>NC_083294.1:43533119-43867914 GCF_963506605.1 Zootoca vivipara | reverse complement strand
AGTAAGTCCTTCACTGCCAGGAGGACCCTTGTTATTGGGGGAGGGATCACCATCCTGGTGCCAAGCTACTTTTCTTCAGGAATTGAGGCTGGGGACTCAGAGTGGAGGGAGAGGGACCATCAGTGTGAGCCTTAGAAGCACTTGCACCAGAGAAGCCCTAAGAAGCCAGTACCCATCTCTCCACCCTCTGACTCAGAAGACTTCATCTCAGAAGGCCCAGGGCAAGCAGAGTCTCCTTACTCCACCCAAGCAAACCATTGTTGGAGAAGGCTTGGGCTTCTTAAATTAAAGAAGCCACAATTGAGGCAGAGCTGCAGCTCCTATAAAAGGCTCGGCCTGTGAGTAGCTGTTGCTGAAGCAACATCTAAGCTGAGTTCTGATGCTGCGTTCTTCATCCTGAGCCATGGATGGAGCTGTCCATGGCACCTCCCTTGCTTCTGTTAAGACCAGAACTTACATCAAAATCATTCATAGATTCATTCAATTTACTGTATTTTTTCTCATGAGTGTGGCTTTGAATTGCTCTGAATTTTGATACATGCTTCTACTTTGGTTAAAAATATTAGTCCAATGTTTTGTTTTGAGTGGGTTGTTTGCTGTTAGCTGCATTGGGCTTCACTTTGGAATGAAAAGTGTGGCATAAGCAATAGAGGAGGTGTGGAGAAACTTGGCCCTTTCCACATGCTACAACCCCCACCATCCCTGGCCATTGGCCATGCTTGCTGGGGCTGATGGGAGTTGTGGTTCAGCAACATTTGCAGAGCCAGAGGCTCTCCATCCATGCAATAAATGGAAGTGAATATGAGTAAAACCTAGACAACAGATGTTAGGGGGTGGCAAAGCTCTGGAGAGTGTGTGGTGGAGCCAGGAGACCAGGAGAGTGACCCAGGAAATGGAACCAGCAATTTTCTAGGGTGTCATGCCACCTGCAAGGCAAGAGCCATGGGAGAAGGGAGAGTCTAGGAAGTCTGAGGCAGAAGAAGGCATGTCTCAGAGGAAAAAGGGATGGTCCAGGTGAGGGTGGGCCAGTTGATTCCCCACCTTCCCCTGCCACACTGTGTCCTAGAACCAGGAGGGGAGAAGTCTCAAGTTGCAGGCACACAACCCATCAGAGGAAGGTATATAAGCCGGAAGAGGGAAGGGGCTCTCCTGTTGCTGCAGCTGCACCACAGGACTCAGACCTATGGACCGCTGCATAGAATCTAGAAGCATGTGTGCATATTTATCAAAGCACCATGGAAGCTGCTGTAAGTGTTTATCTTGCCAATAAGCAGTTAACTATCAGATGTGTGCTTCTTCCTTATCTGGGACTGGCTGTGACAGCAGCACCCTTTGCCCGTCCCCCATTTATTTCCATCCATGTAAGATTTTGCTTAATGTGGAACAAGAAGAGCTGGTCTAGTTGTTTCACCTTCAAATGTGCAGAGAATGGGCGGACGCTTGGGAGGCAGCTCCCTGAAGAGCAAAGCATGGACAGGGGAGTCTATGCAGCCCTTTGAGCCTCAGAGTTTCAACACTGATTGCACGAGCTCTCTCCCTTTAACAAGCACAAGATGACAGGAGAAGCTTCATTTGCACTGAATAATAAATGGTTCAGTTCCCAGCATCTCCAGGTAGAGAGATGGAAAGGCTCCCTGAATAAGAATCTGGGCAGTCACTGCCAGTCCAACGTAGACAACACTCAGCTAGATAGCCAACTCGATATTAAGCAGCTCCCTATGTTTCTTGCAACCGATTCATGGTGGACTTATCTACTTGTGACTGACTACCTGAGTTAGGCAAAAGCAGAACAACAGCCGAGTTGTGATGCTGCTGTCACACCCTGCTTGTGCACCACCTTGAAGCATTATTTTATTTATTGCATTTCTACACAACCTATTCAACCAAGCTCTCTGGGCCATTTAAAACCAAGACTAAAATGAAAATACATTTTGCAATAAAAACACAATTATTATTATTTATTTAATTTTTTTAAAATAATAATTAATAATAATAATAATTAATAATAATAATCTCACACAGAAAAAGTCCAGGAAAAGAAAGCTACCTAAAGTTAGCAGAAAACCAAGCCCCCCAAACAATTAAATCCACTTTAAAACCCAATAACATGGCAGAAAAATACAAGTGTTTGACAGATCATAATGGAAAAGGCGTGGGAGAAGAAGAAGCTTGGTGACTAGCAATGTCGTGGCCTGGGTGCCAGGTTAGCCTTTCTGGGGAGGCAATTCCATCTGTGAGGTCCCACTACTAACAAGACCCTCTCCCTAGAAATCACTTGCCTTTGGCAAGGAAAACCTAGGGAAGAATCTCTGAGGAAGATCATAAGGTGTGCTTGAAAGAAGGCATTTCATTCATTCATTCTATACCACCCTTCAAGGATAAAAATATTCCTCCCCGACACACACAGTACCTTCCTGGTTGGCCATGATCAAAAGTCTGAATGCTGAAGTGGATGAACCACTTACATGGACTTGAATACTTCAAGAGTTTTGACACTTGAGATGTGTATTATTAGGACCCACCCAGTTATTGTGATTGCAATTTGTTTTCAATTGCATTTAATGTTGTATTTTGAATGATTGTGGCCCACCCTGGCACCTTAGGATGAAGAGTGGGTAAATCATGGAAGAGGAGGAGAACCTATAAACAAACAAATAAACAAACAGAACAAAAAGAACAAAAAAGGAGGCTCTCTCTGCAAGAACTATGTTCTTGAACTATGAGACCTTTGGGTATAGGGCAGTATAGAAATTAAATATATAAAAATAAAATAATGTTTTTAAAATAATTGTCATGGACACAGACTCCTGGAGGAAAAAGCTGTGCTGGGATAATTACCACCCTCCAACAAACAAATGATTCAAAGGTTTATGGACATATTTGTGTAAGGAAAAACATTTTCCCACTGGATATTTTCATCTGACTAAACTAAACTAAACAAATCCAACTCTGAAGATAGAGAAGAAAAACTGAAAGCAGAATCTGGTCTATCACCAGAGTGTAGAACACATGCAAATTTAATGAAGTGGGCTGGTTTCTTCACCCTTTCCCCCACAGTTCTTGGTGGGATCATTTGTTTCTAGTACTTTTGGAGAAGCAATGGCTTGGATTTATTTCAGCCAAAATGAGGGAGTGAGAAAACTTTCTCCGGATGGAAAACAAAAACCTAATGAGATCCAAAGCGAAGAGATGAAACCCTCCAGATCTCCATGGAGATAACATTCGGACAGGTTTTTCATAAGCCACCACTACCTCCACTGGTTCATCTAACATTCAAGTGTTTTTCTACAGAAGGTTGAACAACAAACACACAGAGAATAATAATGTCACCTTGGTTCCATCTGCCACATGCTATCTCCAAAATAGCCATTGGATTTAGGTTTTGGGTTTTTTTAAGCCATTCATATGGACTTGTAGACTGCACAAACAAACCACTTCCAAGGTGAATACTCACTGTAGGTACTCTCTTCCTCTTTAGTGCCATCGATAGTTCCATCTGCTTGTAGCTGCAAGTGATACCCTTGCCGGCTGTACAGTTTTGTTACAATGCCTTTAAGCTGTGGTTCTGTAAGAAAACAAACAAGTGGAAAAGATTAAAAGTTCAATTCTGAAACTGACATTGCATATGCTTTCGGTGAACAAAAAAGACATGCCTCATTTTTCCAGAGAAAAACACCCCAAGCTAGAAGTTTCACAGCTATTTGTAAGATTGCCGAAACAAATCAGCAACTGGAGCATTGGTGGTCACCACTGACTTGGGGTAAGAAATGCAGGTGGTTTTAAAACACAAATCTTGTGCCAGTGGATCAAAATACCAGCAGTATGTTACATGGCTGAAGGAGCTAGATCTGATTGCTATTAAGATTAGAAATGTGTTGGCAAGGAAAAGATCCTGCCTTTTAATGAGCTTGAGATTCATCAGCAGTAGAATAAAAAGCGAGGGGAGGAAGGAAAAACACTTCTTAAAATGAGAGGATGTGTGCTAACCAAGAACCAAGCTGAGAGGTATAGTTAGTACCACTGCAGTTCCAATTAACCATTGGGCATCAAGAGACAGAAGTACTTAAATATATGTTAGAGGAAGGTAATAGGAAAGAGGGTAAGTGTAAGCAACAATACAGCAGAATTGAACCCAAATTATGTTTTACTTGGTTTCAAATGGTGCGTGTGTGTGAGAGAGAGAGACACAGAGAGAAACAGACAAACAAACAGACAGACAGACAGACAGACAGATACCATACAGTGAATATCTGGAATTTGGCAAGTATTGTGAATCCAGACAAATGTTGAGAATGTCAAAAAAATGCCAAGGATACACTATCCAAAGTTTTACATTCTTAAAATAATAATATTAATAAGTTCTTTAAGTTGTTTAAACTGGGTTGAATGTTGTATTTTTATATTCCTGTAACCTACCCTGGAATCTTATAGTGAAGGAAGAAAGAGAGAGAGAAGGAAAGAAGGAAGGAGAGAAAGAAAAGGGAACTATCTGTATCCAAAGAGTAGGGAAATCTGTCATATGTCTTTGAATGTTCCCCAGACATTCATCTGGCATTGTCAGCATTCATGTGCAAATGTCAGCATGTGCCACAGTCAGGTGATTCACTGGAGGGTCTACACAGTCCTCCAGGATTTCAGCATCAAGAACCCTCTGACTCCTGTCCCCCACCTTCTCAGGTGTCCCTGGCTAGAGCAGAGTGCCCACTGTCCGGGATTAGGGAGCCCAGCAAATGCACACCCATGCTTCCATCTGCAGCCTGCTATGCAGCTAAACAGACATATGAACATTTCTGAGACACATGGGTACAGCAACATCCTTTCCACCATAAATCTCATTTAGTCTCATTCAGTCAGAGCATCAGAGGAACGTGAAGACTTGACTGAAGAATGACTTGTGACACAATGAAATGCAGCCTCATGAATGGCACGTTTCTTTCCAGAAAGTGTCAACAAACACCTGCACCATAGATATGGGGATCTGTGCCTGGGGATCTGTGCCTGGCTTCATCAGTTTTAGTTAGTTTGGGACCTCTGCAGTGAATCAGTGAGAGGTGCAGAAGTAATTGGTGTCCACCTCCAGCCACAGCAAAGAAACTGTTCCCATCTCGTTCAAATGGGATCTGGAGGTGATGCACACTGCTTCCCAAATGCAACATTAGCAAAGCAGACCAACCTGGTGATGCTGTTAAGCTTATTTAGGACCTCATCATCCATCATGTCCCTCTTTTAGGATGCATCTAAGTGGCCTTTGGATTTTTTTGTTTTTTGGAAACATACCTTTAGAAATGTGATGTACTGCAATGACAAATGGGTTTGAAAACACACACGTTGTACAGGCACCCACCAGGTTTTGCTACCACTTCAAATCAACCATCTACTTAATGGAAGATTTTACGGGTTTAGAAGATTTAGCAAAGCAAAACCAGGGAGCGAGGATTTGCTAATTCCGTTTTCCAAAATACGCGAGACCATTTACATGCTTGCTCATCCTTTGTTGCTGTGTAACATTTGAAATTGCCCATAGTTATCAGACCCACCACAAATTGGATTGCTGATTGTTGGGCCAAAATGCTGTTAACAAGAACGACTCTCTACTTCCTTTTACAGCCTGGCACTTCAGGTCTCTTCACGTGTTTTTTTTTTTAAAAAAGCATATTATGTACACAATAGATGTGTCTGTACACACACATACACAAGAAATGCAGCATATGAAATTGAGACGTGTGTTTGCAAATACATGTCTTGTACAAGTTTCTTGCATCAGAGTGTGTCATAGCTCCTGGTCTAGTGAGCACAGTTAACCCAGGGATAATATCTATGCAGTGCATGAAACAACTCTTAGTTCTTCAGCTGGTTAAGAACAACAGGAATATTTAATGGTTGCTAGTTTGGTGATTTATTTATTTTTTAGTAAAGTAAAACCAGAGGAGAGGGAATTGGCTCATTCCCCTTTCCTAAACCTTCTAGAGCATTCAGATGCTTGCTCATTCCTCCCCGCCCACCCAGGTGCATCCCTCGTCTCACACATTTTATACAGAAGACCAACCTCACAAAACAGTGATAGGAAAGTATTGGTGACAACAGCAGCCTGGAGCAAATGCATAGATTCAAAGGGAGACTAAAGCTAGAGTGGGAAGCCTAGTAAAAGAGAGAGCTTCATCAATGCACTATCTGAGCTAAACCAACCTTACAGGGTTGTTGAGAGGATAAAGTGGGATAATACCATCTAGAATCACAGAATCATAGAACTGCAGAGTTGGAAGAGACCGTGAATATCCTCTAGTTCAACCCCCTGCAATGCAGCAATCCTTTGCCCAACATGGGGCTTGAACCCACAACCCTGAGATTAAGAGTGCCATGTTCTGCCAACTGAGCCATCTCAGTCCACAATGGGCATATGCGTGGCCCTGAACTACTTGGGCATAGTTAGTGGGTGGCTCGGAATAAGACAGATTCACATGAAAATGTGGGATGTGACAATGATGCATAAACACAACCGGAGTTGGGTAAGGTGATCTCTCCATCCCTCGCAACTCCATCTTCATGTAACATATCCTGAGTGGGTATGCAGGGGGCGTATGAAATATGGGAAGATCATTCATGTATACAGATGACAGGGTTGTGTGTGGAAATAAGTGGAGCCTATAAGCCAAACTGCATGTGTGCATTCTCTGAGTAAGTCACTGATGATTGAGGCGGTGGCAGAGCATCTGTTTTGCACGCAGAAGGTCCCAGGTTCAAACTCCAGGTAGGGTTCCTGCCTGAAACCTTGGACAGCCACTGCCTGCCATTGTAGACAATACTGTGCTAGATGGGCTAATGGTTTTACTTTCTCCTGTGACCCACCTGGAGAAGGAACTGGCAAACCACTCCAGAATTTTACAAAGAAAACTTCATGGACAAAGACAACAGGCATATTAAAGTTATGACGCTGGAAGATGACTCAGCTGGTGTAAATGAGTGTGAACCTTTGCCTTTTTTGCACCAAGTTAACACCTGGCTCTCCTTCATGGATCACTGCCTTGTCGTGGCGAAGGGCTTGAATAACTCAGAGAAGCTATGAGCTATGCCATGCAGGGCCACCCAAGAGGGACAGGTCATAGTGGAGAGTTTTGACTAAATGTGATCCACCTGGATCAGGAACTGGCAACCCACTCCAATATCCCTGCCAAGAAAATTCCATGGACAAAGACAACAGGCATATAAAAGTTATGACGCTGGAAGATGAGCCCCTCAGGTTGGAAGGCGTCCAACATGCTACTGAGGAAGAGCGGAGGACAAGTACAAGTAGATTCAGAGCTGATGAAGCAGCTGGGCCAAAGCCGAAAAGTCACTCAGTTGCAGATATGCCTGGAAGCGAAATGAAAGTCCAATTCTGTAAAGAAAAGTATTGCATAGGAACCTGGAATGTAAGAACCATGAACATTGGTGAGCTGGATGTGGTAAAAAATGAGATTGCAAGAATAAATATTGACATCCTGGGCATCAGTGAACTAAAATGGATGGGAATGGGCTAATTCAGTTCAGATGACCATCATATCTACTACTGGGGGCAAGAAACCCGTAGAAGAAATGGAGTGGCCCTCATAGTCAACAAAAGAGTGATGAAAGCTGTACTGGGATGCAATATCAAAAATGATAGAATGATCTCAATACGAATCCAAGGCACACCTTTTAACATCACAGTAATCCAAGTTTATGCACCAACTACCAGTGCTGAAGAAAGTGAAATTGACCAAATCTATGGAGACTTACAACACCGTCTAGCAATGACACCAAAGAAGGATGTTCTTCTCATTATAGGGGATTGGAATGCTAAGGTAGGGAATCAAGAGATAGAAGGAACAACTGGCAAGTTTGGCCTTGGAGTTCAAAACACAGGGCAAAGGCTAATAGAGTTCTGTCAAGAGAACAAGCTGGTCATTACAAACATTCTTTTCCAACAACACAAGAGACGACTCTTCACATGGACATCACCAGATGGGCAGCATCGAAACCAGATTGATTATATTCTCTGCAGCCAAAGATGGAGAAGCTCTATACAGTCAGCAAAAACAAGACCTGGAGCTTACTGTGGCTCAGATCATCAGCTTCTTATAGAAAAATTCCAGCTTAAACTGAAGAAAGTAGGAAAATCCACTGGAATGCTCCAACTACCGCACAATTGTGCTCATTTCACACACTAGCAAGGTTATGCTTAAAATTTTACAAGGCAGGCTTAAGCAGTATGTGAACTGAGAATTCCCAGAAGTGCAAGCTGGATTTCGAAGGGGCAGAGGAACCAGAGACCAAATTGCAGACATGTTCTGGATTATGGAGAAAGCTAGAGAGTTCCAGAAAAACATCTACTTCTGCTTCGACTACGCAAAAGCATTTGACTGTGTCGATGACAGCAAACTATGGCAAGTTCTTAAAGAAACGGGAGTGCCTCATCTGTCTACCGAGAAATCTCTAACAAGAAGCTACAGTTAGAACTGGATACGGAATAAGTGATTGTTCAAAATTGGGAAAGGAGTATGACAAGGCTGTATATTGTCTCCCTGCTTATTTAACGTATATGCAGAATTCATCATGCGAAAGGCTGGACTGGATAAAATCCAAGCCAGAATTAAGATTGCCGGAAGAAATATCAACAACCTCAGATATGCTGATGACACAACTTTGATAGCAGAAAGTGAGGAGGAATTAAAGAACCTTTTAATGAGGGTGAAAGAGGGGAGGGCAAAATATGGTCTGAAACTCAACATAAAAAAAACCTAAGATCATGGCCACTGGTCCCATCACCTCCTGGCAAATAGAAGGGGGAGAAATGGAGGCAGTGAGAGTTTTTACTTTCTTGGGTTCCATGATCACTGCAGATGGTGACAGCAGTCACAAAATTAAAAGATTCCTACATCTTGGGAGAAAAGCAATGACCATCCTAGACAGCTTCTTAAAAAGCAGAGACATCAGCTTACTGACAAAGGTTCGTATAGTTAAAAGCAATGTTTTTCCCAGTAGTGATGTATGGAAGTGAGATCTGGACCATAAAGAAGGCTCATCGCTGAAGAATTGATGCTTTTGAATTATGGTGCTGGAGGAGACTCTTGAGAGTCCCATGGACTGCAAGGAGATCAAACCTATCCATTCTGAAGGAAATCAGCCCTGAGTGCTCACTGGAAGGACAGATCGTGAAGCTGAGGCTCCAATACTTTGGCCACCTCATGAGAAGAGAAAACTCTCTGGAAAAGACCCTGATGTTGGGAAAGAGAAGGGGACGACAGAGGACGAGATGGTTGGACAGTGTTCTCGAAGCTACCAACATGAGTTTGACCAAACTGCGGAAGGCAGTGGAAAACAGGAGTGCCTGGTGTGCTCTGGTCCATGGGGTTACGAAGAGTCGGACACGACTAAAGAACTAAACAACAACAACAACAATGACCTATCTACCATTTAGGCCAGGGGTTGTTAACCTAGTCCCTACCACCCACTAGTGGGTGTTTCAGGATTCTAGGTGGGTGGTAGCGGGTTCTACACACAAGCTGAATCCTCCTTCCATCGAGCACTGGTTGGGGGGGGGGGTAAGGAAATTTTACCACCAAGAAAGATGCATTAGTGGGCAGTAGGTATTAAAAGGTTAACTACCCCAGATTTAGGCAAATGAGGAAGGGCAGTACCTCAGGGGTAGAGAGAGTGGTACCTCGAGTTACAAACGCCTCAGGTTACAAACGCTTCAGGTTTCAAACTTTCTAACCTGGAAGAGTTACCTCGAGTTGAGAACTTTGCCGCAGGATGAGAATGGAAATAGTGTGCTGGCGGCGCAACGGCAGCAAGAGGCCCCATTAGCGAAAGCACGCGTTTGTTAAGAACAGTTTCAGTTTAAGAATGGACCTCCAGAATGAATTAAGTTCGTAACTAGAGGTACAACTGTATCTGCATTCAGAAAGTCCCAGGTTCAATCCCTGGCATCTTCAGGTTGGGCTGGGGTGGAATATCCGCTGCCTGAAAACCAGTCAGTGTAGACAATGCTGAGCTACATGGACCAAGTTAGCTTCTTATGTTGCTGATGCACAAACATACATCTCAAGTGAGTGCAGAAATCTGGAACAGCAGAGAAATCCAGGATGGTACATGAACAAGGTAGAGGCAGAAGATGCCGTTCACCATTGTGTCCATGGTGTTGGGTGCACAAAGAGAGACACATTCTTGGCATGCCAATTCCTTTGTGTGTGTAGAAAATAAAAAAACCTCCACAAGAAACTGAAATCAGCCATTGTCAAAAATGCACAGGAACTTAGGAATGGAAACAAGCGTAGGAAATCATAAGGACAGTTACAAGTGTGTGGGAAAGGAAAGAAAACTGGTGCCTGTCTATATTGGTGAGTGTGCAAGATGCTCAGAAGGCATAACAAGAAGTCCTTTAGTAAGCTTGAGAAAAGGAGGAAAGAAAGAAAGGGGCAGAAGATCTGAGGCAGAGCAATGTGAAAGGAAAAAGAGGAGATCAGGGACTGGGGCGTTTAAAGCACTGGAGATCAAAGAGAAGTCAGAGCAGTGGAATGAACAGAGTCCCGAACTTAGAGGAAGGAGATCCAGGTTCAAATCCCCACTCATCTGTGAAGCTTTCTGGGTGATCTGAGCCAGTCACCCCCCTCAGTCCAGAGTACTTTACAGGGCTGTCGTAAGGATAAAATGAGGCTGGGCTGATGCCCACCTCTGAGCTCCTCGGAGGAAGGGCAGAATGCAAATGCAACCAAGGCTGTGTATACACCATATATTTAAAATAAGTTCCCCCCTCCTGCCCACAAAAACAAAGAATCATGGGAGCTCCACCTCCAGTTCCAGTTCCCAGCACCCTTAAACTACAGTTCCAAATATTCTTTTGGGAGGTGTTTTAAAGGTGTTACCACAACAAAAAGGTGGATTTGGGTAACTAATTATTACCATTGATATCTGAATGCTTGGCTTTCCATTACCCATTATGTTTTGCTGTATGGAAGAGCATAATGCTTAGCTGGTCATGTGTCAATTGCCACATTTCTCTCCAGATACATGGATCAGGAAGCAGAGATGTGCCAATCAACTTCCATTCAAATCTCAGCCTGCATGCTTGATGTTAAAATTGGTCTGCTGGATGTTAAAATTAGGACCGCTTTCATATGTTATGGGAAACTCATCTGTGTCAGAAAGTACATGGAACTTGTGTATAGATGCTTATTTGTTTAATTTGACTGTATGTTGTTGTTGCAACATGGGTAGAGGGGAGCACCACCCATGTGTGAAACATGTGAGAACATACCACTCCCCCTATGTATCAGAGATGTACCTGACCCAAAAGCAAAATCAACCTTATATTTCTATGACTCACAGGCACTGCAAGCAGCAGTTGTCACTGGTGTCTGATACTCAGAAGTATACCGCCTTTGAGTATGGAGGTTTGTTTTCATTATTGTGGCCAACACCCAGCTGTTACACTCCACACATCCAACCACAGAAGAGCCATGGAAGCTCCTGGCTTCCACCATACAATGGCCAGACAATGCGCCAAGAAGCCTCATGCAGCCAGCCAACACTTGCATCCTGCTCCATTAAAGGAGCATAGGAAACTGGCTTATACTGAGTCAGAACACTGGCCCATCTAGCTTAGTACTGTCTACACTGACCGGCAGCATTTTTTTCAGGGTTTCAGACAGGGATTCTCTCCAGACCTATTTGAAGATGCCAGGGATTAAACCTGGGACCTTTTACGTGCAAAGCAGAGATTCCACCACTGAGCCATGGTCCTTCCCACACTACAAAGGGCTGCAACTAATCAGGAACAGTTGCAAATATACCTTTTCTTTTTTAAAAACAAACAAACAAACAAACAAAAAACCCATTTGTTGCCTCCTGAGCATGCAGGTCACAAGCCCTAATGGCCACATATGAAGATGGTTTCAATCCACGTTGGGGTGGGGTTGCAAATCAGTAGCGCAACCTGGGTTGAAGGTCCCCAACTCAATACTTGGCATTCTCAGCCCAGAGGAAGATAAATCAGAGCAGAAATGACTGGAATGGATGGACTAATGTCTGCCTCTCATATAAGGCAGCTGCATAGGTTCCTACAGCATTTGTTCACATCTCCCCCCCCCTTTTCCCCCAGTAGGAAAACCAGAATGCCTGGTGTTGGTCCTCCGCAGAGAACCCTGAAGGACCACAACAAAAGGGTTCATCTAACTCAGCATCCCATTCCCCACGGTGGCCAGTCTTATGGGAAGCCGTGAAGCAAGGGAGTGAAGGCAAGAACCCTCTCCTGCTCTTGCTCCTCAGCACCAGATATTCAGAGGCATTCTGCTCTTGTACATGGAGGGTCTAACTCTTGGGGGGAAGAAGAAGAAGAAGAAGAAGAAGAAGAAGAAGAAGAAGAAGAAGAAGAAGAAGAAGAAGAAGAAGAAGAAGAAGAAGAAGAAGAAGAAGAAGAAGAAGAAGAAGAAGAAGAGCCCTCTTGGTGCAGACTGAGAATCCAGCTTCCATCTCCTAACAAGAGCTACGCAGATGCCAAAAGGCCCAGAAGCAGGGGGGCTTCCAAGCAATAGCCATCCCCAACACATTCAACAGTATTCTGACATATGGAGCTGCCTTTATACCAAGGCAGACAACTGGGTCCATCTAGCTCAGTATTGTCCACACTGACTGGCAGTGGCTCTCTAAGGTTTCAGGCAGGGGACATTCCCAGCCCTGTCTGGAGATTGAACCAGGGACCTTCTCTGCCTGCCAAGCAAATGCTCTACCTCTGAGCCTTTCCCACAAGGGGCATTAGACACCAGAGTCCAAAGAGGCATCACGACTAACAGAGCTCACCTCTCCCCAGTGATAGGAGCATCAGAACAGAAGACTAGAGGTCCAGCTAGTCCAGAACCCTCCAATCGCAGTGGCCTATCAGACGCCTTACAAGGAAGCCTGCAGCAGGACAGGAAACCAAACAGCCCACCCCGGTTTTCGCAGGGGTGCAGCTCCTCACCCAGGAACAGGTCCACCTCCCCCGCAACCCGGAGCAAGCCTGCCATCCCTCGCCTCCCCCACCAGCCCACCTGGTTTCCTCCTCCGCCTTTTCTTGGAGCCGAAGAGCTTGACCCTGGAGAAGACGCTGAGCTTCTTCTTGTCGGCACAGCTGGTCTTGGTCTTGCTGGGGCTGCTGACACATTTGCAGGCGTTGGACTTCTCCCGCTCCCTCGCTTGCCTCTTCTGTCGGATCAGGGAGCTGGCGATGGCTGCTGCCATAGCCGCCACCCTGGAGGGTCAGACGTCGGGGCTGCGGGGGCTGCTTGCGGGGGGAGCCCCCAGCATGCTGCTCTCGCCTCCCCTCGGAAGAAAATTAATAAATGATGCGAGGCCCGGCGTGACAGGAGGCCGGGCCACTTCCCACCTCGCAAGAAAGGTGGGGCAGCCGCCTCTTGGGGGCCACGCGGGGCGGAGAGCGTCCGCGTGCCTTTCGGTTCTAAGCCGCCCAGTCCCGATCCCTTCCTGTGAGTAGAGTAGAGGGAAGGGGTGAAAAAGAATCCTTCTCAAACTTGGTCCCGGACTGAAAAGTTGCCTGCCCAGTCAGCGAAGAGAGGAAGCCAACAGGTCCCTCGGCGTCTCCAAATGCTCCTTTGGCGCAGCATTGGCGCTGTTGGGCCCCGGCGGCGCCTCGCGCCGAAGCTTCGTCCCCCTTTCCCCCTTTCTTTCGACCACTGGCAAAGCAATCACCCTTTCAGGAACTCGGAGGGAGACGGGGAGGTGGAGAGAAAGAGGGAGGCACGGGGAGCGCCCGGGCTGTTGTCCGTTCCCTTCTTGGAAATGTGGGCACCAGTTGTGGGGTCTTCTTCAGTAAGTTCTCCAAGCTGCTGCTGCGTGCGGGACTGTCCGGGTCCCTGCGGGAGCGCCAGCGGATTGGCACGGGCTCTCCTCAAACCGGGAGCGGTAGCCGCAGCATCTCCCAAATCCTCCTCCTGGCTTTGGCGTGTTTTCGGATGGAAGATGGGGAGTGGGGGTGCGGGTGAGAGAAACTGGGTTTTCCTTCGACAGCAGCACCTGCAAACAAAGGCAGCAGCAGGACTAACGGAGGCTGCGCTCTCTTTGCCAGGAGCCGCACGGCGACGCAGCAAAGCCCCTCAGCAGCACAGCTCAGCAAACCCCTCCTTTTCAGCAAATGCAGAAATCGGACTAAGAGCGAAGGGAGCCGAGGAGGAGGATGAAGCAGAGGAAGAGGAAGAAGGGGAGGGGGTGAAGCAGCTTGGAGGCAGACGCAGCTGTGGCTAGAGGAGGCGGCGGTCTCCCTGGGTAGGTAGAGAGGCGGGGGGCGAGGCGGGGGGGCGAGGACGGCCCCTCTAAGCAAGAAGCGCCTCTCGGTGGAGAAAGAGGCAGCAGACACCCAAACAGACGTGACTTGCCTTAGAAAGAACTTCGAGGAGCTAGGATGCCGGAGTGGCAGGGAAAGGTGGGGCGGGGGCGCGCGTCGTGAGAAACCCGACAGGCGGGCACGCTTGGGAGACGATGGGTGTCCAGCAGAAGGAGGACTCAGCGGTTGGCTCGGAGCAAACGGTCCACCTTTGAATCCTGCACTTGCATCTTTCTCGTTCTCATCCTGTGGGGAAGCTCACACTAGCAAGGCATTAAGGAGACAAGGCCTCTCACCGAAGCCAGTAGAAGACCATTTAAAAAAATATTAAGGAGAAGGATGGTGGGTTGGCAAACCCCCAAAATATGCACCCAAATTTAGCCACATGCCCTCGCCTCAGAACACAATGATAAAAGAACTGGTTGCAGTGCCCCAGTAAAGGAAACCAATCAGGGTTTTTCTGGGTTTTAAGAAGGGGCAAGGGGCTAGTTCCTCAGGAAGGCTTTCCCCAAACTGCTTGTTGCCTGCACCATGATTTTGGTGAGGGGGTGATTATAAGCTCCTAGTAAGCAGAGACCTTTTGCCTCTCCAGTGTTGCTTTTGGGTTTTCTCTGTATGCCTGCAGAGCTGACTTGCTTCCCCATTCCAACATGTGAAAAGTGGCCTTGCTTTCCATTTCCAAATATTAATCTGATAGCAAACAGGGGCAGTTTAAAATAAACCCTTAGTGATTTCTTGAGTGCAGAGTAGCCAGGCAAAATTTTTCATCAAAACGTTCAAACAACAGAATCTGGATTGAAGTGTGTGGTTCTTCTGAGAAATCAGAACACTGATCTAAAAACAGCTGGCTGTCATGCTTTTGACCAATCAGCTGCATGTTTATCCAGAACGAGGAAATGGTCTTTCTTGCCATAAGCACATTAATGAGTGTTTGACTTCCTCACTACATCTGTGTCCTCTCAAACAGCTAAGCCCTGTCATCCCCTGAGATGTCATCAAAGTCAAATACACAGACACGGGGTTGGTTGTAGAATCAAAGAATCAAAGTTGGAAGGGACCCCAAGCGTCATCCAGCCCAACCCCCTGCAATGCAGGAATCACAGCTAAAGAATCCTTGACAGATGGTCATCCAACCTCTGTTTAAAAACCTCCAGTGAAGGAGACTCAGCCACCTTATCTAAAACTACAAAATACTATGATGCATGCATTACCAAGCAGAAACTTGTGTGATGATAACTGGGACCTAAATTACAAAGAGCAACTGAGACAGGAAAAAGTGAATTGATTAATCTGTAGTACTCTCAGTCATCACCTCCCTTCTCATGCCACCGCGGCGACAAGCCTCTGTTATGATCAACAGACACTGCTTTCTGCTTTCTCAGAAATTTCTTCTGCCATCTTCAGGGAACCAGTGAAGTTGTCAGAGGGTCAGACAAGGACCTTGGAGACTAACTTTCAAATCCCACTATGGTAATGAAGCCCTCTGGGTGACTTTGGGCCAGTCACAATCTCTCAGCCTGACCTACCTCACAGGGTTGTTGTGAGGAAAGAACAGGGAGGCGAGAACTATCTATACCACCTTGAGTTCCCTTGGAGGAAAGGTGGAATACAAATGTAATAATGAAATAATAAAAATATCCTAGATGGAAAGTACAGAGTAAGTTTTTGAGATCTTCAGTGAAGGTCTAGGCACCTCAGAGAGGTGCAATTCAAATGCAGAGCCTGCCTACCCACACCTGAGAATGGAAACAGTGATTGTATCATGGCTTGCAGCTGGTACTGCCAAAATGCAAATTGTTGTTGTTGTTAATTCAATTTATATACTGCCCCTTATCCAAGATCCGAGGGCAGTGTACAACATTAAAAAGATAACTTACATAGCATAATAATGGAAGACAATCATAGAAATAGTTATAACAACAGGCCCTCCCCCATTTTATTTTATTTTAATCCACATGGATTGTTTAATGGCCAAAGAAGAATGTTTTCGCCTGGAGCTTAAAGATATGTAATGATGGTGCTAGGCAAGCCTGTCTGGGGAGCCACTCCAGAGAAGGCCTGTTCTCGTGTCACCAGCTACTGAAGGTATTTTGGAGGAGGCACATGAAAAAGGGCATCAGAGGAGGATCACAGGGTTAAGGTTGGTTCATATGGGGAGAGGTAGTCCTTGACGTATTGCGGTCCTGAGCCATTTAAGGCTTATAGGTCAAAACCAGCACTTTGAATTGGGCCTGGGAACTAATTGGCAGCCTGTGCAATCAGGCCAGCATCAGAGTAATATGCTCAACTCGTCTTGCCCCAGTAAGCAACCTGGCCATCAAATTTTGCACCAGCTGAAGTTTCCAAACCATCTTCAGAGGCAGCCCTACAAATGGCATGTTGCAGCAATCAAATATGTAGTTCAGTGGTGTTATTAAGAAAGAATATTGGTTTGCGATCAACAGCTAAGCACTTTTCTCCAGTTTTTACACATAGGCAACTGAAAATCACTCTGCAAAATCCAAGACTTGTCCATAGGTCTATGTCATTTCATGCATAATGCACAGGGTTAAGCTTACATTGGTAAAACCAACTGCTCACTTAGACTCCTCTGACAGCCAGTGTGTTATAATGGCTAGAGTTTAGGGACAAAATGGATCTGGATTCCAGTCCCTGGTCACACAAGTTGGTTCTTTGGACAGCTACAATCTTTTTTTTAGCTTATCTGACCTCAGGTTTATTGTGGGACTAAACAGGAGTGATCATGAGCACATCAGTGCAAGACCCTGATTCAAAATTCAACAAATTGGTTGCTTCTAAGAGACAAAGTGGCAATGGTGTTTGGGGGAACTGTTTTAAAAATTATTTTATTGCGCTTATATGTACCACACCCTCATAATAAGTCCAGGGCAGTGGAGAAAGCAGTTAAACTTCTCAGACTTTCAAGAGGAATTCCTGAAATTGCTTTGGGATTTAAAATGCGAAGTACATCAGAATACAATACAGATTGGAAAAATAAATCAGAACTGTGTGGAAATCGAAAAAGGACTAATCTTAACAGAGATTGTAGAGAAGAAAGATGAACCACCATCAGTCCTGGACAATGCAATTGAACCTAAAGAAGAAGAGGAAGGTGCATGGAACATTGTGCCCTCAGTGAGAGGAGGGGAACAAGACCCTTGCTTGATTCAAAGGCTTTTCAAAGAAGAACCAGCATGGAATAATGCCCTCCCAGTGAGAGAGGGAGGGTAGGATCCATACTGGGGTCAGAATCTAAGGGGAATAAAAATTGTGAAAGGGCTGAAAAGTGGAAAGGTAGTTGGATGGTATTGTGTAACAGCTAGAGAACTGGGGAGGCAGCAGGGGACGAAGAAGGAAGAGTGATGGATAGCTTGTGACAGAGTGGGAGTAGAGTGAGGAGTAATATTGGATGTTATTTTCTGATCTATCAAGATGGTCCGAAACTGGACCGACTTATGGAATTGGCTGAAACATCTGAGAGACCCTGAGTCCAGGGGGGGAGGGTGAATTAGATTTAAGTGTTTAAATGTTATTAGCATAGAAGTAGTAATATTTGAATTTATGGGAAATTTTTGGGAATAAATTTTAGGCTAAGGGGGAAATAGAAGATAGATGGGTGGGAAAATAAATTTAGATTTGGATTAATTGATGAATTATAGGTTTAGGATAGTTGATGTTTTTAGAATTGAAATAGTTGAGAGATAATGAAAAAATGTATAGAAACATAGAATCATAGAGTTGGAAGAGACCACAAGGGTCATGCAGTCCAACCCCCTGCCAAGCAGGAAACACCATCAAAGCATTCCTGACAGATGGCTGTCAAGCCTCTGCTTAAAGACCTCCAAAGAAGGAGACTCCACCACACTCCATGGCAGCAAATTCCCACTGTCGAACAGCTCTTACTGTCAGGAAGTTTTTCCTAATGTTTAGGTGGAATCTTCTTTCTTGTAGCTTGAATACACTGCTCCGTGTCCACTTCTCTGGAGCAGCAGAAAACAACCTTTCTCCCTCATCTATATGGCATCCTTTAATATATTTGAACATGGCTATCATATCATCCTTTAACCTTCTCTTCTCCAGGCTAAATATGCCCAGCTCCCTAAGCCATTCCTCATAAGGCATCGTTTCCAGGCTTTTGACCATTTTGGTTGCCCTCCTCTGGACATGTTCCAGCTTGTCAGTATCCTTCTTGAACTGTGGTGCCCAGAACTGGACACAGTACTCCAGGTGAGGTCTGACCAGAGCAGAATACAGTGGTACTATTACTTCCCTTGATCTAGATGCTATACTCCTATTGATGCAGCCCAGAATTGGCTGCTACATCACACTGTTGACTCATGTCAAGTTTGTGGTCTACCAAGACTCCTAGATCCTTTTCACATGTACTGCTCTCAAGCCAGGTGTCACCCATCCTGTATTTGTGCCTTTTATTTTTTATTTTTTTATTTTTGACCAAGTGTAGTACTTTACATTTCTCCCCGTTAAAATTCATCTTGTTTGCTTTGGCCCAGTTCTCTAATCTGTTAAGGTTATTTTGAAGTGTGATCCTGTCCTCTGGGGTATTAGCCACCCCTCCCAATTTGGTGTCATCTGCAAATTTGATCAGGATTCCCTCAAGCCCATCATCCAAATCGTTTATAAAGATGTTGAATAAGACTGGGCCCAAGACAGAGCCCTGTGGCACCCCACTAGTCACTTTTTTCCAGAATGAAGAGGAGCCATTGATGAGCCAGTTACAAATCCATTGAATGGTAGCATTGTCTAGCCCACATTTTACTAGCTTCTTTACAAGCCTGAGTTCATTCTGTGCTTTAGCTTTTCTGACTTTGTCTCTACACGTGCTGGCTATTTGTTTGAATTCCTCTCTAGTGGTTTCCCCCTTTTTCCATTTTTTGTACATATCCCTTTTAAATCTTAAATCAGTTAAAAGTTCGTTAGATAGCCACCATGGCTTCTTTAGGCACCTTCCATGTTTCCATCTCATTGGTATTGCCTGAAGTTGTGCTTTTAATATCTCCCTTTTAACAAACTCCTAACCATCATGAACACTCTTCCCTTTTAGTATTGCTGTCCATGGGATCTCACCCAGCGTTTCCCTAAGTTTTCTGAAGTCGGCTTTCTTAAAGTCTAGGATTTGAGTCTTAGTATGCTTGGTTGCTCCTTTCCGCTGTATAATAAACTCCAGAAGAGCATGATCACTCCCACCTAATGATCCTGCCACTTCTACCCCACTAACCAGGTCATCACTATTGGTTAGGACCCAGATCTAAAATGGCTGATCCTCTTGTTGCTTCTCCTACTTTCTGGACAATGAAATTGTCTGCAAGGCCAGTGGAGAATCTGTTCGACCTTATGCTTTTGGCTGAGTTTGACATCCAACAAATATCAGGATAGTTGAAATCCCCCATTACTACTATCTCACTTCTTTTTGAATGGTTGGCCATCTGTTCCAGGAAGGCATCATCTGTGTCCTCAGTTTGGCTTGGGGGTCTATAGTAAACTCCCATTTTTCTCTCCTTTAATTTTGACCCAGATACTCTCAATATGGCTTTGAAGTTTTAAATCCTGCATCTCTTCACAGGTATACACATCCCTGACATATAACACCACTCCTCCTCCTTTCCTGTTTGGTCTATTTCTCAGAAATAGATTGCATCCCTCTATTACTACATTCCAATCATGAGACTCATCCCACCAGGTTTCAGTGATGCCTATTATGTCGTATTTAGTTTGCTGTACCAAGAGCTCAAGTTCATCTTGTTTATTTCCCATGCTCTGTGCATTAGTATACAGACATTGAAGACCATTGATCACCCCCCTAGCCTCTCATTTAAGGATTTTTTCCTCCCACCACTAGGTTTGCATGCTGTTTGCTCCATTTGGTCCCTGACATTTGGATGATCATCTTCAGCACTTGATAGATTCCTATGTTCAGGACCACTATCTCCCTCCCCTACATAAGTCAGTTTAAAGCCCTCCTGTGTTAGAATGATTTAAGATATAATATGAAAATTTTAACTTGGATTTAAAAATGAACCCAGTGAGGGGGGAATTGAGGAAGTCCACAATGTCAAGTAAAAATGTTAGAATTGATAGTTTTTCTTTATGTTTTCTTTTTGTTTTTTGTGATTTTTTTGTATTTTGTAGTGTTTGAAAATGAATAAATATTATTTGAAAATAAAATAAAATACCATAATTTATAACAGGGGTGGAAAGCCCCTAGTCTGAGAGCTATATGTACCACCCAGGACACACCGAAAGCCACACTCCCTCACCCTAGGAGACATTCTTCACCAGCCTGCTCTGCGCCCTCCCTCAGTGTTTTTGCCTGACTGGTCTGTGCCCTTGAACTATGCAAATGCCTCTTGCTTGACTGTTTGAAGGATAGAGAGTGGTATTTGTGTGTATGTGTGTGTTCATGTACACACACTGACTTTTGTATGGCTGGAATGTGTGATTTGCTTTATCCTGATCGATTTAGATGTTATTTTATATTGTACACTTTGTTTTACTTGACTTTTTAAAAATTGTTAAGTGGTATATACATTTGCTAGCTAAATAAAAAAGAAAGAAAGAAAGAAAAAACAGGCTTCAAAGGGGTGAGCCCTTTGAAGAGTCCCTTAGTACCTCACTGTAACATGAAAGCAGTGTACGAGAGTCCCTGGCTGTCATGCATGGCAATTAAAGAGATGCATTTCAAGATGCCAAGTTGCCAAGATCCCTTCCCACTGGCAGTAGCCCAGGAATCATCAATGCTACATTTGCAAGGCTGCCAAATGACAGTGTAAGAGCATAATGCCAAAACCATTCCCGTATTTCTCTTTGCATGGATAAAATGAAGTGTGGTTAATTCAGCCTAACATTACAGACATGGCTGTTTCACTAAATGACAGCCCCACTAGGAGCATGCTGTTCACAGAGGGACTTCTCTTTTGCTTTCAGAGTCACCCACAGTTCGAAATTAAATTGCTAGCCATTCTGAAACTTTACAAAGTTTGTTTGGGATTATTCAGCACAAGTAGTTGCAAGAGGCTGGGTGCAGGGAGGTGCAGAAGACGTGTGGGTTGTTAGGAACCAAGAGACATGTCCCATCTGCACTGTACAGTCCCTTTAAATAAGAAACATGCCACTTTTAACAGGCATGGCTCCCCCCCCCCCACACACACCCGATAATACTGGAAACTGTAGTTTGTTAAGTTTTGTTAGGAGACCCCTATGCCCTGCATGGGAACTGATGCTACAGTTCTCAAAGTGAGTTACACACCTATCTCTCTTCCTTGGGAACTTTGGGAGCTTTAGCTCTGTAAGGGGAAGATTGGAGGCTCTCTAACAGGCCACAGCTTGTTAGATAACAAGCAACAGTTCCCATGAGTTGTTGTTTTTTAATGTGCTATGATGCTGCTTTAAATGCATGGTGCAGATGGGGTGATTGTTCAAGAACATATTCCAGGCAGGCAAAAGCACTCAATTATGCTGATGAGGGGCCTTAGTCTCTGGGCCTGAGGATCCCACCCTCCAGTTATTATAGAGTGCTTTCAGATGTTTAAGCACTTCACATACATCGTTGTGCAATCCTTACAATGTCCCTATCAGGTAGGCCAGCATTATCCTCAGACTGCAGATGGCCATATTAAATCTAGAGTTAAATGAGATTTAGAGCTTCAGTTCACATGCTATATAACAACAGTGACAGCAATAATGCATTTCTGTTTATCAAAAGAGAACAGGCACGTTGGCCACCAAGGAAACATACAAGTACTTTGTTGCCTCTGTGCTACCTTCTGAATGTCAAAATAAGAAAAAAAGGCATCTTAGGTTATTTTACAGTGCGCTCATCCAACACAAGAAAACAACCCCTCATCGACTTCCCTTTCACATTCAAGTCAGAAGCTCATTGGTAGTTTGTCAACAGGAATTAAAAGGATGAACATTTATTACAATCATTTTTGAAAAGCAGTGTTGCATTTATCTCATCCTAAGAAATAGGACAGAAAAGTTGTTTTCAGGTAATGCCATCAATTTGAGGTTTTAGCAGTGGAATCTATAGCTGGAATGGAGGGAGACTACCGGTAAATGCATTCTGATGCATTAAACTCTGCATGGACAATGGACTCACTGTAATATTGTGGTTGAAACTCTATGCACAAAACACAATGCAACTCTTAAGCACACGTGCGCATGCACACACCCACACACCAGTTTGTAATACTTCCCCTGTGCCTCCTCCCTAATAAGCAAAACCCACAACCTCAACAAAACAACTTTGGGTTAGGAGAACAACAAGGTTCCGAGGTCCTCCTGATGTTGTTTAACTCCAGCTTCCTTTTTTTGTTTGTTTGTTTAAAATCCACTTTATTTCTTATTAAAACATTCACAAATCATAACAGACATAATCACAAATCATAACAGGCACACACATTCATAATTCCTAATAGACAAACATTCATAAATCATAATAAACCTAGTAAATCATAATAAGCATAGCACATCATGATAAACCAACTCATAATAGATAGTAAACCAACACACACACTTACATACCAAAACCAACAAAACATACAAATCATAAGAAAGAAAGAAAGAAAGAAAGAAAGAAAAAAGAATACAAATAATAATAAAAAGACAACATAGCAACAAGAGAAAAAAGACAAAAACACAAAAAAGAAAGAAAAAGAAACTTCCCATCAGTTAGTATATTATATTATTATGCTTCTTCCTCAATGCATTCTCTGCAGTTTTTCATTACAGTTTATAATTACAATTACAATTAAATTCTTGTGGATCTCAGTCTAAGCATACCGCCAGTTTTGTATTAATACCTTCCTTTTGTAAGTACTCTTCCACATACCTCCATTCCTCTTTAAGTTTTTGTTTGGAGGTACCCCTTATCGCCGCCGTCATTCTTGCTAAGTTCATAAATTCGGCCAACTTAACATACCACTCCTGTATTGATGGGATTATCTCCCCTTTCCAATTCTGAGCCAGTAACATTCTAGCTGCAGCACACGCATAAAAATAAATAAATCCCCCTATCATTTGAGATGCTTTTGGGAATCATACTCAATAGGAAGATCTCCAGTTTTTTCTCAAAAGTTACTTTCAGCATTTTCTTCAATTTATCGTAAATAAACACTTAAACACTTTTGGACAGTTCCACCAGCAATGAACATAATTGCCCACTTTCTCTTTACATTTCCAACATTTGTCTGGGCTACCTCTATAAATTTTTTCTGGTGTTAAATGTCAACGGTATACCATTTTCATCATATTCTCTCTAATTCCTGCACATGCCGTAAATTTCAAATCCTCCCTCCATAATTTATCCCATTGGTCTCTGTAAATTGTTCTACCCACATCTTATCATGACATTTTTGACTTCCTCATCTTTCATATCCCATTCCAAAAGGAATTGATAAACTTTTGCCAATGGCTTCACCGAGTTTTCTAATAATATTTCCTGCAATTTAGATCTATTTTCCGCAAATCTAATCAATTTATGTTTGTTAAACATACTTTGTATTTGGTGAAATTGTAGCCAACTCAAGCAATACTTTTCTATCTGTTGGTATGCTTTCATTGTTAATTGTCCATTTTCTTCCACTAACAGATCTTTATACGTTAACCATGCTCCTCCTTTCGGTTCTCCACCCATCAATGTCATCTCCAGAGGAGAGGCCCACCATGGTACATTTGGTTCAAGTAAGTTCTTGTATTCCTCCCATGTATTATAAAGCAATTTTTTAATCATGTGATCTGAAAATGTTTTATAATTCCCTTTCTCTTCTTTTAATAGATACGTGTGCCAGTCTCCTACATTCCGGAAGCCTTCCAGCTCTAGCAACTCCCGGTCCTCCAGCACAACCCATTCTCTCAGCCAGCACAAGCAAGCCGCTGCATGATATAATTTAAAGTTTGGGACCCCCCACCCACCTCTTTCTCTTATATCTGTTAGTAATCTGAACTGTATGCTTGCCTTTTTCCTAGCCAAATAAATTTACTTAAATCCTTTCTCCAAGTCTCAAATGTTTCTTTTTTAATCCTGATGGGCAACATTTGGAATACAAATAGAATCCTGGGAAGAACCATCATCTTAATTGCCACTAGCCTCCCCAAAAACATCAGATTTAATCTTTTCCATCTCTCTAGATCCTCTTTAATATTTTTCCAGATTCTCGCATAATTATTCTCATACAAATTAACATTATTTGGGGTTACCATTATCCCTAGGTATTTTACTTTATTTACTATCTCCCACTCTATAATTCCTTTTAATTTTACTCTCTCCTCTTTTCCCATATTTTAAAAAAATATTTTAGTCTTTTTCCCATTAACCTTAAATCCTGCTACCTCCCCATATTCTAATAATTTCTCTTTCAACTTATTTATTATTTTCACTGGGTCTTCCATCATTATTATAATGTCATCCGCAAAGGCCCTGATTTTATGTTTTTCCTCCCAACTGAGATTCCCTTGATCTCCTCATCCCCTTTAATATCCTGAACCAAAAATTCCAATGCTAAAATAAACAATAATAGGGACAGTGGGCATCCTTGTCGGGTACCTTTAGAAAAATCGAATTCATCTGAGATTATTCCATTTACAATTACACTCGCCGTTTGTTTGCTATAAATTGCCCTCACCCCTTCCAAAAATGCCCCCCTTATCCCAATTTTCCCCAATGCAGCTTCCATCAGCATCAGCCACCATGGCCAATGGTCAGAAATAACATCTGGGGAGCAAAAGGCCCCCCATCCTTCACTAGGAAGATATTATGCAACCCTTCATCCTTTGTTTTCTTTTCACATTCCAAATTTGCCTTTTGATTTCAGATGCATGAGACCCTTTTCACATACACTACTGGCAAGATTGCTGAAACATTCACAAAATTTGCTTTGAAGGTCTAATGTCTACCTGCAATTTTGGTACTACTAGACATTCACCAGAACAATAGAATCACGGTTCCCTTCTATTGTATGTTGACATGTCACAGCGTGACATCTCTGCACATTGTGCCATTGGTTTTAATGGTTGCTATGTTGTCTTCCTGTGTTCTGTTCTGCCCTAAAGTATATGGGTCTGTTATCATTAGGCATAACCATCAGCTACAGAGACCAGAACATGAGCAACAGTGTTAAGGCTATGACTCTTTAAAGACCTCAAGAGGAATTCAGCGTAGGGCTAAGTCCTTTGGCAGTGTACTAGTGGAATGACTTGTGCAAAGGATGGTGCAGGGAGCCAGTATGGTTTGTGTGGCTGACTGTAGCCCCAATACTTCCTACTAGCATAACTGTTCTGCCAGAATCAACCATGATTCTTGCCCTTATGCTAATGCAACTGTTCTTGTGCTAGTGGTTAGAGAACATTGAGTCAGGGCCCTCAGTCATTAGTCTTTAATCTGGGAACAAGGTGTACTCTCAGGCAACAACCTGGTGTCCTTCAGGATCTATAGCAAAGTGCTGTTTGTTACAGTAGAACAGGAATGGGGGAAATATTCTCATATTGAGGGCTGTGCTCCCTTATGGGCAAACTTCCAAGGGTCAGATGCCTCTACTGAGTATGGCTAAAGTATGCAGAGTATGGTAGACTACATCCCACCTGCACAAAAGTCAAAGATTTCTACACCCCAACACACATACCCCTCCATCCTCCATCCAAACAAACAAGCAAGCAAAAGGCATTGTCACAGTTCTGGAACATAACCCAGCTAGGCAAAAGCAATCATAGAGGTAATGGAACAGTGCCTGAGTGTGGCATTCCCTGGGCAGGATGTGGGAATGGATTTAGATACCAGGAGAGGACATATTGTTTAGCTATTATCCTTCCTTGCTTATGTTAGTGAGATCAGCAGAGTAGCATCCTTTATAGCTTTTAACTTGGAAGCTAAGACAAGGTTGATTTAACCTTCTAGAAACAATAATCCAGGATGCATTAAGACAGACTGAATTTTCCTGGTATTACCCCTTTTCTCCACCTTAAAAACAACAATCACACATACATTGTTTTGTGAAGAAATAAAAGCAGCACTTACTTACATAATATAGGTCTTGAAGCAGCAATTACAGTAGCAAAATGAAACCAGGCTCATAAATACTATCTAAGTTTCAAAACAACAATATGTAAGTTCAAAAATGGTGTCTGAGCTACAGAGCTCAGGCATGCAGATGCTTGAAGGCATGATGAAGAAACAAGAGGCTGCCCAGGCAGTAAGGAAGTATATAGTGTTAAAGCTTCCTGCCAAGGCAGACAAAGGAAGTGATGTCGCAGAATTCTCTCTAGCAATTTTTACAGAAAAGATCTGTGAGCCTTAGCTCCTTAATGTGCGTATTCATGTAACCAACATGAAGGAGGGGTGTGGTTTGGGCAGAGTCCATAGTAATATGCTCCCTTTCATTTCATTGAATCATTTAATGTCGGAAGGGACCCAAAGGGTCATATAGTCCAATCCCCAATCATGAAATCAAGAATGGCTTCTTAAACAGCATAATGAAAACTAACTTGCCGTTGGGGAAAGCTTTCAGTTCCATGCTGACATGTTCAGAAAAGGCATGTGGTATGGGCAGCACGAGGCCATCCCATTTCAGAATGTATTGGTGGGGTGGGAGGCAGAATCACATGAGGGAATGCTTGCTCACATAAAAACTGGGCAAATGCTGGGAAGCCCGAGAGAAGGTTCAACATGTCACCATTTCCTTGACATGCTCATTTTACATATGTGGGACCTCCCCCCACCCCCAACAGAAGCATTCATTCATAAGATCTCTCCAACGGAAGTCTTTATAGCTTGGAGTGTGCTGATTTTACGAACTGGCCTGGAGGTAGAGATGGATGAATCTGTCGGTTTTGATTTCTCTCAATCCCCCCCCCCAAGTCATAAGTTCAGTTCTCCATATTTCCAGTTTTTTTTAAGTACCTCCTGAATGTTTATCAACATTTTAGTGTGAATTCCTCACAATACAGACACTTTTTTGTATGCAGTTTTCCTTAATACACACATTTCCCCCCAGTGCCCCATACAATGCAAATGTGTATGTTATTTTTGGTTTTTATGCATATGTTGCCCCAGAATGTCAATTTTTCTGCACATTACTTGCCTTGAGAACTGCACTGCAAAATTCGGTGAAGTGCAGATTTTGAAGGATGCCTGTGTATCACTTCACGTGTTGTTTTCGAAAGTGTGAATGCAGCAGACTTGCCCCTAAATGCAATCAGACTCTGATTTCTCTCTCTACCTCGCACTAACATAGTTCCAGTAACTTTGATGCAGAACCATGCAAATAAACCTAGGAGGGCTGTCGGGAGGATTTTAGGATGGAAGTCCAGAGCCCCGCTCAGCAGATGAGGGAGGAGGGCCCTCAAGCAGAGGCTTACTACATTTTGCAATCAATGAACCAATGCACATTACCATCTAAAGAGGATAACCCCCTGTACCAAACCACTAAATCTGAAGTCTAAAATTACCCAGCTGCACCAGTGAAT
Source organism: Zootoca vivipara (assembly GCF_963506605.1). Lineage (NCBI taxonomy): Eukaryota > Metazoa > Chordata > Lepidosauria > Squamata > Lacertidae > Zootoca > Zootoca vivipara. The sequence goes on along the minus strand of NC_083294.1, from coordinate 43,840,103 downwards.
CAACCCCTGAAGAGGAGAAGCTATCCTACGACTGTTAAGCAACATTCATGTAAACAAGCCTGACATGCAACCTAATATTTTTATATTTTTATCTGTAAGCTGCCTTGAGTCGTGTTCTGATGCAAAGGCCAGAAATAATAATAATAATAATAATAATAATAATAATAATAATAATAATAATATGCACATTTATTTGAACATGTCCCACTGCGATAGGATTGCAGCTGTGGCACATAATCATATTCAGATTTAAGCAGAAGTAAGTTCAATGGAGCTTATACCCAAGTAAACGTGTTTAGGAGTAAGGCTACTTATCAGGATTTCAGTGCTAGAAGCCAAGTTGCTGGTTTCTTCTGAGTTTAACTTTTCTTTACTAAGGAAAAGTTGAACCATGTTCAGCTTTTTTAAAAACAGCTGTCTTGCAGACAAATTTTCCATTTGAGAAAATTCACCATTTTCTTAACTGCATTTTTAGCGTAATGATACACTGTGAAACATTTTAGTAAAACACCCATTTTGCTGTGAATATCAGGCTATTTTCTATTTAATACCATTATTTCATTAACTTTGTATCGCAGATGGAGCTGTCAGTCTCTTTACCAATGCATTTTGACCCAAGAATTCACTGTTCACAATAGAAGTATGAGGTGTATTATTACTACCACTACTTCTTTTTTTAGCTCAACTACAGCATTTAGAAAAATCCAAGAAAATAACAGATTTGGAAATTATATAAACAAGGGTATTTCAGTGGCTATCTAGAGGAAAAAAGATTGTTGTAGGAATTGTTGGGGTGGTTTTTCTATCTCCGCGAAGGGCGTTGGTTCAACTGGTAATTTGATCATTTCACATAACCAAATGGTTGTTTTTCGCATTAAGAGAATATAATATGTGCTGGCATGATGTTGCAGCAGATAAATTTGTATGGAAACAAACTTTTGCTTAGAAACACCCATTTAGCTTATGTACAATTGTATTTAAATTAAATTATTTTTGTTTGTTTTCAAAGTCACGTAGTTATAGACATAGTTGCAACGTTACTCTCCGACTACAATCCTAAATCATAGTTACTTACAAATTAATGGGACCTCAAAATAAACCTACATGACATCAGAATATTAATATAATTTGTAACTATATGTTGCAATGAAAATTAAAATCTGAGAAAGCCGTTGTAAAAAATATTCACCAGCATGCATCCTTCATGTGTTGACAGAGGTAACTGTATCAGTCTCTCTTATATTTCTGTATCAAAACCAAAATCCCATCTTGGGAAAAGAAGGCATGTTTGCAAACTGAGAAAGCATATTCGCCATCTCATCCGTATACCCAGATGCCTTCTGCCATACAGTCCATAATGGTGGCTGCTTCTGTAGGTGATTGCAAAAATAAAATTCATTTATGGAGCAGCTGGATCAAATATGTGACATTAAACCACACCCACACACAATATATGGTGAGGATATGAGTTAATTTCCACCATCAAAAACAATGCTTTCCAAAATCTTTGGTAGTCGCCAGCCTTTCCCCAAAGTTTCTCCCCTCCAAATGCTCCTTCTATCCATCTTACCTGAATAAGACTTCCTTATTCCCAGAGCCATATTTCCAGAGGAGCTGCTGCTGCTGCTCCTTTCAATTCCAGCCTGTGTTTGAGAGCGAGCTCAGAGAAAGTTTAAAGGCATATTTAAAGTATTCTCTAAGGTACTGGCCAGAAACATCTTTGTGGTATACACAGAGATCATTAATGGGCATTAGAAGCAGTAGACCATTACGACTTTCAGCAGTCATTAAAAATGCATAGCCTCCAAGAGTCGTTTTCTGGCAAACTTGGAACCATTTCTTGGACATTGGTTGGTGCCGCCTCTTCTGTGATCTTTTGCTTAAATGTGTTATTTTGCAAATGGCAGGTTGTTGTTTTTCTAGAACAGTGTAGCAAAAGGCGGGGGGGGGGGAGAAAAATACCCATCAGCTGTAACCAGATCCCAGATTACATTAGGCCTTCCTGATGTATCTTTGTGTTGCTGTATTTCTTTTACAGCTTTCATAGCTTTTTAGAAGCAAAACTGCACATTACTTTGGATTTGTTTAAGCTGAATTATTGATGGGCAGTGAACACTACCAGGAGTAATAGTAAACAATGACAAGAATCACTCTTGCTGAGTGTTCTGATTTAATTACCACCTGGGCAACTTTCTCTTTGTTAAGAAATAAGAAGAGCTTGCTGGATTGGGTCAATGGATCACCTACTCCAGCACCCAGTTCTCACAGTGGCCAAGCTGGTGCTTTTGGGAAGCCTGCAAGCAGGACCTGTGCACAAGAGAACCTCTCCCCTCTTGTCATTCATAAGCATATTGCCTCTCACCATGTGTACACAGTAGAGAGCAACATAGAACAATGGTTTGATCTGGCATCAGGCAGTTTTCTATGTTGCTTCTCATTGCCATTTGGGTCCCGCACCCCCAGCACAAGCATGGCTGGGTGAGCTGGCTTTGCTCTTGCCTGCTGCAACATATTGGGGGGGGGGTGTATTTCAGAACAGCTGCTGGCTCTGTGTTGGAGAACCCCTCCAGCATGCCACAGAAAACACGCTTGGTTCAGCTGCCCTCAGAGCACATCTCAGCACAATTCATTTCATGTCCTCTAGCTGTTTTATTAAATAAGGCCAGTTACTTTTCACAGCTGCTCTTTCATCCTTTCATTTTTAAATCACCACACTTTTACCATATGGTTGTGTTGGGTACCCTCCAGATGCCAAACGGGCAGAGACTCAGCTGGTGTAAATGAGTGTGAACCGTTGCCTTTTTTAACACCTGGCTCTCCTTCATGGATCACTGCCTTGTCGTGGCGAAGGGCTTGAATAACTCAGAGAAGCTATGAGCTATGCCATGCAGGGCCACCCAAGAGGGACGGGTCATAGTGGAGAGTTTTGACTAAACGTGATCCACCTGGAGAAGGAACTGGCAAGCCACTCCAGTATCCCTGCCAAGAAAACTCCATGGACAAAGACAACAGGCATATAAAAGTTATGACGCTGGAAGATGAGCCCCTCAGGTCGGAAGGCGTCCAACATGCTACTGAGGAAGAGCGGAGGACAAGTACAAGTAGATTCAGAGCTGATGAAGCGGCTGGGCCAAAGCCGAAAGGACGCTCAGTTGCGGATATGCCTGGAAGCGAAAGGAAAGTCCGATGCTGTAAAGAAAAATATTGCATAGGAACCTGGAATGTAAGAACCATGAATGGAGGTAAGCTGGATGTGGTCAAAAATGAGATGACAAGAATAAATATTGACATCCTGGGCATCAGTGAACTAAAATGGAAGGGAATGGGTGAATTCAGTTCGGGTGACTATCATATCTACTACTGTGGGCAAGAATCCTGTAGAAGAAATGGAGTGGCCCTCATAGTCAACAAAAGAGTGGCGAAAGCTGTACTGGGATGCAATCTCAAAAATGAAAGCATGTTCTCGATACGAATCCAAGGCAGACCTTTTAACATCACAGTAATCAAAGTTTATGCACCAACTACCGGTGCTGAAGAAAGTGAAATTGACCAATTCTATGAAGACTTACAACATCTTCTAGAAATGATGCCAAAGAAGGATGTTCTTCTCGTTATAGGGGATTGGACTGCTAAAGTAGGGAATCAAGAGATAGAAGGAACAACTGGCAAGTTTGGCCTTGGAGTTCAAAATGAAGCAGGGCAAAGGCTAATAGAGTTCTGTCAAGAGAACAAGCTGGTCATCACAAACACTCTTTTCCAACAACACAAGAGACGACTCTACACATGGATATCACCAAATGGCCAGCATCGAAATCAGATTGATTATATGCTCTGCAGCCCAGGGCCGTCTCTAGGCCTGGGCTGGGTGCCGCCAGACAACTGATGTTTGTGCTGCTGCACCAGACAGCTGATAAGAAGGACTCCTCCCTTCCGGAGGGAAGTGATTGCATGTGGGGCCCGCCTCCTGCCAGGGTGCCTGGCCACCAAGGGCACTGCTGCACTGCCAGACAGCTCCTCATGTGACGCTATTAAATTTGTTGGCACCCAGCAGCCACCGAGACCACCATCGCTGCTGTGTGGGTGCCGGGGGAACCCGGTGGACTGGCCAGGGAGCCGTGGTCGGCGTGCTCATGCTGCCTGAGCAGCTCCCGAGCCACCAAGAGCCACCGAGACCGCCACCACTGCTGTGCAGATGCCAGAGGAACCTGGTGGACCGGCCGGGGAGCCACTGCCCCCCAGCGATCGCACCAGGCCGGAGCCAAGGGTGCCCAGCCCTCAACCGGGCAGAGCTCTGAGGCCTGGGGCAGCCCGGCCCACAGAGCACTGGTGCTCCGGAGGGGAAGTGGGAGAGCCCCAGCCTCATGGCCACTGCCACTGCTGTCCCTGCCCTGGATGGGGAGAAGGGGAGAGGGACCCTTTGAGGCAAGGAGCCTCAGTCTTGCCACCCCTGCCGCTGCCACCGCTATCACCACCTTTTTATCATTATTATTATTATTACTTTTATTTTTACTTTCATTTATTTAAAAATAAATGAATGTTTATTTTTAAAAAAATAAATGCCTGCCACCCACCCTTCCTCGTTGCGGCCAGGGTACAGTAGGTGATCCTTCCCAGAGGTGAGTTCAGGCCGGAGGGAAATGGGGGGTGGGGTGCCGGAGGGATTTTTGCACCACGGCGCTGGATACCCTTAAGATGGCTCTGCTGCAGCCAAAGATGGAGAAGCTCTATACAGTCAGCAAAAACAAGACCTGGAGATGACTGTGACTCAGATCATCAGCTTCTTATAGCAAACTTCCAGCTTAAAGTGAAGAATGTAGGAAAAACCAATGGGCCAGTAAGACACAATCTAAATCAAATCCCTTATAAATACACAGTGGAAATGACTAACAGGTTTAAGGATTTAAATTTGGTGGACAGAGTGCCTGAGGAACTATGGATGGAGGCTCGTAACATTATACAGGAGAGCAGTCACGAAATTAAAAGACACCTGTTTCTTGGGAGAAAAGCAATGACAAACCTAGACAGCATCTTAAAAAGCAGAGACATCACCTTGCCGACAAAGGTCCGTATAGTTAAAGCTATGGTTTTCCCAGGAGTGATGTATGGAAGTGAGAGCTGGACCATAAAGAAGGCTGGTCGCCAAAGAATTGATGCTTTTGAATTATGGTGCTGGAGGAGACTCTTGAGAGTCCCATGGACTGCAAGAAGATCAAACCTATCTATTCTGAAGGAAATCAGCCCTGAGTGCTCCCTGGAAGGACAGATCGTGAAGCTGAGGCTCCAATACTTTGGCCACCTCATGAGAAGAGAAGAATCCTTGGAAAAGACCTTGATGTTGGGAAAGATGGAGGGCACAAGGAGAAGGGGACGACAGAGGATGAGATGGTTGGACAGTGTTCTCGAAGCTACCAACATGAGTCTGACCATACTGCGGGAGGCAGTGCAAGACAGGAGTGCCTGGCGTGCTCTGGTCCATGGGGTCACGAAGAGTCGGACAAGACTAAACGACTAAACAACAACAACAACCACACCTGGCTGCATGGTTTGTCATCCTCAGAGCTGTTTTTATAATCTGGAGTGCTACGTTGCATCTGTGCAAGAGTAAATGAAACCCTCAGTGTTAAATTGATCACAGCAGCCGGAACAACTCAGAAACAACGCAAATGAAGTCTCCTTCATATTAAAGCCAGTGGTTTAAAATGGCTTAATTGAGAAAGCCACTGTGAAGTGATGGTAGTGGGAGTGTCAGGCCCAGGGACGTCAGACCCAGCCTCTGCCCCTGCCCGTTTGGACTCTGCCCACCTCACGCCCAGACACACTGACTTCCCCCCAGGCTATATCCCTTAGCAACTCTCCTTCACACCCTCTTTGAGTGTTTTTGCCTTGGTGGAGCATAGAGAGGTTTGTAAGTGAGGGTGTTTGGAAACTAGCCCACTTTTGCCTCTGGCTTCACCAGCCACTGGCAAGTGGTCTCTAGAATGTTGTGCAGGTTGGAAGGCACCTCTTGGGCTAAAGAAGGTCCCAAGGAAGGAACACTGGACTGGGATTGGGGATGGGTGGATCTGGGTTTCCATAAGGCTCACAGAGTGACACTGACCACATTCACACCATACATTTAGAACATTATGATGCCACTTTAAACAGCCATGGCTTTTCCCAAAGAAACCTGGGAGCTGAGAGGGTTGTGAGAGTTGTTGGGGTATGCCTGCTTGCTTCAGAGACCTCCAGTTCTCAGTATTCCCTGTGAAGAGCTACTGATGGTTAAACCACTAAGAATTCAACAGGTGTGCGGCACATCCCCCCCTCTCACACACACACACACATTTTACCTCTGTGTGGCAGGGCAGGAGCAAGTGTCTAAATGTGTTATGTCTATTCACTTGCAAGTACATGCAGGCAGATCATAAGGGGGGCATGCACCCCAGCTGGATGTCTGCAAAAGTCCTGTTCGTGAACGCAGAATACATTTTCCCTGCATCGTCCCTCACCATATGTGAAGGGAAATGGTGAGGAAGCTTCACATCTGCTAACAGGGAGGGCTCCAGCCTCTCACTTGAAACAAAGCCCTTCTTAGCCAGCACATTTGCAACTGCTGTGAATCAAGTACTGTAGCAGGAGAAAGTGTCACTTGAAATGGAGTCATTGTTCCCCAGCCAGTAGAGATGTGAAAGTTGAAAGCACAACTACCAGCTACAGCTGGGTCCATTTTAGGTAAGAAGCTGGAGCCCTCTAGAGCTGTACACACACCAGCAGTGCCAGCTTGAATGAAATATTGTGGGGGGGGGGGCAGGTAAGCCCTGCCCTGCATAACTGTTCACATGACACAGTGCATACAAACCATTTGAATGGTGATAACCATCAACTTTGCGGGAGCCCTGCCCCCTCAAATATTTTATTGTGAGGTCCGAAGCCTCCACAGCCCCTAGAAGTCAGTTCCTATGACACACACACAGGCACACCTGGCATTCACTGAACACATCAGAGAGGGTTAGAATATACATCCTAGCTATGCACAGAGCCTGCTGGATACATCCTAGCTATGCACAGAGCCTGCTGGATCAGACCAATGGCCCACTTAACTCCAGCACCCTGTTCTCACAGTGGCCAAGCAGGTGCTTTTGGGAAGCCTGCAAGCAGGGCCTGAAGACAAGAGCAATTCTCCCCTCTCTTCCTCCTCTCCATGCCATCTATAATATTATAAATTTCTATCCTCTTGTCTCTCGCTCTCTAAACTGAAAGAGTACAAACACTGCAAGCTTTCTTCCAACCTCTTGATCCTTTTCATTGCCCCTTTCTGAACCTTTTCCAACTCTATGGTATCCTTTCTGAGGTGAGGCAACCAGAACTGCATGCAGTATTCCAAATGTAGCCGCACCATAGAGTTGTATGATGGCATTATGATATACAGTACCAAGCATGGGATTTGCCCTTGTAACAGCTGCTGCACACGGGATTGACATTTTCACTGAGCCATCCACTAGGACAAGATGCCAACAACAACAACAACAACAACAACAACAACAACAGTGCCAGATTTGGATTGGCTCCAAAATGAGTGCTCTCTTGCTCTCTCTCCCCATCATTTGGAAGAGCAGGGGATAAACTGGCTTATTTCTGAGCCAATTGGGCATGAGTCATAATAAGTCCATTCATCATTAATTCTGACTAAGCCTGTGTATGTGTAACTGAAATCAGTGCAGAGTCTTCCCTTGTTATCTCCCCTTCCTCTCTAGTTATCCCATGCTGATTTTTAAACTGTAAGATTGTTGGGCAGAGACCCGTTCTCTTGCAGAGTGAAAGCACCATCCACACTGACAACACTGCTGGTGGCGATATTACTCTCAAACCAATAATAGTCCGTCCAATTCAACCATGAAACAAAATTAAAAAGCAGGAAGTGTGCAGCTCACACACACACACACCTGGCACCTCGACCTCACTCGTGGCAGAAACTAAACCAAACTGAGCTGTAGGTTGCAATTGGAATCAGCTTTTCATTTTGTAAAGTTTTTCATTCCTAAACAGTGGGAGCTAATCCACTTGTCTCACTCTGCCCCCTAGTGGTATAACAAGGCAACCTCCGCATTTTAAATCAATGTGTTCCATAAATTTTGACACTTACGGCTTATCCACACTTGCATTTTGCTTCTCTCTTTCCAGGCATAGGCCCGAGCTTTAAGGCTCTGTATCTCAGCATTGTTTTTTGGTTTGTTTTTATGTTTGTTTTCCCCAGAACTTTCCCCACAAAATGTGGATTGCCATTTGCTCCAAGGAGGCTTAAAGAGCAGGTTTTCCCAGGGAAAGCTCTGGGACAAAAGGTTGGGGAGGGGGGCATTGAACATGGAGTTTTAAAGTATGGACCATGCCTGGAGGGAGTGGAAGAAAGGTAAGTGTAAATAAACCCTTATTTTGGAAAGGGTCAATGACTCATCAGCATAACATTACTTGTGATTTATACATATCTCTCATGAGCATGTGGCCTTACAGATGTTGTCGGGGTCTAGCCCCCATCAGACCCAGCCAACATGGCCAGTAGTCATGGATGATGGATGACATATTGAGGGCCACAGGTCTCCCATCCCAGCATTAATGCTTTACAGCACCAAGATGCTCTTGAGGTGGTTTGCAAGAAAGCATCCAACATAAACTATGCTCGAAATCTAGGACAGGAGCAGAAGTGGCATGGTGTCTCTATGAAACCAGGATTGTTCTGACAGCATTTCCTGCCCTCATTCTTGTTCTTCACTGGTGCCTTAGCAGGTAAGGACTCCCACTCAGGACCTCTGTGGAAAGCAAGTAAGGCTGGAGCTTTTTCAGACTATGGGGGAAGAAGCCATCCCTTACTCAAGATGGGGCTGCGTTCCCTCCAAAGGAGCTGGTTTGGGGAGTCTTGTCCACCTTGATTGGCAGCAGCTCCCCTGGGACAATAGCAGGGCCCCTTCCCAATGCCAACTAGCCGAGATTCATTTCACTAAATATGCAGGTGGGGGAATTTTGAACTCAAAACGTTTGCATGCAAAGTGCAGGATCTTCTGTAGCTTTCTGACCTTCTCTGTATATGCCCTTCCTCCTTGATTTTTAGGTTGTGGCTTGGAACAAAAGTCCATTTTCCAGTTTCATTTAGTGTACCTGCCCCTCCTGGATGATCTAGAACAGGGGTCAGCAAACTTTTTCAGCAGCGGGCCAGTCCACTGTCCCTCAAACCTTGTGGGGGCTGGACTATATTTTTTGGGGGGAATGAACAAAATCCTATGCCCAGCAAATAACCCAGACCTGCATTTTAAATAAAAGGACACATTCTACTCATGTAAAAACATGCTGATTCCCGGACCATCCATGGACCAGATTTAGAAAGCGATTGGGCCGGATCCGGCCCCAGGCCTTAGTTTCCCTACCCGTGATCTAGAACTTGTCTCAGCTTATATAGACCTCAGCAACATCTAGATCAGACTGCTGTAGTATTTTCTTCGGGCTACCCATGAATCCTGCTCAGCAACAATTTCTTAAAAGTGCTGTAGAACATTAACTAGAGTCGGCTGTAAAGATCTTTAATTGGAGTTTAATCTTACCTTGTGGATTTCTTAAAAGTGTAAGTTTATGGATTTTTATTATTATTATACTGCTTAATGTAGTTTCATTGATTTGGCTGTATACTGCTCACATATGATTTTGTATCAGAAGCAACTGTGATGTTGCATATTCATTTAATAAATAAGAATGACAGCACTACAAGAATTGGGAAGTATAAAGAAGAAGGCATTTGTGTGTTTGGGGGGAATTCACTGAAAGTGGATGGGAGCATTTCAGGCAAGCAGGTAAAATCTGCTTCTAATGAAACTGGTAATTCTAACCACATTTACATCTTTGAACAACAATGAAGAACTATTATTTGTTTGAACAAAGATCTGTTAGTGAGGATTAAATGTCCAGATAAATGAGGGTCCAAATTCAGCAAGAATGGACCAAATGCCTAGGTATGTGAAGGCCATAATATATTAAGTGAGGACCAAGGGCGGATGTGTACTCGCCACTTATAATTCTAAAAATGTGTTATTAAAATGTAACACCAGAGGGCACTGCAGAGCCACACACCGACAAAGGGAAACTGCCACTGAACCTTACAGAACGTTCAATTTAATAATGTTTAGAAGATCAATGTAGATCCAGCCCAAATGTCTAAGTAAGTGAGGACTAACTGCCAAGGTAAGTAAAAGTCAAATGGAACAAATGAGACTTCCCTTAAATGTCGAGTGTCACTATATGGTAAGTAAGGACCAAATTACTAAGTTGGTGAGTGCCAAATATGGTGAAAAAGAAATGCCTAGATAGGAGTCCTTTTTTTCTTTTCTTTTCCCCATCAGATGATTTTGAAAAGGCTGGTTTCATGCCAACCTGCTAAGGACCCATTTTCTCAGCGTATGTACAGTGGTACTTCGGTTTACAAACATAATCCATTCCGGAAGTCTGTTATTAAACCGAAACCATTCAGCTTCCGTTCTCAGATCGAGGTAAAGTTCGCAAATCGGGACATTACTTCCAGTTTTGCAGAGTTCATAAACCAAATCGTTCATAAACAGGACTGTTTTTAAACCGAAGTACCACTGTATTCCTGTTCCTGCAGTGTGATGCATTGCAGTTAAAGACCAAGAGATGGCAGCAAATTCTAGCATTTAACTATCTTGAACTTTTCCTGGTGCAGAGAAGATTTTTCAGAAGAGCTCTGCATTTTCTCCACTGGGCTAATGCAACAAGCGTTCAGCTTTTTCTTCCCACCCCCAGATTTTGTAAAAAACAAAACAAAAAAACCCCTTGCTTTACGTATTTAAAGCTCTCACATTTGTTTCCATTAAATATCTATCCCCATTTGTAAAAGCATATCTGAACACATAGGAAAGTTCTGGCTTTGAAAACTCCTTGAGAAAATCCAGGAATTTTGCTTTTACAGAATGCAGTGCCTTGTCACCTTTCTTGTCTACCATATAACCATTTATTTTCAAGTATCTGCAGAAGAAGACAACCAAGATGATCAAGGGTCTGGAAATGAAACCTTATGAGGAACATCAGAGGAAGTTTTGTATGTTTAGACTGGAAAAGAGAAGACTGAGAGGTGATATGATAGCTATCTTCAAATATCTCAAGGGCTGTCACATGGATGGAAGAGGGAACAAGCTTCTTTTCTCCTGTTCCATAGGTTAGGACCTGAACCAATGACTTCAAGTTACTAGAAAGAAGATTCCGAGTAAACATCAGAAAAAACTTTCTGATAGTAAGAGCTGTTTGACAGTGGAACAGACTCCCTCAGGAGGTTGTGGACTCTCCTTCACTGGAAGCTTTTAAGCAGAGGTTGGAGGGCCATCTCTCATGAATGTTTTAGTTGAAATTCCTGCATTGCAGCCAGTTGGACTAGATGACACTTGGGGTCCCTCACAACTGTACAGTTCTGTGATTGGTCTCTCTCTTCGTCAATTGCTGTGGTCTGCAGTGGAGGGCTGGTTCATTTGGTTGAATGGTGCCCTGCCCCACCAACCTCAGTCTGCCCTCACTTGCCTACCTTCTTTCTTGGGAGCAGTCTAGGGGGCAGTCTTGGCTTCTAACTTCTGCCTGCTTAGTTTCAGTAGAACTTGTAGAACTCATCAGGGAGGAAGGCAGGGACAAAACTAGTTTGGTTTGCTCTACCTGTCCTTGGCTGCTCTTGCACCTGTCATTGACTCTGGCTCCACCTACTGTTGGGCTCCCACTTCCTGCCCCACCAGTCCTAAGAGGCACCACCCACCACTGTGACCTACCACCAAGCTGTGGTCCATCCCTACATTGCTTGGACCTTTGGCCTTTGTTCATAGAGCAGGGATTAGGAACCTGAAAACCTCCAGATGTTGCACTCCATCTCCCATTATCACTGAGCTTTGGCCAAGCTGATGGAAATTGGAATCCTTAATTATTCTTCTACCTATTTTGTGTCCATAACATACCTCTTATTTCAGAGTAAACAAACTGAGGGAAACAAACTGGGAAAGCTCAAAAAAGGGACACACAAAAAAAAATGTAAAAGCATGAATGCTAAGTTTGCAGACATATGTGTTTCTCAGAACTCAGATCTCAGCCAATCCCACACCATGTGGGATATTAGCCTGGAAAAACTTCCCACAATTTAAAACCCAAACTAAGATTTTTCTTCTTCTTCTTTGTTGTTGTTGTTTAGTCGTTTAGTCGTGTCCGACTCTTCGTGACCCCATGGACCATAGCACGCCAGGCACTCCTGTCTTGCACTGCCTCCCGCAGTTTGGTCAAACTCATGTTCGTAGCTTCGAGAACACTGTCCAACCATCTTGTCCTCTGTCGTCCCCTTCTCCTAGTGCCCTCAATCTTTCCCAACATCAGGGTCTTTTCCAAGGATTCTTCTCTTCTCATGAGGTGGCCAAAGTATTGGAGCCTCAGCTTCACGATCCGTCCTTCCAGGGAGCACTCAGGGCTGATTTCCTTAAGAATGGATAGGTTTGATCTTCTTGCAGTCCATGGGACTCTCAAGAGTCTCCTCCAGCACCATAATTCAAAAGCATCAATTCTTCGGCGATCAGCCTTCTTTATGGTCCAACTCTCACTTCCATACATCACTACTGGGAAAACCATAGCTTTAACTATACGGACCTTTGTCGGCAAGGTGATGTCTCTGCTTTTTAAGATGCTGTCTAGGTTTGTCATTGCTTTTCTCCCAAGAAGCAGGCGTCTTTTAATTTCGTGACTGCTGTCACCATCTGCAGTGATCAAGGAGCCCAAGAAAGTAAAATCTCTCACTGCCTCCATTTCTTCCCCTTCTATTTGCCAGGAGGTGATGGGACCAGTGGCCATGATCTTGGTTTTTTTGATGTTGAGCTTCAGACCATATTTTGCGCTCTCCTCTTTCACCCTCATTAAAAGGTTCTTTAATTCCTCCTCGCTTTCTGCCATCAAGGTTGTGTCATCTGCATATCTGAGGTTGTTGATATTTCTTCCAGCAATCTTAATTCCGGCTTGGGATTCATCTAGTCCAGCCTTTCGCATGATGAATTCTGCATATAAGTTAAATAAGCAGGGAGACAATATACAACCTTGTCGTACTCCTTTCCCAATTTTGAACCAATCAGTTGTTCCATATCCAGTTCTAACTGTAGCTTCTTGTCCCACATAGAGATTTCTCAGGAGACAGATGAGGTGATCAGGCACTCCCATTTCTTTAAGAACTTGCCATAGTTTGCTGTGGTCGACACAGTCAAAGGCTTTTGCATAGTCAATGAAGCAGAAGTAGACGTTTTTCTGGAACTCTCTAGCTTTCTCCATAATCCAGCGCATGTTTGCTATTTGGTCTCTGGTTCCTCTGCCCTTTCGAAATCCAGCTTGCACTTCTGGGAGTTCTCGGTCCACATACTGCCTAAGCCTGCCTTGTAGAATTTTAAGCATAACCTTGCTAGCGTGTGAAATGAGCGCAATTGTGCGGTAGTTGCAGCATTCTTTGGCACTGCCCTTCTTTGGAATTGGGATGTAGACTGATCTTCTCCAATCCTCTGGCCATTGCTGAGTTTTCCAAACTTGCTGGCATATTGGGTGTAGCACCTTAACAGCATCATCTTTTAAAATTTTAAACAGTTCAGCTGGAATATCATCACTTCCACTGGCCTTGTTATTAGCAATGCTTTCTAAGGCCCATTTGACTTCACTCTCCAAGATGTCTGGCTCAAGGTCAGCAACCACACTACCTGAGGTGTACGAGACCTCCATATCTTCCTGGTATAATTCCTCTGTGTATTCTTGCCACCTCTTCTTGATGTCTTCTGCTTCTGTTAGGTCCTTACCACTTTTGTCCTTGATTATGGTAATCTTTGTACGAAATGTTCCTTTCATATCTCCAATTTTCTTGAACAGATCTCTGGTTTTCCCCATTCTATTGTTTTCCTCTATTTCTTTGCATTGCTCGTTTAAGAAGACCCTCTTGTCTCTCCTTGCTGTTTTTTGGAAATCTGCATTCAGTTTCCTGTATCTTTCCCTATCTCCCTTGCATTTTGCTTGCCTCCTCTCCTCCGCTATTTGTAAGGCCTCGTTGGACAGCCATTTTGCTTTCTTGCATTTCCTTTTCCTTGGTATGGTTTTCATTGCTGCCTCCTGTATAATGTTACGAGCCTCCATCCATAGTTCTTCAGGCACTCTGTCCACCAAATCTAAATCCTTAAACCTGTTCCTCACTTCCACTGTGTATTCATAAGGGATTTGATTCAGATTGTATCTTACTGGCCCAGTGGTTTTTCCTACTTTCTTCAGTTTAAGCTGGAATTTTGCTATAAGAAGCTGATGATCTGAGTTACAGTCAGCTCCAGGTCTTGTTTTTGCTGACTGTATGGAGCTTCTCCATCTTTGGCTGCAGAGAATATAATCAATCTGATTTCGATGCTGTCCATTTGGTGATATCCATGTGTAGAGTCGTCTCTTGTGTTGTTGGAATAGAGTGTTTGTGATGACCAGCTTGTTCTCTTGACAGAACTCTATTAGCCTTTGCCCTGCTTCATTTTGAACTCCAAGGCCAAACTTGCCAGTTGTTCCTTTTATCTCTTGATTCCCTACTTTAGCATTCCAGTCCCCTGTAATGAGAAGAACATCCTTCTTTGGTGTCATTTCTAGAAGGTGTTGTAGGTCTTCATAGAATTGGTCAATTTCACTTTCTTCAGCACCGGTAGTTGGTGCATAAACTTGGATTACTGTGATGTTAAAAGGTCTGCCTTGGATTCGTATCGAGATCATTCTGTCATTTTTGAGATTGCATCCCATTACAGCTTTTGCCACTCTTTTGTTGACTATGAGGGCCACTCCATTTCTGCTACAGGATTCTTGCCCACAGTAGTAGATATGATAGTCATCCGAACTGAATTCACCCATTCCCTTCCATTTTAGTTCACTGATGCCCAGGATGTCGATATTTATTCTTGTCATCTCATTTTTGACCACATCCAGCTTACCTCCACTCATGGTTCTTACATTCCAGGTTCCTATGCAATATTTTTCTTTACAGCATCGGACTTTCCTTTCGCTTCCAGGCATATCCGCAACTGAGCGTCCTTTCGGCTTTGGCCCAGCCGCTTCATCAGCTCTGAATCTACTTGTACTTGTCCTCCGCTCTTCCTCAGTAGCATGTTGGACGCCTTCCGACCTGAGGGGCTCATCTTCCAGCGTCATAACTTTTATATGCCTGTTGTCTTTGTCTATGGAGTTTTCTTGGCAGGGATACTGGAGTGGCTTGCCAGTTCCTTCTCCAGGTGGATCACGTTTAGTCAAAACTCTCCACTATGACCTGTCCATCTTGGGTGGCCCTGCATGGCATAGCTCATAGCTTCTCTGAGTTATTCAAGCCCCTTCGCCACGACAAGGCATTGATCCATGAAGGGGTTCTTCTTCTTAGAATGCTGTAATAAAACTACGCCAGCAGAGGGAGCCACATCACTATCTGATTTAACTTTAGATTCAGGTAAGTAACTGTGTTGGTCTGACGAGGTCGAAATAATTTTTTTAAATCCCCCCCCCCCGTCTAGTAGCACCTTAGAGACCAACTACGTTTGTTCTGGGTATAAGCTTTCGTGTGCATGCACACTTCTTCAGATCCCAATTCTCTTTGATTTAACTTTAATTATAGACGTTAATATAATCCTTTTCTGCAAACATATAAAAATTTCTCCATCTTACATCCCTGCTGATATATATAGGGAAATATAGAACTCCTTGCTGGAGAGAATAACACACACACACACCAGCCAAACTGAGACTTTCATAAGGACATAATAAGAGCCCAGTTAGATCATAAGAGCCTTGTTAGGTCATGCTAAAGCAGGAATGTAGAACCTCAGACCTGGGAAATGCATGTAGCCCTTGACTCTCCTGACTCTCCTCAGACCTTTACTGGTCCTGCTTTGCAGTCTCCTGCTTTTATGCTTGGCGAGAATGTGTCATTGAGCTCGTACCTACGGGACCTCCTCTCCTGGTATGCCCCATGGAGGACCTTATGGTCCACAAATAACAACATTCTGGAGATTCCAAGCCGTAAGGTGGTTAGATTGGTCTCAACTAGGGCCAGGGCCTTTTCAGTACTGGCCCCGAATTGGTGGAACGCTCTTTCACAGGAGACCAAGGCCCTGCGGGATTTGTCATCTTTCCACAGGGCCTGCAAGACAGAGCTGTTCCGTCTGGCCTTTGGGTTGGATTCAGCCTGACCCCTGTGTTTTCCTCCCTCATGGTTTTATGAACTACTTAAAATTTATGGACTACTTAAAATGAGGCTGCATTTTAAATTTTAATATTGTATTTTAATCTGTATTTTAATTAATTGTTTTCTTTTATGTCTTATTGTAATTTTTTTGGTGTTAGCCGCCCTGAGCCCGGTTTTGACTGGGGAGGGTGGGGTACAAATAAAATATTATTATTATTATTTATTGTTATTGTTATTGTTACTTTTCAGATAAGAGGACTGTTCTGTATTTGAAGCATCGTCTGGTCTAAGAGCAGATTAAAGATAAAGAACCACCAGAGGAGGAACCTTGAAATTAACCATCAAAGATTAGCAGCCGCTTAAATCTCCTTGTCAGGGTCCAACCTACCAAGGTGAGGTGGATTGTTTCTCTATTTAAATGATAGTGATTCTTAGAGTTGCATCTACGCACATGAATCAGCATGTGCCAATTGCATGGTACCACCTTTTGCCCTCTTGTTTAGCTTTTTTTGGAGATGCATTTCCTCTTATTTGGCAATGTGCAATTTGGCACAGGAACATAGAGATCTGACTTCCACCAGTGCAGGCTAGTCCACCAGTATTGCTTGCTCTGACTGGCAGCAGCTCTCCAGAGCCTCAGGCACAGAATCACCTTGATCCTTTCCACCAGAGCAGAGTGCGGAACCTCAGACCTGGTGGCAAAAAACCCCAGCCCTTTGGACTCCCCCTAGGTCCTGCTCCTCCCCAGGCCATACCATTTCATCCAAAGGCCACACCCAAAGTCCTGCTCCATGCCTCTCTGCCTCTCTCAATACCTTTTGCCTGGCTGGAACTGCACTAACTTCCTTGCTACTTCATCCTATTCCCCACTCCCCCCAGTAAGTGACCCACCTTCTGAGAAGTTGGCCTGGGAAAACCTGGCTGGAAGAATGAAATTATTACGTTTTGCTACAGCAGGACTGGAAAGAGAACCCTGGACAACTCCCAATGGATCCTACTAAATGAACTTTAGGGTGAGGTTGTCTCATTGGGTAGCAGAAGCCATTGCACTCAAGACCAGTTCTGAATAATGTTATTCCTCCTTAAAGAAGCCAGCTGTTATCCTCAACAGGGCCCTTGCCTGTACTCCTCAACACCTGCAAGGACTAGAAGATGGAATGGTAGCTGGGAACTTGTCCTTGGAGTCTGACACTAATGTTAGAGCCATGTCCCCTGGCTGGCAAGATGCAGGTTAAATAACTGCACGTTCTTCCATAGAGAAAGAGGCCTAAGCTTCCCCCTCATTATCATGCAGTGGGACCTCAGGATTGAGTCTATGGCAGCAACACAGGGAAGAAGCAATGAGCTGTTGAAGGGAGTCGTAGCTGCAGAAACTATGGAACTCTCTTCCACAGGATGCAGCAATGGCCACCAACTTGGATGGCTATAAAAGAAGATTAGACAAATCCATGGAGGACAAGGATATATATATATATGTGTGTGTGTGTGTGTGTGTGTGTGTGTGTGTGTGTGTGTGTGTGTAAAGGGACCCCTGACTATTAGGTCCAGTCGTGACCGACTCTGGGGTTGCGCGCTCATCTCGCATTATTGGCCGAGGGAGCCAGCGTATAGCTTCCAGGTCATGTGGCCAGCATGACAAAGCCGCTTCTGGCAAACCAGAGCAGCGCACGATAACACTGTTTACCTTCCCGCTGTAGCGGTCCCTATTTATCTACTTGCACTTTGATGTGCTTTCAAACTGCTAGGTTGGCAGGAGCTGGGACCGAGCAACAGGCGCTCACCCTGTTGCAGGGATTCGAACCGCCGACCTTCTGATCAGCAAGCCCTAGGCTCAGTGGTTTAGCCCACAGCGCCACCTGTATATATATATACAGCTGCCTCGTCGCAATGGCAATCTGCACTGTCAGAGTCTGCATCTCCGAATACCACTTGCAGAAGTGGTACTGCAGCTTCATTTTTCTTTTTAAGCTCTTTGGCAGGAAATTTGGTTCCAGTTCTACTGCCTAATGCCTACCTGGACTCTTACCAAGGAGGAAAACTATTGCCTGACACCAAATCTAGTAACCAGCCAAGCAACAACTTTTGAAAAAAGCACAAAGCATATTCCTATTAGAAACCAAATGAGGTGCACCTTCCAACATTCTGCCTCTGTTTCTCTGTCTTAATGCATTCAGGTTCTAATTGTCCTTGTACTAGAGTCGTTAACTTTTTATGGAATTGTTATTTTCTTGACATTTCACAGGCAGCTGGATTTACAGCCAAGCCATTCATTAGGGAGAAGGGCTTTAACACAGGAGACATTTGGAAGTTCCTTGAGCACAACGTCATGTCCCAGACAATGTGTCTAGGAAGAGAGAGAAATACAATTTACATGAGATGCTCCCCTGAGATCATAAATTTCCTTCTTCTTTTTAACCTGTGTTGCCTGAAATGAATAAATAAGAGCTGTGGCACAGGTGAATTTAGTATCATTTTGGGCCTCAGTGGAATAAGAAAGGGGAAAGCAACCATATCAATGGATGGTAATGTATACAATAGGATCATAGGATCATAGAACTGTAGAGTTGGAACGGACTCCAGAGGATCATCTTGTCCCCCTGCAATTCAGAATCTTCAGCTAAAGAATCCATGACAAATGGCTGTCTAACCTCTGCTTAAAAACCTTCAAGGAAGGGATTCCACAGGCTCCCAAGCAGAGTTGTCCCATGGAAGATGGATCAAGCTTGTTTTCTCCTGCTCTGGAGGTTGGAAATCGAACCCATGGCTTCAAGTTACAAGAAAGGCGATTCCAGCTAAACATCAGGAAAATCTTTCTGACAATAAGAGCTGTTGGACAGCGGAATGGTCTCCTTCAGAAGATGGTGGACTCTTCTTCCTTGGAGGTTTTAAAGCAGAAGTTGGATGGCCATGGAATCTGCCATGGATGTTTTAGTTGAGTTTCCTGAATTGCAGAAGGTTGGACTAGATTACCCCCAACTCTCCAATTCTATGATTCTACACTTTAACATCAGAATGTGGTAGAATTGCAACTTTGTTTGAATTTTAATGAGAAACTACTTAATTCACAGTTTCATACCAATGCACAAACCTAAACAAGATGATCCTTGGAAATTCACACACCTGTGAATTGTGCAATGCAGTTCTCTAGTCAACCATGTACAAAAGTGCACTGTGGGAGAAAGTGTGAGTAGACATGAACATATTAATTACAATGACATTAAAATACATTGCACTGTGGAAAGTTGCATCAAAAATATGTCCATGAGTCAAAGGTGCCAGAGAAATTGCTGCAGAAAAGTGGAGAACTGAAATAAAGACTGGAAGGATGAGAAATGGAGAGAAACCAAAATGGACAAATTCATCCACCCCTGCTCTTAATAGCACATCAGCAAAGCTCTTCACAAACAGAAGGCATGCCTGACTTCTCAACTAGAAGCCACCATGACAAGTTAGCAGTGGCTGCAGTCTCTGCCTCTGTGGTAGAACGCTTGCTTCTCACAGGGGCCCAGGCGCAAACACCCGTTGAGGTTGGCCAGCCTCTCATGTTCTCTTCTGCTTTTTGCCATGTGCTTTCAGCCTTCCCTGTGTGACGCATAACACACTTTGTTTTCATTCTCTTGCTGCAATTAAAATTACAGGAAACACAGAAATGTGTGCTTCCCATGGGGAATTCAGCTTGGCAAGCTATGGGCTAACTACGAGCCATAACATCTAAATGACACTGGCCTCAATTCTTCACTGAATGCCGCTTTAGACGAACTCTTCTATTGCTTCTGTCACAGTTAATGATGCTAATTGCACTGTGTGGAGGGGGGGGGGACCAAGATGAAGAATGCCAGGAGAGGGTTGATAGCGAAGTTGAGATCAGCAAAGCTCAAAGAGCTAAACGCAATTAAAAGGACCCGCTCTTCAGCTGCCACCAGCAGTTTCTCTGGGACACAAATGGGGGGAGGGACCCGAAGTGTTAAAGATGACTCATAATAAGAAGAGAGTCATATCACCAGCCCCCTGCTGTGCTTTACATACAAAGAGATACTAGAGAGAGAGAGAGAGAGAGAGAGAGAGAGATGCATATCGTAAAGCACTGCAGAAATGTAACATTTTGAACAAACAGGAAGGGCAGGGGGGGATCGGGTGGGGGGAGATTTGTATGCCACAGTCCATTCGACTTTTGGAATACAGGGAATCTGGCAGGCATAAGTAGCAGCCAATTTTAGCCTGCTTTTTAAATCCAGTCTATCAGGTTACAGCATGAACCTTGACCATCCTTTGGGGCCAGAATGGTGGGCATGAGCTCCCCTGAAATTGGAGAGCTTGAAGATGTCATGGGGGTCATCTAGTCAAACTTGCCACCTGTGGCGGAATAGTGCCTGATGATGATTCTGGTTCATCATGGGTTAACCTATCACTCCCATGATAGGCAGGTGTTCCCTGGGAGGCAGAGATAGAGGGCGTTCTAAATGGAGGGGGAACAACCGTTGAAAGGCAGTTGGGGGTTTGAAGTTGGGGGGGGTGGAGGGTTAGAGAGGGAGCAGGAGGTTAGGTTTGGGTGGATGGGAAGAAAGGTTATAACCATTATTACCAAGATGCAGGAGATGTATTATATGAAAAGAAGATATGCACTTTTAAGAACCAGAGAAATCCATGTTTTCAAGTTAAATAATAAAGTTAAATGTGCCTAGACATTCGTGGACTCGGGCAGTGTCTCAGTACCTTCAGAGGTGTGACTAAGAGGCGAGAACAAAGCTTTCCTGTGGAAGAGGAAACTGTTTGCTTCATACAAAGGGCTGGTTAGTGAAGCCAGGGGAGCCACATAGTTGCCTAAGGGAGAGGCAAATTGTAGCAGTAGGGATCCATGGGAGGGAGACCCCACTGGTGGCAATAGGTTTCGAACGCAGAGCCCTGAGGTACCCTGGAGACAAGTCCAATTTGGACACTGGAGGTTTACTCCCAATTGTAGAGAAGCACAGGGAGAGCCTCTGTTGTTAAAGCAGTGAGGGGGGGGGAATGGGGAATCCCTCACACCACCCATGTCCACTCAATGCAGGAAATCCAGAGGTAGGGCATCTTCAACAGATGTGGGCACCAGTCTCTGCTTCAAGACCTCTGGCTAGAAAGGGCCAATAAGGCCATTGGTTCTCTTGTTGAATGGCTCTTACCATTTCCCCCTAATGTTCAGCCCAAATCTACCCTCCTGTTAACTAAAGCCTATGGGATTTAGTCTGGCCTTTTGGGGGCAGAGAATAAATATTGGCCCTCTTCTCTGTGTGAGCTCTTTCAGTATCCGAATAGCACTGACCTGTCCTTCATATGCCACAGCTGCTGGCACCTATTTTGGAATGGATGGTCACCGATAATGGGACAATTATGTTTTACTTGTATGCCATTGGCTAAGGGAGCCAGCCCTTTCTAGGCGGTGAAATCAGTGGAAGACGAGTTATTGAATACAATGGAAAGTAAATGAATTTAAGTAAATGAGCATCAACCTATAGAAGGTGTATATAAAGCATCACCAAGAGGATTTTGGGTATCACATTGCAAGACAGAATTTCAAACCAAGATGTGCTCTCCCAAGCCCACTTTCCCAGTATGTTCACACTCCTATCTCAGTGATATCTACACTGGCTTGTTCGTGTCCACAGAATGGAAGATGGTGGGTTCCCCAAGGACATGCTCTAAGGGCAGCTGTGTCAGGCACCAGGCCCATTTGCAGACCAACTCTGTGTCTGCCAACGTGACATGAAGGATGGCAACATCAACCCTGCCATGTGGGAATCCCTTGCAGATAACAACAATGCCTGGAGACAGTCAGGTTGTGTATCCGTAGCAGTGACCACTGGGAGGAGCACAGAGAGAAGAGATGCCTTGGTGCATCTGCATCAGCACAACCAGACTTTTTCATCTGTCCCAGCTGCAACAAAACATGTCTCTACCACATTGATTTCTATAGCCACAGCAGGTGCTGCAACCTTGCAACAGTTTGACCTCACTCCCCCAAGTGCATTCCTCCATTGTCTCTCAAGACAGATGGATGCAAACAATGGATCAGAAACGGATAATGGGGGATCGGGAACAGAGGTGTTTGAGTTGTGCCTTCCTTTGAAACTTGAAATTTATTTGTTTCAGCTTCTCCATCCTCTAATTGAACCAATGAAGTGTGCTTGAGATGAGGACTTTTGAAGCCAGCCAAACTACTCAGGCAGTTATGAGCTTAGGTGTTCCCTCCTGCAGACTTGTCCCAGATTGTCAAGACGGGTCGCAAGGAGTTCTCCCCCCCTTTAGAAGGGTTACGATCAACGGGCAGAAATGTAAGGAGGGGAGTTGTCAGTGCTGCTAAGCTGAGGAAGAAGCCTAGGTGGTACAAAGCCAGTGATGTAACATGAATAAGTGACAATGAACTTATTTCCCCAAGAAGGAAGAACTGCCTGCTTTAATGAGAAGGAACAAATCGATAACAGGCTCGCAGAGACACTGAGAAAGCTGATTCTTCCTCCATAGGCTTTGACGACACCCTTTTCAGTCAATAAAGGGGCAGGGACGAGCAGAGTTATAAGGAGCTACGGCTTCACGCTCCATCATGCCTTCTTTGCATCTCGACACCACATCATTCAGAATTAGATTTCGCAGGCGACCGTATGTCCCCAGACTGCTCCTTCCAGCCAATCTGTCAAATCCTTTGCATGAGTGTTACCAATAAGATTTATCAAAATGACAGACAAAGCTTCCATTCCCCCTTCTGCGCTTTGGCTTTGAATCCCTACAGTATGTCAAAAAAAGAGGAAAAAGTCTCAGCTGCTAAGCAACAACTTTTCGGGCTATGAATGGGGAGGCATTTACATGACAGGGAGGCAGCCGTCAGCGTGCGGGGAAGCAAACGCTCTTTCGGTCCATGTTTTAAAAGGTCTGGGGATGAAACATTTTTGAGAATAATCCAGGCATGATGTAGTGCTTTGACCTAATTTGCTGCTTCTGAACTGAACCAAAGCCCAGTTCTCTGTCAATATTCTGAATTTTGCACTGCAATAATCCAGTACCCTTCCCAAAATACGCACATATCTGATTGCTTTTAGAAATGTTAAAGTGGTATTTTTTAAAGAAAAAAAGAAGAAGGCTGTTTAAAACTGTTTTTTTAAAAGTTTTAATTGTATTTCCTTGATATATTTGCTGCCCTGGGCTCATTTGGAAAGTGCAGGGTATACATTTGTTTAATGAATTGGTTAATTAATAACAGTTGTTGTGGAAATATTAATATTAATAATAGGAACTCTGAGAAATGTGGCTCTGGGAGAGGAATAGTGGCTTCCTAACAACTATTAGCACCCTTAAAAACTACAGCTCCCAGGACTCTTTGGGACCCATGGGTGTTTAAAGGGATATCACTGTGTTGAGATTAAAAGTCTCATGGTCTATCAATTGAGCAATCCCATCGCATGCCTTAAATGTACAGTGTGAATGTGGTCTCAAGGGATTTATGGCTACCAAGCACTCTCACTACCCACTGGGCTGCTTTTTTTTTTTTTTTAAGGAGAGGGGTTCTTCCTCAGTTTTCTTCTTCTATTTTTTGGTACTTCTGCAGAATTGTAATTCCTTCAATCTTCCCTTTAGCACATGGAGGTGCATTTTTTGGCTTAGTAAGCAATGACATACCTAGTCTGTGCATAGGAAATAGGAAGGATAATATCCTCTGCATAGCCACACTGGAAAAGAGCATGGCAAACAAAAGCATTCCAGCTTTTCTTCTGTTTTGGAAATGTTTGTGGCTGAGCACTCAGCCACATGAGCAGTTTGAAGCCCATGCACAAGTTGACCTTGTCAATGAGAACTAGGCACATCTCAAATGCTTTCAGCCTCCTTTTACACTATGACACCTCGCTGTTCCCATTGTTTGGAGAGGTAAACATAGTGGACTGTCCACTTGCACTGATGTATGTTGCAAATTCTCTCTTGAAGGAAATCGTGTCCTCCCTCAAAGAGGGAGACCTGCCAACCAAACCCTTGTGTTGTGGTTGGGTATGATTGGATAGCCACAACCCGCTATTGGTAGGTCCCTTGATGCTGGGTTTAATCTGACCAATGGGATGCTAGCTAAAATGGATCAAGGGACCTATATATGCCCATGCATGTGACTCAGAGCTTTCTCTTTTGGCCAGTGCATCAGAACACCCGCTCACCTCTCCCAACTTTTAGGGCTTGTGCGCTTGACCTTGCTATGTCGTCGTATGTCGTCTGTCATTGGGACACGGGCATGGCAGGAATTTTCCCCACTTGGCAGATTGCCTGGTGCCATTTGGATTTCGCCTGCTGCATAGCAAATCGTCACAACTTGTAAGGTTGCGGATAGGCTCTGGTTCATGTGATAGGGATGGAGGAACGCTCTCGCCATCCCTTTTCAAAGAGATATTCCATTAAAGGAATCTAGGGACTCAATGGTTTGTTCAACCCTGCAAGGGGTTGTGCCCGTGCCTGAGTCCAGGGGGACATCTGGGTGGTGGGCATAGCATGTCCCCGGCTTTCTGCCTATCCAGTTGTTCACCCCAGGCTGACCTATGCTGGTGCCCTGGGTCAGCACTACCTGCAGGGAGCTAGTAGAACCAGAGCCTATGCAACCACTTGCTTGCTGTAATCAATAAAGTTGTGGCCTAAATTCTGCCAAAAACCAAACCAAAATTTTGAGTCTTATGTGAATTTATTTAAGGGGGAGGTTTAAAGGTCTGAACACACAAATAATTTTGCTCCTAGTGTTGTTTTATTTCAAGGACCTTTGATTTTACATTTTTTGCAATGCGTCCTATTTTGGTAAACACTAAAACCTGATTTGATTAGAGTATATTGGCACCTCTGACAAATGACAAACCTTTGATCTACTGTTTTCTGTCTTGATTCCCTTCCATATTTTTTCCTTCAAAAACCTCCAAACAGAAAGAAGGGCTGGCTCATAAATAATCTCTGCCATGAGCTATGTGACATCAACACATCACATCTTCCTGATGCATTTCCTTGTCACTGAAGCCACTGAAGGGTGGGGGGAGGACACATTACAGAACCCCACTGCAAAATTTCTTTGGATCTACACTTATTTGAGCACCTCCTAAGATTATTTCTCTGCTTATCTTCAACACCAGCATTTTGTCTACAGTACGTGTAGCCATTTGTTGATCCTCAGAGAATGAATGCAAACATTTGCATAATTTGCTACACTGGGAGCCAAATTTATTTCCCTGCGCACGGAAACACCGTTTACCTTCCCATCGGAGCGGTACCTATTTATCTACTTGCACTTTGATGTGCTTTTGAACTGCTACATTGGCAGGAGCAGGGACCGAGCAACGGGAGCTCACCCCGTTGTGGTGATTCGAACCGCTGACCTTCTGATCGGCAAGCCCTAGGCTCTGTTTAGACCACAGCGCCAACCGCGTCCCTCTGTGAGTATCCTAGGACACCTCTATAGCCACTGCTGGAGACAGAACTGTGGACTGGGTGGATGCTGGCCTGATCTGACAAGGTAACCCACATGCAAAAAATCATGGAGGACAAGGTTATCTATGGCTACAAGCCATGATGGCTATGCTCTGCCTCCATAGTTGGAACCAGTAATAGTTCTGAATCCCAGTTGCTGGAAACCACAGGAGCAGAGAGAGCTCTTGTGCTCGGGACCTGCTATTGGGCTTCCTATAGGAACCTGGGTGGCAACTGTGAGAACAGGATGCTGGACTAGATGGGCCATTGGCCTGATCCAGCAAGTTCTACTTATGCTGTGATGGAGCATAAAAGCCACCATCCTGGATCAGTCCCCATCTAGTCCAGGACGCCTGAGTGTCCAACCAGCTGCTTGTGGATGTTCACAATTGGGCCAGCAGTTGGTACTCAGGAGAAACACCTCTGGACCACCAAAGCTTTGAATCAACTTTCCTGCTTATGAGCCTCCTTCATATATGTGCTTAATCCTTTCAAAGCCATGTAAGCTGGTGGCCATCAGGTTGTCTCCAAATTCTACTCAAAGTAGACCCACCAAAATTAACGTGCCTGTGTGAGTTAGGTTCATTCATTTCCATGGTTCTGTTCAGAGTAGCATTAGCATTGAATACAAACCATCACCTCCAATGAATTCCACACATTAATTATGAGCAGTGCAAAGAAGCACTTTCATGAATTGATGTCACTGGGTGATGCCAGGTTCTAGTGGGTGGGATTAAGTGAAAGTCTCCATCCCAGGGATGAGGAACTGTAGGTTCAGTCCCTGAGTGTTCAGGGACTTTAGACATCTCTTTCTGGCCCTCAGGCCATATCCTGTCCCCAGCCACACCCTCTTTGAGTCTTCTGCCTGGCTGAAAGTGTCCTTAAACTCTGTTAATGCTCTTTGCTAGTTTGGAAAGAGGACTAAGAGGGTGTGTGTGTGTGTGGAAACTAGCGAGATTTTGATCTGTGGCCTGGGACTATTGGGAAAGAAGGAGTTGGCAACAGCAACCAGAATGGAATCTTACTTTTGACGATATGTGCAGAACACAACCTAGTTATTACCAACACACTCTTTCGACAGAAAATAAATTTAAAACTTCATGGAGGCATCCTCAGTCAAACCACTGGCACCTCTTAGACTATGTTATTGTCCATGCTAAAGATTGCCATGATGTGCTCCTTACCAGAGCTATGACGAGCGCTGGCGACTGCTGGACAGATCACAGACTAATATGCTTCACGATGGCTATCAAGTTTATACCTCAATGCAGGCTTCAAGGAAGGAAACCAAGGCGCAAAATGAACACTCAAGCCCTTCAAGATCCCATTAAGTGGGATTGCTTCCAAACGACTCTTAAGGACCATCTGCTTTCAGAATTCCCTGATAACATCGAGGAACACTGGACCAAGCTTAAAAACATCCATTATTGCAGCCTGTGAACAAACTATTGGATACCAAACCAAGAAACACCAGGACTGGTTTGATGAGAATGACAGTGAGATTGAACGCATGATTGACAAGAAAAGGAAGGCCTTTCAGATTTGGCAAAGAGATAGAAACTGTGCCACTAAGAAAAAAACCTATGCCAATGCTAAGGCTGAGGTTCAAAGTAGAACCAGAGAACTAAAAAAACACCTGGTGGATAAGAAAAGCTCAAGAGATCCAGCACTTAGCCAACACTCCTGATGCACAGAGTTTCTTTAAAGCCACAAAGACCATCTATGGGCCAAAAAATCATGGTATATGCCCCCTACGCTCAGCAGATGGTAAGACACTTCTAAAAGGTAAAGAAGCTATTGCACTGCGCTGGAAATAACATTAGCAACATCTCCTTAACCACAACTCCCCCATAGCTGCTGAGGTCCTCTCACAAATTCCGCAAAAGCAAGTTAGAGATGAGCTTCCAGTATCTCCAAATCTGGGAGAGTTGTGTACACCTATTAACCAAATGAAAAACAACAAAGCCAGTGGACCTGATGGGATACCTGCCGAAATCTTCAAAGTGGGCAGAATTGAACTTACACAACAACTTCACAAGCTCATCAAAAAATCTGGGAAAGCGAAGAAATCCCAGCAGACTTTAGGGATGCCAAAATTATCAATCTCTTTAAAAAAGGTGACAGAACTGATCGTGGAAACTATCAAGGCATCTCTCTATTAGCTGCGGCCGGCAAAATTCTTGTGAGGATCTTAGCAAACCGCCTGGTAACAATATCTGAGGTGACCCTTCCTGAATCCCAGAATGGTTTTCGGCCTTGTAGGGGGACAGTGGACATGATTTTCACCACTCGACAACTTCAAGAAAAATGCAGAGAGCAAAACCAACCCCTGTATATGGCGTTTATTGACCTGACTAAGGCTTTCGACACTATAAACCATAATGCCTTGTGGACTGTCCTTCTGAAAATTGGCTGCCCAGATAAATTTGTAAACATCATTCGGCTCCTCCATGATAATATGACAACAACAATCGCAGATAACAATGGCTCTCAAAGTGAACCATTCACAGTGGGATCAGGTGTTAAACAGGGTTGTGTTATTGCCCCAGTACTATTCATTATTTTCATTGCCATCCTAAATATCTTTGCAGAAGCTTATGAAAAGCTTGGCCTATCACTCAACATCCAAAAAACCAAAGTGCTGCACCAACAAGTACAAAATAACCCCTCTGCAGTGCCACAAATCCAACTCAGTGTTGTAACGTTGGAAAATGTTGATCACTTCTCCTACCTAAGCAGGGCCAACATTGATGCTGAAATCCAATATCGCCTGAGCCCTGCAAGTGCGGCTTTCTCCCGATTGAAGTATTTGAGGACCGGGACATTTGCAGGGAAACCAAAATGCTTGTTTACAAAGCTATTGTACTACCAGCCTTACAATATGCTTGTGAAACATGGACCACTTATAAACGCCATCTCCAACTCCTCAAAAGATTCCATCAACGGTGTCTCCAAAAAATTTTACACATCACTTGGGAAGACAGGCGAACTAATATCAGTATACTGGAAGAAGCAAAGACCACCAGTGTTGAAGTATTGATTCTTCAACATCAACTTCGTTGGACTGGTCATGTTGTGTGAATGCCTGATGACCATGTTCCAAAGCAACTACCCTATTCTGAACTTAAAAATGGAAAGTGTAATGCTGGTGGTCAACAAAAGAGGTTTAAAGACTGTCTCAAGGCAAATCTAAAAAATATGTAATATAAACACTGACAACTGGGAAACACTGGCCTGTGAGAGCTCAACAGCCTTTACAAAGGTGTCATGGGCTTTGAAGAAACTCGATCTCAGGATGCAAGGGAGAAACATGCTTAGAGGAAGGCACGCTTGGCAAATCCACACCGTGATCAACTCCCACCTGGAAACCAATGTCCCCACTGTGAAAGGACATGTGGATCCAGAATTGGCCTCCACAGTCACTTACGGACCCATTGTTAAAACCGTGTTTATGGAAGACAATCTTACTCAGCTACAAGTGATCACCAAAGAAGAAGAAGACTTTACGAAAGTAGAATTTACATTTACTGCTCTGCCCATTTTTGTCTCTCCCTCCCTGAAGGTTTGCTCTCAAGGAAATAAGGTTCCTCAGCCCTACTGGTCCACCTCTGAGGGCCTTCTGGCAATTCCCTCATTGGGAGAAATCAAGTTACAGGGAACCAGGCAGGGGGCCTTATTGGTAGTGGCACCCGCCCTGTGGAACACCCTCCCAACAGATGTCAAGGAGATAAAGGAGTACACAACATTTAGAGGACATCCGAAGGCAGCCATGTATGACTTTTTTATATATATATAAAAGTTACTCAGAGTGGCTGCAGCAACTCAGCCAGATGGGCAGCGTATAAATAATAAAATTATCGTTATTATTACTCTATCCAAAGGATAATCTTGTCTGATACAAGCAACTTCCACTAAAATAGCTGTGGGTTGGTTCTAGTCAGAGTAGACCCACTGAAATGAATGGAGTTAATTAAGTCATGTCTATTTATTTCAATAGGTTTGCTTCAAGTAGAAACAGCATTGGATACAAGCCAGTGTCAATATGACAGCAACACAAACAATCCTTCATTAGTGTTTCCTTAGTGCAGAAATGATGTTTGAGCCCAAAGCAGATGTGCTGGGTCTTTTAGAGAGCCAGATTTTAGCTTGTTTGCAGCTGTGCCCTTTAAGAGCTTCAGTGGATACATGGTCTACTCCCTCCCCACCCTCAAACAGGCCAGGGAAAAGGGGGGGGGAGTACCTCTGCATCATGTTGATAAATTCTTGTTTAACAGTTGTCAAGGGAAAGATGACAGATTAGCCCGAAGGACTATCTCAGGGCATGTTGGACTTGCACAGACATCAAAGAGAGAGACCAAGCACAGATGTGAGGAATGAAAACATCACCATGCCAGCCTGTATCTTGTCTTCCTGTAACATATGCATATTTATCTATCTCTCTTACACACACTCACACAGGCGTGTGCGCATGCGCGCGCACACACACGCACACACACACACACACACACACACACTTACATATTATATAAATAACATCACAGATTTCTAACTGTTGCTAATGCATACTGGCAGCTGGGGTGGTTTATGCGGGAGGAACAACCTCTTGACTTTACCTCAGGCAAAATGATATTCCTGGAGACCATTTTGAGTCTTAGGCCTTCAGATCATCAGATGTGAGACACACCACACACAGCCATGCATGTGTAAACATCCATTCTCCTACAGCAAAAGCAGACATTTTCAGTTCTTTTGTTCCCTGCCCTCTGGAGATATCTCCACTTGTGCTTTTCACCAGATCATACCAAAATTATCAGTTGGATCAGGAGCCAATTGCCTAGACATACGGATGGACACACCTGTCCAATTTTGTTCCTCTCAGTTTCTCATTTCTCCAGTCATTTTTGCCACATTTCCACATATGTTTATTTCATTAAGGTCCTGATAATTTCTTCAGAGAATCTCTCTGAATCTGCATATTTTTGTATGCAATTTTGCCTAATCTACACTTTTGGCAAGTGATTTCCCCAAATACCATGTATTTCTGAAGTTGGTTTTGCCTCATATATTGGTATGAGGTGGTTGTGGTTGTGGAGAAGAAATAGTCTGGATGCCTTAAAGGTAAAGGGGCCCCTAACCATTAGGTCCAGTCACGGATGACTCTGGAGTTGCGGCACTCATCTCGCTTTACTGGCCGAGGGAGCCGCCATACAGCTTCTGGGTCATGTGGCCAGCATGACTATGCCACTTCTGGCAAACCAGAGCAGTGCACAGAAATGCCGTTTACCTTCCTGCCAGAGTGGTACCTATTTATCTACTTGCACTTTGACGTGCTTTCGAACTGCTAGGTGGGCAGGAGCTGGGACCAAGCAATTGGAGCTCACCCTGTCGTGGGGATTCGAATCGCCAACCTTCTGATCGGCTAGCCCTAGGCTCAGTGGTTTAACCCACAGCCCCACCCGGGTCCCTTAGTCCCTTCTAATTCTTGGATCCAGCAAGGATGAAAAATCTAAGGAAGGATTCAAATTGTTGGAACAGCCACACATGCTTCTTGATAATGGTGTAGGAACGTTTATATAATATAGCAGAGTTAAACGATTCCTTGTTTGAGTTTACACAACAGCAAGCGGATTGCTAACTCGTTTGAGTCCTTTTACTAATTATGCCTTCTACCTTCCTGCCTTCTTGCCTTCCTGGGATAATCCCTTTTGTCCCTCTTAAAGAAAAATACACATGAATCTGAATGATAATAACATAAACTACTTTACTGTCAGATTCATTGAGTACATAGTTAGGTTACATAACATATAAACTATATACTAGATATTAGTGAGTCCTAAAAAGACTCCATCAGAGCATTTACTACTTAACACTCCTTCAACAAAACTGACTTTCACATAGAGGCATTTAAGGTAACAAAGGAAGTGGTTCTGAACCAAACTGACCTTCTACCCTATCCCTACCCTGAGGAGTGATGGATTCTGGATTTGGTGTAATCCAGTAGCTGTCTTCTTACAACCCCCTCACCACCACCTTTTTGGTTTGCAGTGAGAAAATGAATGATACTACAATGTTCAACAAACAAATTTCCCTCAAAGTACCAGAATTTTTTGTTCTCTAGTTCACACTGCTTTTCCCTTCAATTATTTTTTTAATAAAATACACATTTGGAACATCTGGGGGGGGGGAGGTTCAAAAGAAGATGACACCATTGCCATGACACATCATGCAAGTGTGTCCTCATTTTTTGTTCTCTCTTCTCTACCCCCCCACCCCGGCTGTACTGTCAGTTTGATTCTGTCTGCAAGCTATTTTTAAAGTTCTTGGTTGTTGTTTTTTGGTTGGTTAAAAAAAATACATTTTGCAATTCAAATCTTCAAGCCTGTCTAACAGATAATCTCACAGCTCCTTTATATTATTGCATTCCAAACAGAAGAAGGATAGGTGGGTGAAATATACTCGGAGTCAAGAGTGAATTTCATGCTCTTTATTCAGCTCATAGTCATCAAGGAGGAGAAGAGAAGACGAATGGCTCTTTTCCCAAAACCATCTGCTTATATACATTATTTACACAATGGGCCTTGCGTGATTGGCTACTTCAGGGCTACACCTGTGGGCCAATTATATTGTGGATTGACTTTTGCCTGCAGCCTGATTGGCTGCTCCTACAGGCCAATCAGGTAGCAGATTCACTTCTGCCAGCCGCCTGATTGGCTGCTCCAGCAGGCCAATCAGGTTGCGGATTCACTTCCACCTGGAGTTGGATTGGGTAGCTCCCGCTGATTCTGAATCCTATTGTTCTAGGATTCAGCTCAGTACATAACACCCCTCCCCTCTAAGTTCCAGTCCTGCCCGGGAAGTTGCATTCGTAGTCCCCAAGGTCTGCTGGCCGCCTCCGTGTGCGTTGTGGCCTGGGATGTTCCTTGGTCAGGGGTTCTGGTTCTGGCTCGTGTTCCGAGGCTGCTGGCTGTGCCGGGGCTGTCTGGTCTGGCGCCACTGAACCACTAGGTTGTAGCTCTGGTTCCGGTGTCCTTCCAGCCTCGGGGCGCCCCTCTGTGCCTACTGCTTCTGCTTCCTCTGCCCACCCCTCTCGCTCTACAGGCCTCACTGCCCTGCTGTCCCCTTGGGACCCCTCTGTCCCGCTCTCCTCCCGGGTTCCTCCTGGGAATCGTCGCCGTATCTGGTCGCAGTGGCGGCGCCAACATTGCCCCCCTTCCGTTAGTACCTCGTACGACACGGGACCGGTCACCTTGGTGACTGTGGCGGGTACCCATGCTGGGCCTGCCCCAAAATTCTTTGCATACACTGGGTCCTGGGCCACAAATGTCCGGGGGTTCCTGCCTTTCCCCACCACTACCTCATCCTGAGCTCTGTCGGGGTGAAGTCGGTCCAGTCTAGTTGCAAGGCGCCGGCCCATTAGTAATTCAGCTGGGCTCCGGCCCGTCGTTGTGCTTGGGGTGCTGTGCTGTGCTAGAAGAAATGCGGCAAGGCGGTATTCCCAGTCCCCTTGTGTCATGCGGCGGAGGCTGTCCTTGGTGGTCCGCACCATGCGCTCCGCTTGGCCATTGGTGGCAGGGTGGAATGGTGCTGAGCGGATGTGGCGGATGGCGTTCTGCGCTGTGAAGGTCTGGAACTCCTCTGACGTGAATGCGGTTCCATTGTCCGAGACGAGGGTGTCAGGGAGCCCGTGGGTCGCAAACAGCTTACGTAGTACCCGGATGGCTGCCGCCGTAGAAGTGGATGGTACCAGTGCGACCTCCAGCCATTTGGTGTAGGAATCCACCACTATGAAGAATGTTTTTCCCTGGAAGGGGCCAGCGAAGTCCACGTGCAAGCGTGACCATGGATGTCGGGCGGACTCCCAGGGCTGGACTGGGGCCCTTGGGGGATCCGGGCGGGATTCTTGGCAGGTCTGGCAGTGTTGGACCCAGGCCTCTATCTCTCTGTCAATCCCCGGCCACCACACATAACTCCTGGCAAGGGCCTTCATCCTCACTACCCCTGGGTGTGTCTCGTGTAGGGCTGTGAGGACCCTTTTGCGGAGGGGCTGGGGAACAACAACCCTGCTTCCCCATAACAGGCACCCCTTGTGGGCCGACAGTTCATGTTTGCGGTTTGTGTAGCCAGCGAATTCTGGCCCGGGGCTGCTGCTGGGCCATCCTCGCCACACCCAGTCCAGGACCCGGGAGATGACCCTATCTTTTGTGGAATGGTGCGCAACTTCTTGTGCCTGAATGGGTCGGTCGGGAAGCAGCTCCAGGGTCATAACCTCTTGCGCAGGCGCTGGGTCGGGGCCTGTTTCTGGTAGTGGTAGCCTGCTGAGGGCGTCTGCGTGGCCCATCGCCTTCCCAGGGCGGTGGATTAGTGCATACTGGTAGCCGGCAAGGAAAATTGACCACCTGAGGACACGTGGAGACAACACTTGGGGGGTCTGCTTCTCAGGGGCAAACAGGCCAAGCAACGGCTTGTGGTCAGTCACTATGGTAAAGGGCCGCCCGTACAAGAAATCATGGAATTTTTTTACGCCCTTCACGATTGCCAGACCCTCCTTGTCAATCTGTGAGTAGTTTCGTTCGGCTGCAGCAAGCGTCTGGGAGAAGTATGCCACCGGCACCTCTCTTCCATCCGGGAGTTGGTGTCCCAGGACAGCGCCGATGCCATAGGGAGAGGCGTCGCATGCCAGCACCACTGGCAGCCTCTCGTCGAAGTGTGCCAAGACCGAGTTCGAGACGAGCAAGTCCTTGACTGCCTGGAATGCGGCCCTTTGTCGCTGGCCCCACACCCAAGGGGCCCTTTTATCTAGGAGTCTGTGTAGGGGCTCCGCTACCGCTGCCTTATGGGGAAGGAAGGCATGGTAAAAGTTCAATAGTCCCAAGAATGACTGAAGTTCGGGCTTGCTCTTGGGCGCTGGGGCCTCACAAATGGCCCGTACCTTGTCACCGGTTGGATGGACCCCTTCTGCGTCCACCTTAAATCCCAGAAAGTCCACCTGCGGCACTCCCAGTAAACACTTTTCCCGCTTCACCTTGAGGCCCGCCGTCTGGAAACGGTGCAGGACGGAGCGGAGGCGGTCCTCAAATTCCTCTGGTGTGGGCCCGGCGATCAGTACATCATCGAAGAAGGGGGTGACACCAGGAATCCCTTTAAGGAGAGAGTCCATTAGATTCTGGAATATGCCTGGTGCCACGCTAACGCCAAATTGCAGCCGCTTTACTCTGAATGCCCCTCTGTGCGTCACAATCGTCTGAGCCTCTGCTGTGGCTTCGTCCACAGGCAACTGTTGATACGCTTGGGCCAAGTCCAGTTTGCCAAAGATTTTTGACCCAGCCAGGGTGGCGAGGACATGGCTGACCACTGGCACTGGGTATGCATGGGCCGTGAGAGCCTTGTTTATGGTGCATTTGTAGTCTGCACAGATGCGGACCGAACCGTTAGGCTTGACGGGTGTGACAATTGGAGTTTCCCAGGGGGCGTTGGGCACCGGCTCCAGCACTCCTTGCTCCACGAGCCGGTCCAATTCCTCGTCTATGCGGGGTTTCAGGGCAAACGGGACCCGGCGGGCCTTGTGCCTGATGGGTCGTACAGCGGGGTCTAGCTGTAGGGCAATGGGGGGTCCTGTATATCGTCCCAATGCCCCATCGAAAACCCCTGGAAACTCTTTGCATATGGCGTCCACGTCCACTTGTAAGCTAGTGCGGTTCACCCCGGTAACGGCTAGCCCCAGAGGTCCAAACCATGCCAGTCCCAGTAAGCTAACGTAGGGGCCCTTAACTACCAGCAAGTCCAATTGTTGCTTTCGCCCTCGATATTGCACCCTGAAGGTCCCCACCCCCATAGTAGGGACCTTACGTTTCTGGAAGTCCCGGAGGGTGAATGGGGCCGGCCTTAGTTTGGGACCCCCATTAGGGCACAGTTCCCTTAATGTTCGGGCCGAGATTATGGATAGAGTTGAACCCGTGTCCAGCTCCATGCGGCATGGGGCTCCCTCTATCTGTACCTCTATATAAATTTTCTCTGTGCTGGGATGGGGCAACTGGAATACCTGGTAGTCCGTGATCTCCGTCGAGTTGCCTTGGTGCATGGTGCCGTGTGACCTGGGGCTCCTGGGTCGGTCATCTGATGCTTGTCGACGGGTGAGTCGAGCCCGACACACCCGGGCGATGTGTCCCAATTTTCTGCACTGCCTGCACTCTGCGTTGCGGAAACGACAGGTCCTCCTCTCGTGGTTCTCCCCGCAGCTTGCACAGTTCCCTCCTTCTCGTCGAGGCTGCTGTGGTGTGTGTGCTGCTTGAGTGCGCCGCTGTACTCGGTGTACTTCCTCCCTGTCAGATTCGGATTCGTCGGTGAGGTCTTCGTGGTAGACCCTCGGTTGGGATGGCGGGGCCGGTCGTGCCTCTTGCGTTGACCTCTCGGCGGCTTCGGTTGCCAGGGCTTCCTCCAGAGCAATCTGGAACGTGAGGTCTTTTTTTGCGTAGAGGCGTCGTCGCAACATCTCGTCCCTCAGGCCACCGACGAGGCGGTCACAAAGCATGTTCTCCAATTCTGAGAAGTTGCATAACCGGGCGGCTTGGCGGAGGGAGGTCACAAACCCAGTTATGGTTTCCCCCGGGGCTTGCCGTTTTGCGTAGAAGGCATTTCGGCAAGCTACCACCGAGGGCTGTGGTGAGAAGTGCTCCTTCAGCCGTTCCATTATTGTTTTGTAAGAGACGGTAGCGACATCTCTAGGTGCAAGGAGAGCCCGGGCGATTTCAAACGTCTCCTCTCCACAGACGCTGAAGAATGTCGCCCTCTTCATGGCATCGTTGGTGACTTCTTTCGCTTGCAGGAGGAAGTTGAAACGGGCGGCGTACCCTTCCCAGTCTCCTGATGCTGGTTTGAATGGCGAGAAGCTGCTGTCGGTTGCCATTCTGGGTTCCTTGGGTCC
Source organism: Zootoca vivipara (assembly GCF_963506605.1). Taxonomy (NCBI): domain Eukaryota; kingdom Metazoa; phylum Chordata; class Lepidosauria; order Squamata; family Lacertidae; genus Zootoca; species Zootoca vivipara. The sequence goes on along the minus strand of NC_083294.1, from coordinate 43,803,504 downwards.
TGGAGCTGAAGCCTGGATGCACGGTGCGATGCAGCGGTGCAGCAGGTGGCGGTGCTGCGGTGCAGTGCGTGGTGGCGGTCAGCTCAGCAGGATCCCACCTTCGTCGCCAGTGAAATATACTCGGAGTCAAGAGTGAATTTCATGCTCTTTATTCAGCTCATAGTCATCAAGGAGGAGAAGAGAAGACGAATGGCTCTTTTCCCAAAACCATCTGCTTATATACATTATTTACACAATGGGCCTTGCGTGATTGGCTACTTCAGGGCTACACCTGTGGGCCAATTATATTGTGGATTGACTTTTGCCTGCAGCCTGATTGGCTGCTCCTACAGGCCAATCAGGTAGCAGATTCACTTCTGCCAGCCGCCTGATTGGCTGCTCCAGCAGGCCAATCAGGTTGCGGATTCACTTCCACCTGGAGTTGGATTGGGTAGCTCCCGCTGATTCTGAATCCTATTGTTCTAGGATTCAGCTCAGTACATAACAGTGGGCAAGCACCAACGCTGTTAAAACTTCCCTCTTGGTTGCATTTATTTCTAAAAAAGAAGAAGCAATTGTTCTCCCCAAAGAGGGAAGGGAAACGTTACCTAGGAGCGCATCATACCACCAGCCATTTGCATTGCTCTTATGTGTGGTTTGACCCTTCCTATTCTGCTTTCTCTGTCTGAAATAACAAGAGGGCCATAGCTCAGTGGCAGAAGGTCCCAGGTTCAGTCCCTGGCATCTCCATGTATTGCTCTGCTGGTAACGTCCCTTGTTTGACAACTTGTAGAGTTGCTACCAGTTATAGTGGACAATGCTGAGCTAGATGGACGAAGGGTCTGACTCAGTCTCCTATGTCCCTAGCAAAGTTACTCTGCATTTTATAAAGCAGAATGTGTTTGCTTTGTATCACCCTACATTATCCCAGCAATTGTAACACCATCCTTGTAAGGCAGGATGGTACCATCAACAAACAATGAACTTGAGAGTCTTGGTAAGATATTATTGTACCTTTTTTTGCAAGGTAGGGTGAGCAGAGTGTGAAATCAGAGAGATTATTAATCTAGACCAGTCTTCCCCAAACTGGTGCTCTCCATGGGTTGTTGGAATACAACTCCCATGACCCACAGACATCACGGTGAATAATAAGGAATTATGGGAGCTGTATACAACAACCCATGGAAAGCACCAGCTAGGGGAAGACTGGTCTAGACCAGGGCTCCTGCTCAAGCCTTAAGAAGTGCCCATCAACAGTTAGTACCTGGGAGGCAGGTACTGGGCAGATACACAAGTCACCTGGTCATAATATTTCCTATGATCATGAGGTGCATTGTATTTCTATTGATACAGTACTACATTAACTATTTCAGAATGTTCATCCATATTTATCCAAATTAACACATTCAAGTTTATGCAAATCTTTGTCCTTTCCCTCCCCCACTTTTCATGATGCATAAGTGCCCCCCCCAAGCCTTCCAAGCCACTTCCTCTTTGCACCTCAAATCTCACAGGCAAAAGCAGCCAGCATTATTCTGTCCTCAGCTGGGAGGCCATCCTGCCATGCTCTGACAGATCAGCACGTCCGGCCAATGAGAAAACAGAACAACATGCATTATATTTGTTATAATAATAATAATAATAATGGCTGCACACATTTGGGGAAATTTTGGATTGTGCAAGTAGAAAGACTATTATGGCAAGAGGGTCATCTCTGTCCCCCCAGGAATGGCTTGTAGACATAATTATGTCTATGATGCCTGGTAGAATTTAATGTTCCAATTCCTGTTGCTTTTAACATAAAAATCAAGCTAGGAGAAAGGACCCGATAGTTACTGAAACAACAGAATTTTAATTAACAGGCATCCTCATTTCCTTAGTTTTTGATTAATACATAGTCACACCTTTTTAAATGACTCACACACATCCTTAGGGACTAATATTTATTTCACTTAGGTCACTTTCAACCTCTGGGGTTTTACTTTGTAAGAAGTTTTTTGCACTTCTCTGCCTGAACAATCTTATCTACTGTACATCAAAGCCGCTGTCACATCCCAGTATGACCAATACAATCTATGGTGGGTCAATGCAGAAACAGGCTGGTTGAAGATGGGCAGTAGTGTGGGATGCAATTTGTTGGGAGAGGAGACATTTAAAACCCCTTGCTCAAAATGGGTGAATGGGATCAAAAGTGGGGTGGTTTTATTCAGACACCTACTGGCTTGCATAATTTATTTCTTTTTAAAGTGACTGCTTGCTATACTCTCCTATAAGGAACTGGAATGTGGAAGATGATATTGGAATCGGCTGAAAGATTGCCCATGACCACTGAAAATAGCTGCCTAGTCTTCAGCCACCTTCCATTAGGAGGAGGGACGGGTCTGCAGATTGATGAGATAATTGTGCAATTTGTGTTGGAAAGCAGCTGTGTGCATTCTGCTGTTGTTGGCATCCAACTGCCTTGGGAGGCAATGGAAGAGTGCACCTTTGGGGATGAAGTCAAACCACTGGAGAGTTACAGGGTCTGCTGTGTGCTGTAGAGACTAACACAGGAGAGACATGTTTTGTTGCAGCTGGAGCAGGTGAAGGTGTCTGGTTGTGCTGCTGTAGGTGCACCATGTAGTCATTCCTCCTCTAGGCATTGCTGTGGGTGCATGGCCTGCCTCTTTGTCTCCAGGCATTGTGGTCATCTGCAACAGATTCCCACATGGTGGGGTTGATGTTGCTAGCCTTCATGCTGTGTTGCAGACATCTTTGTAATGCAGAGTTGGTCTGCCAACAGGTCTTGTGCCTGAAGCCAGCTCCCCATAGAGCGCTTCCTTGGGGATCCTGCCATCTTCCATTATGCACAAGGAGACATACTGCCCCCATATCATGTAAGTGCCACATGGCATGCAGCCATATGTGTCTTTCCCTACACTTTTTTTTATTAAAGCAGAAAGCACCATGGCTGTAGGTTTAAATGGAAGACCACCAGAAGGGTGAAAACTGCTTAACACCTTATTGCTGGCAGTTCAGTAGCTCATTCCCCAATGGCTGCTCTTCTCCCCCTTTCTCCAGTGCCTCCTGCAGTTGCCACCCCCTTACTCAGCTCCCTGCAGCATTTCCAGTCTTTCTTCAGTCCTCTACAAGAGTTCCTTACTCCTAAGCTGATTATCTCCCATTCATCAGTGCTGAGCTTCATCGCCCAGCCACAAGCCAGGTACTCGTATTAATCCTCCTCATGGATCATATTAAATTGTTTCTCATTATCTGCTCCACTCTTCATTCAGCACCATTTGTAAAACTAAAATCTACCATGCTGTACTATAAATCAAGCCCTTTTGTAACGGGGGAAAGGACAAACCAGGTAGCATCTAACTTAGTGCTGTGTGGGAATTTGTTGTACTGTTTGTAAAAAAACACCCCACAACTTCCCTGTAAAGGAGGCTTCCATTTTCCTGCCTCATTCTCTAAGCACTTTATGATTTCTTTATAATTTCTGTCATACCACAGTTAAAATCAGAACTGGGATGTCAGGCAACTATACTGACCCACTGCCACTGGGGAAAGGGGTTAAACAGGGTTGTTTGTTAGCGCCATTCCTCTTTAACTTTTATATAAATGATGTTGTTCAGCATATGGCGAAGTACAAGTCATCAGCTCCTGCCCTGGAAGGCAAACACCTGAATATATTGCTATATGCTGATGACATGGCTGTCATGGCACTTACTCGAAGGGGTCTACACAGCATGCTGGAGGGGCTCGCAGCTTATTGTTCCCAAAACTCTCTAAAGATAAACTATGACAAAACAAAAATTGTGGTGTTTACTAGAGCTCGCCACACATTTAGATGGTCTTTAGATGAACACATAATTGAACAGTGTCCTCTTTTTAAATATCTTGGTATCACCTTCCAAGCTACATCTAGCTGGCTTGCCCACTTCAAGGCCGCGACCCTTCTAACACGTAGGACAATCGGTGCTCTGCTCAGCTTTTTTTATTCAAGGGGAGGGCAACTGGTGATCCCGGCACTAAAAGCTTTTGTTGGTAAAGTGATTCCCCAGATGTTATATGGGGTAGAACTCTGGGGATGGAACCAGAAGCTGCTAGAACGGCTGGAAATCTTCCAAAATTTTTATCTCAGAAGAATTCTAGGCCTCCCTCAGAGTACTCCGGCAGCTTTCCTAAGAGTGGAAGTAGGATTACCTTCTGTGTCTGCCAGGGCCCACTTAAGATTTCTGCGTTTTTTCACCAACCTCGCAGATGCCTCGAACACCTTATTGGCTAAACAAGCCTTTGTATCTTTACAACATAATACTACTTGGCGTCAAAACCTATTAGATATTCTATCCAGATACAATCTACCTGAGTTTAATACTCTCAAACTGTGGAGCCCTGATAAAGTTCGGGAATGGATATTTGAAAAAGACGCCTTTTTGGACACCACGAAGATAAAAAACTCTGGGTTTTCCTACTGGTTTCCCCGAGTAAAAGCAGTCAAAATCTGTGCCAACTACTTGGTGGAGATCACTGATCCCACCCTTCGGAGAGCTTTTACTATGGTGCGGTTTCAAACATTGCCAACTGCATATTTGACCGGTAGATTCACAAAAACCCCAGTAGAACATCGTCTATGCCCTTGCCTTATGAAAATTAAAGAGGATCTTATACATTACCTCCTCTATTGCCCCATTTATTCGGGCTTTAGAGACGCAATGCTGCAAATTATACCCAACTCCATAATCAATCCTGAAGACAGAGTAAAATTTTTGTTGGTTGATGCAAACCCACGTATTACCCACGCGGTAGCGGTTTTTGTGATGAAGGCCATGAAAGCCAGGGAAAGATTTATAGATGACAATGTAAAGACCCCTTCATCGTCTGTTTAACTCGTTGCTTGTTTTCCTTCTCTTCATGTTTTGTGGGATGAAGGTTTTGTTGGGATATTATGAAATGGATTTTAATATTTTTAATTATTGTTGTGTTGATATTTGTGTACAGGCATGGTCCTCACAATAAACGGATTTGATTGATTGATAATTTCTGTAGAATTTCAGTGGGTGAAGGGTTTTCAGCTTACCTTCTAGGTTGTGAGGTGGAGGGGTGTGTGTGTGTGTGTGTGTGTGTGTGTGTGTGTGTGTTCCAGTAAAACATTTGCAGCTTTCAACGCTTCCTTATCCGAAACACACACACACACACACACACACACACACACACACACACACACACACCCTGCAATGGAAGGAGTTAACCTCATAACATCTTCCCCAAGGTGTTAATGAGAACCTGGATATCACGGAAGACTGCAACGTGCCAGGCCACTAGTGAAATTACTGCAGAATGATAGAAAAGGCACTTGCCAAAAAAAAAACCAACACAACCCTGACCACTTCAAAATCCAGGTAAAAAGGTAAAGGTAAAGGGACCCCTGATCATTAGGTCCAGTCACGAACCAGAGCAGCACATGGAAACACTGTTTACCTTCCCGCCGGAGCGGTACCTATTTATCTACTTGCACTTTGACATGCTTTCGAACTGCTAGGTTGGCAGGAGCAGGGACCGAGCAACAGGGGATCACCCCATCGTGAGGATTTGAACCGCTGACCTTTCAATCAGCAAGCCTTAGGCTCAGTGGTTTAGACCACAGCACCACCCACATCCCTCCAACAAAATCCTTCTACCCCAACATGAGCTTTTCTGCTTGGAAACATTTCCAGCATTAATTGACTGAAATCTGCCATGAATTTTGATATATCCCCATGAGGGCAACAGCACGCAAAGAGAATCACTTTGGCACAAATTGTTTCTGTTCCGTTACTTCCCGTTCAGGCATCAACAGTGAGGGACTTTGGAAAATATATTATCATTAAACTCCACAGCAACAGTCACTTTTAACTCAGGAAACCAGTGAATTGTCACAACAGCTTGATTGCAAAGGAGGAAGATGAGGCAAAACAAAGACATAAAGTGGAGTGTTGTGAGTGTAGTAGAAAATCTAGATATCTTGATCAGGGATAAGGAGACTTCTGCCCTTGGGCAGATTATGGCCTCCAGGCACCTCTGGCTTTTGAGACTCCCCCTTCACTTGTCCCCAGGTCACAAGCTTGACTGATCTGGCTCCATGCCCTTCTAGGGCACTTTTGCCTGCCTGGAACATGTCCTTGAACTGCTACAACTCATGGACATTCAACGAAGCTGAATGTTAGTGGATTCAGGAAAGACAAAAGAAAGTCTTTCTTCATGCAGTGCATAGATAAGGTGTGGAACTCAGTGATGGCCACAAACTTGGATATCCCCATATGAGACAGCTGCATATTCCTGCATTGCAGGGGGTTGGATTAGATGACCCTTCGTGTCCCTTCCAACTCTATGATTCCATGATCTCTATGACTAGGTGCGTCATTGGCTTGATCCAGCAGAGCTCTTATATTCTAAGCTATGATAATGCCTCTTGCTTGGATGATAAACAGACGTGCGTGTGTGTGTGTGTGTGTGTGTGTGTGTGTGTGTGTTTGTATACAAACCTTTGTGGCTGGAATGTTGCATCTGAACCCACCCATTACTGGCATATAATCCCATTCCCAAAGATTGCCCACCAAAAATGCATTCAAAGGGGAGAGAAAATTTTGTTATATGAATGGAAATCATTGCTATAGATCACATATAATTACTTTATATGAGGAGGAATTAAAGAACCTTTTAATGAGAGTGAAAGAGGAGAGCGCAAAATATGGTCTGAAGCTCAACATCAAAAAAAAAACCAAGATCATGGCCACTGGTCCCATCACCTCCTGGCAAATAGAAGGGGAAGAAATGGAGGCAGTGAGAGATTTTACTTTCTTGGGCTCCTTGATCACTGCAGATGGTGACAGCAGTCACAAAATTAATAGACGCCTGCTTCTTGGGAGAAAAGCAATGACAAACCTAGACAGCATCTTAGAAAGCAGAGACATCACCTTGCCAACAAAGGTCCGTATAGTTCAAGCTATGGTTTTCCCAGTAGTGATGTATGGAAGTGAGAGCTGGACCATAAAGAAGGCTGATCGCCGAATAATTGATGCTTTTGAATTATGGTGCTGGAGGAGACTCTTGAGAGTCCCATGGACTGCAAGAAGATCAAACCTATCCATTCTTAAGGAAATCAGCCCTGAGTGCTCCCTGGAAGGACAGATCGTGAAGCTGAGGCTCCAATACTTTGGCCACCTCATGAGAAGAGAAGAATCCTTGGAAAAGACCCTGATGTTAGGAAAGATGGAGGGCACTAGGAGAAGGGGATGACAGAGGACGAGATGGTTGGACAGTGTTCTCGAAGCTACGAACATGAGTTTGACCAAACTGCGGGAGGCAGTGCAAGACAGGAGTGCCTGGCGTGCTATGGTCCATGGGGTCACGAAGAGTCGGACACGACTAAACGACTAAACAACAACAACAATTACTTTATGGGAGGAGTCTTTTCCAGCACAAGTTGCACATTCCCTTCTTGGCAACTTTTCAGGTACTGCAAGACCGTGGTGGCCAGAAACAGATGCAAAACTATACAAAGCAATGTGTGAGATTTTACCTCCTTCTTGCATGTGAAGATAGGCTCTGATAGATTGAGCATATGAGACCAAGGGTGGGTCCAACGATTAAGAAAGTGGTTTCTGCACATGCTGTAGAGGGGCTGTAGAGGGAAATGAGGGGCTGATTGGGCTCATGAACCTGGGAAGGGAGCCCATTTAGGAGAAGAAAAGTGGTTCTCAACCCCCCACTGCATGAGGGATATTTACAGGAGAAGGAAAAACTAAGGAGTAAACCCTAAGGGGGGGGTGAATGGTGCCTCATACGCCTCTTTCTGGCAAATCGGGTCCTCCCTGTAAGAGAGTGACAGCACAAGCAGCGAGTTTGGAGGAGGGAATGAGGAATGGAGCGGTTTGGAGAGAGGGCTAAGTGAGGTGTCTGAGCCCTGGCGATGCTACGGAGACAGAGAGTGCAGGAAGGGCTCAGAGATGTGTCAGAGCCCTGGCACTGCTCTGGTCAAGGGACAGTGGATGAGGGACTCAGCAAGACGTCGGAGCCCAGGCACCGCCCCGGCCAGCAAGAGAGGAAACCTCTCCTTCCAGGGCCCGAATTGAGGCGTGTGCCCACACATAGGGGAAAGGGGCGACGTTTTGGGGTGCCCAGGCTTTTATGCTGGCCAAAAAGCAGGAGGCAGCCATTGCCAGGTTCTGAATCGGACTAGGCGGTCATGTTCTCTGTTATCTCTGCACTGTACATAGTATGCACAATAAAACTCTTAAAGACAGTGCGGACTGGAATGTCTTTACTCAAGAGTAGCCGCAACACCCCCCTGACAGGTGTCATCCCTAAAAAGTCCCCTGGTGAATTTCGCATGATCCATAATTTGTCCTTTCCAAGTGGCATGTCGGTTAATGGCGCTATCCCTCCTGAATTGGCATCAGTTAAATATGCTATGTTTGACCAAGCGGTCAAGTTAATCAGGAGTTTTGGACCAGGGGCCTTATTGGCGAAATGTGATATTGAAGCTGCTTTTTGCTTACTCCAAGTTCATCCCTCTTATTTTAAGCTCATAGGTTTTCAGTTTCAGGGAGCCTTTTACATCGATATAGCCATGCCCATGGGCTGTTCAATTTCTTGCGCAGCCTTTGAGGCCTTTAGCACTTTTCTTGATTGGGCCCTTCATAAGAAAACAGGTTTTAGGGGTGTTACCCATTACCTGGATGACTTTTTACTATGCTCTGCAGCTGATTCTAATGAATGCACGCTGCTTTTGCAGGCCTTTAATGACCTTACTGCAGAGTTGGGCATACCCTTGGCTGCTGACAAAACCGAGGGCCCTTCCACGCAACTTTCTTATTTGGGTATCCAGTTAGATACTGTGACACAGACTTCTGTGCTCCCTGAGAACAAATTGGTTGCCTTGAGACAGTTAATTTCCAGTTTCATGCCCCTTAAAAAAGTGACATTGCAGCAAATACAATCCCTGTTGGGGCATTTGAATTTCACCTGCAGAGTGGTGGCCCCTGGCCGCCCCTTCTGCACCCACTTGACCAGGCTCTCTGCCAGCCTATGTTACCCACATCACAGGATGAGGTTAGGACAGACCTCCAAATGTGGCTCACTTTTTGCAGGAATTTAATGGCGTATCACTGTGGCAAGACACCCTTAATTTGCAGTTTGATTTTCAGCTCCATTCGGACACTGCCGGCTCTCTTGGATTTGGCCTTTATTTTAAAGGACGCTGGTGCGTGCAGAGATGGACAGAACATTGGTCGAGAAATGGACAGAGCATTGGTTGATTTAACAATTCTTGAGTTTTTCCCCATAGTAGTGGCAGTGCCTCCTTCATGGATCACTGCCTTGTCGTGGCGAAGGGGCTTAAATAACTCAGAGAAGCTATGGGCTATGCCGTGCAGGGCCACCCAAGATGGACAGGTCATAGTGGAGCAGGAACTGGAGCAGGAACTGGCAAGCCACTCCAGTATCCCTGACAAGAAAACTCCATGGACAAGACAGGAGTACCTGGCATGCTGTTTTTATGTTTTATTGTGGTTCTGTTGGTGTCAGCCGCCCTGAGCCCGGTTTTTGACTGGGGAGGGCGGGGTATAAATAAAAATTTATTATTATTATTATTATTATTATTATTATTATTATTATTATTATGCTCTGGTCCATGGGGTCACAAAGAGTTGGACACGACTAAACAACTAAACAACAAAAAAGTGGCAGTGCACATCTGGACTAAGGAGTTCCAGGACCGCCGGGTCTGTTTCTGGACAGATAACCAAGCAGTGGTGAGTGTTTTAGCGAGACAGTCGTCCCACTCCAGCCGAGTCTGCACCCTGCTGCGCACTTTTGTGTTGCATTGCCTCAGATTTAAAAAGTATTTTCTGCCCATTTTGTACCTGGCGCCAGTAATGACATTGCCGATGCCCTATCCCGGTTTCAGATGCAGCGCTTCTGAAAGGGATTGGTTACAGGGGTGAGTGGTTGTCAGGAATGCGTGTGTGCACACTCTTTGTGGCGGATAGGCTCTGGTTCATGCTGATCCCTTACCACCCTATCCACAGGTATTCCTCTTAAAGGAATCCATTGGACTTCTGGTTGGTATTCCCCCAAGCAGGGTTGTACCCTCTCCAGAATTCTGGGCACACATAGGGGAATCAAGGCCTGGCGGTAGTCAGGTTCCCCGTCCCAGGTGTGGACCTGACTGCTGATTCATGGTGCGCCCTGAGTCAGTGCTACCCTAGGTAGCTTTTGGAACCAGAGCCTATGCAGCCACTCACTCAATTTGTAATCAATAAAGTTGTGGCCTAATTTCTGCCAAAAACCAAACCAAAAATATGAGTCATGTCTGAATTTATTTCTAGGCCTAGGTTAAAGGGCTCCACACGCAACTCCTGCAGCCAAGGTGGTACCAAATGCTTTGCTTTGGATCACATCAGTGAGATCAGTGTGGGGGGGGGCTCCTTGTTGTCTGTGCAGCCCTGGACCTTGATGCACACTGCCCAGGCATGCACCTTGAGCTGCCCCCTGGAGGCACATTCCATTGTCTCTCATAACAGATGGATGCCAATATTCCATTCCACGGTTTGCTAGTTTCTACACACCCCTCCTCATCTTCCACCCAGGTCAGCAAGAAGTTATAATAAGAGTTCAAGGCGAAAACACTAATGAGCTGGCATATCAAAACATGTTTTTCACTTTGCAGCCCTGATTCCTGGGGCAACAGGGGAATTCAGATTCTGAGGGGTTGTGGCCAAGACATCTGTCTCAACATGGCATGGTTACTTGGCCTGAGGCTGACACATCCAGCAGCAAGAGTTTATGCCTTCAAGTGGAAGGTTTATGTTCTGTCATTTTTGCTGGGACATATTGGCAGTTTCCGTTGGAACATATTGTGGATTTTTGCATTGCACTCTCTATTTTGTGCTCTGTTTTGTACCCCAAATGTTTTGATGAGTTTGTTTTAGAGTTGGAATATATTGCCATTCCCCCCCCCAATAGTGTTGCGGGGAGTTATTTTGGGCAAAAGGAAGGTGGAATCCCCCCCCCACTGAAACAGAAACAATAGCATAGACATTTATACAGGGCTTCAGCCCTGTATGCCTGAGGGAGCATCTCCACCCCCATTGTTCAGCCCGGACACTGAGATCCAGCTCCAAGGGCTTTCTGGCAGTTCCCTCACTGAGAGAAGTGAGGTTACAGGGAACCAGGCAGAGGGCCTTCTCGGTAGTGGCGCCTGCCCTGTGGAACACCCTCCCATCAGATGTCAAGGAAATAAACAACTATGAGATTTTTAGAAGACATCTGAAGGCAGCCCTCTATCGGGAATTTTTTTTGATGTCTGATGTTTTATTGTGCTTGATGTTTTAATTTGTTGGAAGACACCTAGTCAGATGGGCGGCATATAAATAATAAATTATTAGTATTAGTATTAAACTGCTAATAATTACTTTCTGATTTTCATACATTTATAACCAGCTCAGTGTCAGCTTCAGGGCTGTTGGTGGGTTTTTTTTGAGGGGGGGTTGAGAGCTTTGGGCAAGATACCCTCAGTGGGCCCCCATCTCTCAGGGAGTCTCCTGCCCCCTGCCATTATAGCCAGCTGCTGCTCCCCCTCTGCCTTATGATTGCCCCTACCCGCCCTGGTGCAGGGAACTCTCAGGCGCCCCCCCTACTCTTAAAAAAAGGAAAGCTCTTACCTGGCATGCTGGGCGGCGGGGGCGGGGGGAGCCTCACGGCGGCCCCCACACCTCACAGCAGGGCCGTGCTGTGCCAGAGGCTGCCCGTCTGTCTGCTGCCAGATTGAGTGGGGGAGGGGCGCCACTGCTCTGCACGGCCTTCCTCCCTTCTCCCAGTGGGGCCGGGGTGCCTGGGCAGTCTGGGCCGTGCTGGGGCCTTCCCGGCCGTCTCCCACGACTCCGTCGCTTGCTGGGTCCACGGTTGTTTCCTTCCCGCCAACAGGGCGCTGTGTTTCATTGGTAGAGGTGCTGCCAAATGGTGTCGCCTCTACCAATGAAACACAGCACCGGGGTGAGGGATGACCGTGGCGCTGCAGAGCAGAACAGGGTCCTAGTGCCCCTGTTCCGCTCTCTTACCTCCCTGCTTTCCCAGCGTGGCTGGTGGAGGGAAAAGGGAGGCCACTGCACAGCTCCCCCACTTGCTGGGGCGCCCCTCAGCGCCCCCTGATTGCCCAGGCACCCTGGCACAATGCACCACTAGAGTCAATGGGCAAGCCGGGCCTGCCCCTACCTGTTAGCTTCTGCTAGACAGAGCCAAATACCCCATGATGCTACTTCAGTCAGGCCAATAAGCAGGGTGGAGTATGGGAAGATGGAGGAGAAGGAGGAGGAGGAGGGTACAGGTCTAATTGGCTCTTATCTTGGGCTCGCTGCTAGGGGGTAGACCTTGCAGGTGTCAAACTAGCCCTCTTATTCAGCAGCAGATTGCCTAGTGGGACATTAAATAGTATATAAATTAGTAAGTATGGATGAGATTTGTTGGAACCTAATCAGATAGGTTCTCTTTAGGTTCTTAAACATAGATCATTTTCCATGTTTCCATGTCCCTAAAGGCATGCATCTCCCCCATTCTCCCCCCACCCCCAGTTCCAGTGCTTCTCTGCATTAATTTGTCTTGAAAGCCTGGCTGGCCATAAACTGCAGAACACCTGGATGTAGAAGGGGCAGATCTTTTTTTTAAGCATAGGTGGGGGGGAGGGAGGTTGAACCATTTTTAGTCCAACGGGTGCATTCTCTTGTGGGCAAGTTTCAGGGGGCACACATCAGAGCAATGGATGCAGCTTTTACTTTTGTAAAAGGTTTGTACACAAGCCCACACGGTCCTCTCCAACCTCTACCCAGGCAGGCGAGAGGCATTATCATAGTTCAATGAGATGTTCCAGCTAGGGAGGGGTGGAGCCTGGGGTGACTTCTGAGTGCAGGTTACAGAGCCCTAGAGGGCTGCATTTGGTTCCTCACACCTGCCTTGAAGCAACAAAAGCTTCACAGCCTTGACAAAAACTACTTGGAGAGGAATCAGACCCCTGAAACAAAAGGATACAAACATGGAAAGATTGTTGGATGCTGGACAAAGAACGAAGATGGAGATCTTGGCACCAGCACAGGAAATATATCTCATGAACAAACGGCTAAATTTAGAACTTGCTAGCAAACACAAAAGACAAGTCACTAGTGCCTTTCAAAAGCCAGTAATGGACTCTGAAGCTATCTATATATATATATAAAAACACTTGGAAGGTTTAGCCAAACCTCTTGCCAGCTGTCAGGAAGCCTGCATTTTTGGCTGAGTGTGCACCAGTTTCTTATCCAGAAATAACATTCTAGTCAAGGATTTGCTAGGGAAAACATGGGCAGGTCTCCATCTTCATGTGCTTTGCCTGGAAACAAAGTGACCTTAAACAATGACAAGTGATAGAGGGGGAGAATATTTTTATTTTATTTTGGCCTGGTGCACATCTATCTTTAAACACTTGACATCCCAAAGTGGTCTTTTAAAAAGGCACCTTTAAAAGTTGTTCTAGGTGGGAAAGATCCCTCTGACGGACAAATGGTGAAAGGGAGGGTGCAGGATTTCAAAAACGCCCTTCAGTCTTTTTCTTCATCATGGAAATGAAACAAGACAACCACGAAACAGTCATGAAATTACTCCTGGCTGCATGAGATATCAGGCCTGTGATTATGGTTGCTTTCCCTACCGAAGGAGTAGGAAGGAAGAAATCTCACAATAGGGGTGCAAGAAGAACCCTGCTGGATTGAACCAAAAGTCTATTTGGGCCACATTTAAAACATGCATGTAATGATAACCACTGTAAACGTCTGGCTTCTTCAAAGAATCCTGGGAGTTGTAGTCTGTTAAAGGCGTTGAGAGTCATTAATATACAGTATACTTATTCCCCTCACAGAGCTGCAATTTCCAAAGTGGTTTAACCATTAATCCTTCTTCACAGGGAACTCTGGAAATTGTAGCTCTGTGAGGCTTTTAATGATTCTCAGCACCTTTAGCAAGCTACATTTCCCAGGATTCTTTGGGGGGAGCCATAACTGATTAAAGTAGTAGGAGTCACCAAGCTTTTTAGGGATAGTGGATATACGTATGATGTCTATGTTCTGTCAGAGGCACTGTTCCTTTGCGTAACCAGTTGCTGGAAACTGCAGGGGAGAGCCCTGTTGCAATCATGTCCGGATTGTGGACTTCCCACAAGTATCTGGTTGGCTGCTGTGAGAACAGGATGCTGGACTTGATGGGCCATTGCCCTGATCTAGCAGGACTTGTCTTATGCTCTCATCCACTTGCCCCCCACCATCCATGCCAACAGCTTGCCCACTTGCAGACAGAAGCTCTTTGCATCTCTCTATTCTGAGTGGAAAGGAGGGTGAGTGTCCAGTCCTGGCCTCCAATGAAATGTGGGCCTGTTTAAGGGTGTGTAGGAAACACTGGGCCATCACAAACAGGAACCGAGCAGGAAGAGTAAGCTGTCTTACACACTGTGGATTTCTACAAGGATATTTATTGAGACCATTTGCAGGCATCATGGTTGATACTAGCTCACCCCACGCTTTATGCCGTGCATGCAGAGCTATAATTCACAGAATTCCCTGGGAAGACTGATTAACTGTTAAACCATTCTGGGAACTGTAGCTCTGAGAGGGAAATAAGGGTCCCCTAACAACTCTCAGCACACGAAACAAACAACAGCTCCCAGGGTTCTTTGGGGGAAGCCATGACTGTTTGAAGTGGTATGATACTGCTTTAAATGTGTAGTGTAGATGGGACTCAAAAATTCTACGGCCAACCAACTCTAATGCAGTATCTAAAATTCTGACATATGTGGGGGGGGGGAGGTCTGTCTACTTTTTCCACACCATGCCTAATTTTATAAGCTTCTGCTGTCCATTTCAATCATTTGAAACTCAGCAAAAGAAAAGGCCTGACTTTGAATTCTGAAGGCTCCATGCAAGTTATGAGATCACCGACACCAGCAAGAAAATACCTGCATGACAGAAAATGATATTTAAAATACTTAAAATAAAATGTGTGGAAATGAGGGCCATATATGCTCTTGGCATTCAGACCACAATGGGAAGAAACTTGGTAGTTTGGCTTGAAATCTCAGTGCATTTACCGTTCCAGAAATGATTTAGCTACCTTGGTCTGTGCTTATAATTAATCAAAGAACATCAGACCTAGCCTTTCATATTGTGGAACAATCATGGCACCCTCCCCTTTCCTGGCAGTATATATATATATATATATGGAAAGAGCAAAAGTACAGCGCAGGTCACGTATCCTGCAAATATAAATCATTTCTTAGTTGAAAAGAATTCAGCTGTTTGCTGACTGAGGTGTCCTCTTCCTTGGTGTTCTGAGCTAACACTCGTCCTGCACACACTGCAGAAACTAGCCATGGAAAAGAGTTTCAGAATATGTGAAGAGCCCTGCTGGATCAGACTGGAAGGCCCATCTAGTCCATAATCCTGTCCTCACAGGGGCCAACCAGATATATCTATGGGAACCTGAGCACAACATTCCTTTCCCTACTCATCCTCTGCAGTTGGTATTAACAGTCAGGCTGCCTCTGGTCCTGGGAGTAGTATGAAGCCACCATGACAAACAGCTATTGATAGCCTTGTTGTTTCTTGGTGTGTGGCTTTTTTAAAAATGCAGTTCTGTGATGATGATGATGCTCCTTCTAAAAAGGAAAAACAGGCTCAACGAAGTCCCAAGACAAGGTTCATGGGGCCAGCTCAAGTATTGGTTGTATTTTACTGCCCTTTGTGGGATGGGGCAAAGGTTCATGTCTTGGAGCAGAGTTTGGCATTGCTGGGGCACATATACCAACAGGGAGGCTGCTGCCCACCATGAGTGACCAAACCAACTATGGACACTGAGCTTGTCATTGCTGGACAAGTGTTGGGTGGTCAAACCTGATTTTGCTAAGTGGCCATGGAACACTGATGATGAAATGTTGCTACTAGAAAGGGGATGGGATTGAATAACTTGGAAGAAATCACAGCTGATAGACTGGAATCCTGAACAGGAGCAGTCCACACTGCAACACTTCATTGCAGGTTACACTTAAATATAACAAGTACAACCAGACGCATTATAAGTTCAGACAACTTAAGCTTGGGGTGTGTGTGTGTGTAATTAAACCTTAGATCAGGGTTTCCCAAACTTGGAACTCCAGCTGTTTTTGGACCGCAATTCCCATCATCCCTAGCTAGCAGGATCGGTGGTTAGGGATGATGGGAATTGTAGTACAAAAACTGCTGGAGACCCACGTTTGGGAAACTGCCTAGATAATGGATGGGGAACTTTTGTCTCTCTGGATGTTATTGGATACCAACTTCCACAAACCCCATCAGCATGGCCTGTGGTCAGGGATGATGGGAGTTGTAGTTCTGCACATCTGGAGAGCCATATGCTCTTTAGCTCTGCCTTAAATGATGACAAAACAGGCTATGACAGAAGGAAGAAGAAGAAGAAGAAGAAGAAGAAGAAGAAGAAGAAGAAGAAGAAGAAGAAGAAGAAGAAGAAGAAGAATTTGCAGGGAAAGGTCAAAGCTCAGTGGCAGAATATTTGCATTGCATGACGAAGCCCCCAAATTCAATCCCTGCCAATCTCCTTGCAGGGCCAGGAGATGCCCCCTCCTTGTAACCCTAAAGGGGTTTGGTCAATCTGTGCAGTGGCAATACTCAGCTAGATGCATAAAATCCCTAAGTGAACCTGCTAATAAACTCAGTGAAGTGCAGCAGTCAAGACTAAGGCAGAGGTGAGATGGAAACCCAGCCATGAGGTTGGCTGCCAAGGAACAAAGCCAAGAGTCAGAACCAAGGAACACACCAGAGTCAGGAAGACTAAGACTAATGTGGCTCATGCAGACTCTCATCCTTTATAGCGCTTTCTGTCCAGGAGAGCCCAATGGCCAGCCTGGGTGGGTGGGGCTAGGATAGAGCCAAAGGATATTTCACTACCCAGAAAATGTTCTACATTGCAGTTTCAGCGACTCACCATGTGGGGCTGCCGCACAGAGGCCCAACTCTTCCTGGTTCTAGAGTCTTCAACAGCATTATCATGCAGAGTTAATCAATGCAGCAAGCAGAGAAGAGGTTATAAAAACATGCCTGCCAGTTTCCCAGAGGCTGTTGGTTGGTCCAGCATCCTGGGAAAACAGGAATCTGTACTAGATGGATGATTGGCCTAATATGGCAGGGTCTTTGGTACTTCATTTGCCTGTGACTGTGACTATGGATAGAAGAATCTGTCAATTTCAGTTTCTCTCCATTTCTCCCCCCCCCCCAAGTTGGTGTTTAATTTTTTAACATTAAAAAAAATGCGCTCCATCTGTGTAATGATGAAGACATACTATTTGGGATGGGATGGCTAAACCAGGGGTGGTGTGGCCCTTCAGATGGTGTTGGATAAAGGTAAAGGTACCCCTGACCATTAGGTCCAGTCACAAACAACTCTAGGGTTGTGGTGCTCATCTCGCTCTATAGGCCGAGGGAGCCAGCGTTTGTCCGCAGACAGCTTCTGGGTCATGTGGCCAGCATGACTAAGCCGCTTCTGGCAAACCAGAGCAGCGCACAGAAATGCTGTTTACCTTCCCACTGGAGCACTACCTATTTATCTACTTGAACTTGACGTGCTTTCAAACTGCTACCACGTTTCTCCGAAAATAAGACACCGTCTTATATTTATTCTTCCTCAAAACAACAACAACAACAACAACAACAACAACAACAACAACAAACACTATGGCTTATTTTCAGGGGATGTCTTATTTTTTCCCTCCTCCTCCTCCTCCTCCTCCTCCTGCCGTGGCCGGCATTGCTGCTGTGCCTATCACTATGTCTTATTTTCGGGGTATGGCTTATATTCATTGGATGCTTAAAAATCCTGCTATGGCTTATTTTATGACTACGTCTTAAAATAGGAGAAACAGGGTAGGTGGGCAGGAGCTGGGACCAAACAATGGGAGCTCACCCCATCGCGGGGATTCGAACTGCCGACCTTCTGATTGGCAAGCCCTAGGCTCTGTGGTTCAGACCACAGTGCCACCCGCGTCCCTATTTGGGATGAGATGGCTAAACCAGGGGTGGTGTGGCCCTTCAGACGGTGTTGGATACCAACTCCAATCAGCCCAAGCTAGTATGACCAATGTTCAGAGATTATGGGAGATCAAGTCCAGCAACATCTAAAGGATCACAACTTCAACCTACAGGGTGAAGGAATCAAAGAACGGGCATCCCTATTTATTGATTAATCTGACAGTTCTAGCCATTCTCTTTGTTGACCTAAATCTTTCTGTTTGATGGGGGTGCAAGGAACTAGCTTTTAACAAGAAAGCATTCCATGGTGTATGTGGGGGGGGGGACACAACACAACATTTTTCACACCTTTTCTCATCTGAGTTATCTCTCTGCATGCTGGCAGGCTCGCACTAACGTTTCACACTTTAGAAGAAATGTGTGTAAAACTAAACTGTTTCTATCAAAGACTGATAGAAAGAAAACACCTTTTGACTGGGAGGATGATTTCAGCAAGGGAAGTAGGGGGGAGGATGTGAGATTATGAGTGTCTCAAGACAGAGGAGAAAGCAGGATATAAGGAAACGTATTCTTGAAATAGGCTGTGGGGCGGGGGGAGGGTGAACCTCTGGGTTGATGGGTCTAATTAGGAGCCATCCAATGGAGCAGAGTGTTGGAAGATTCTAGGGCTACAGTATATTCAACCCCCACAATCCATCCTATGGTTATGATCTGGTGGGCAGGAGAGGCAATCAGGCTGGAGGAGATAAGGACCTGGACCACCATCTGAATCCAGTCCCCCATCTCCAGTCTAAGACTGGTAAGAGGCTGCATGCAGAGGTGATCCTAGGTCTGGGGTGTGAAACCTCCAGCTGGGAGAGCAAATGTGACCTATGGACCACAGTTCCTTCCACTGGGCACATCCTCCTTGAGTCCTTTTGGGTGGCTGGAATGTGTCCTTGAACTGTGACAGTGCCTCTTGCTTGCCTGGCATGAGGATGAGGTGCATGCACATGTGAAAACTACCCTTTGCATGGCTGGAATGCAACCTACGGTGCAAAGGTAAGAGTCAAATCCATAGCTCTGTCCACTTTTGCAATGGCCCCAACCCACCACTAGTATGTGGCTCCTGGAAAGTTGCCCATGAAGAAATGGGCAAAAAAATGTCATGCAGGCCAATGGAAGATGTTGCAAGCTTATTTTCTCCTGGTTCAGAGGGTAGGACCCAAACCAATGACTTCGTGTTAGAAGAAAGGAAATTCTGACTAAACAACAGGAAGGTGTTTGACAGTGGAACCTGGGATGGTGATGGAATCTCCTTTTTCCTTGGAGGTTTTTAGACAGAGTTTGAATGGCCATCTGTAATGGAGGCTTTTGTTGAGATTCCTGCATTGCAAGGGGTTGGATTAGATGACCCTCAGGGTCCCTTCCAACTCAACAATTCTATGGTTCTATGATTCTCTCCTCCTTGCTTCTATGTATCATTTGAATATCTCTCCTCTTCACTATAGTAGTGTTAGTGACTGCTGCTGCATTGATGCGAAGATCTTGGGCTGGGTTCAGTCAGAATTGCTCATCTGTTGCTTCTGGCATTGCTTGGCATTTGTATCCACCAATTTGTGTTCCAAGTGCAGAACACCAGCATGTAGCACTGGGTTACTCAAAGCTGAGAGCTTATTTTCTTCTCCCTCCCCTTTGTAAGTTAGAATTGTTTTCCATTCAGCGAGGTTTACTTTTTCCTTTTCTTCCCATTCCTAGAAACTCTGTGCCTCTCATCCAAAGTTGGGAGTGCCCTATGTGTGGCTTTTTCGGATGCACACAGCACCCATGGGGTGCATGCATGTGCTATATAGCAGCCACACAGCACAGTCCAAAGGCATACATTGGAGTATCCTTGCTGAAGCTAAGATGTTCTTGATCTCATCAGTGCGTGGATAGGGGTCCAGTGGGGACCCCCATGTACACTGCCCTGGGCTCCATCACAGAAAGTTTGTGGGGCAAGGCATTTGGTAATATTTCTTGGAGTTTTATGAAGAAAAATTTGGAAAAGGGAAAAAGGCTATTAAGTTTACAGCATGTAATGTTTTGAAAGAAAATATGATTAGAATGATGTATAGATGGTATTTAACACTGGTTAAATTAGAAAAAAATTATCATACATATGAAAATAAATGCTGGAAATGTAAAGCTGTGGAAGGAACCTTTTACCACATGTGGTGGACTTGCCCCATAGTAAAAGATTTCTGGGAAAAGATTTATAATGAATTAAAGAAAGTGTTGAAAAACACATTTATTAAAAAACCAGAGGCCTTCTTATTGGGCATTGTCAGAAAAGAAATTCCCAAAGAAGATGCTACTGTCTTTCTGTATGCCACAAGAGCAGCAAGAATATTGATAGCTAAGAACTGGAAAACACAGGAGATACCAACCGTGGAAGAATGGTAAATGAAAATGATAGAATTTATGGAACTGGCTGAACTGACCGGAGACTCCGCGACCAGAGAGAAGAGTCGGTGGAAGAAGATTGGAATAAATTTAAAGTTTATTTAAAGAAATATTGTAAAATTGATTAGTATGAATTGATTTGGAAGTAGTTATAAGCTGTAGGTTTAGAATTTAATGTTTGGAAGTAGTTATAAGCTGTAGGTTTAGAATTTAATGGAAAGTTAATGTAATTTGATATAAAGGAAGGATAGGTGGACCTGTGGGTTAAACCACTGAGCCTAGGGCTTGCTGATCAGAAGGTTGGCGGTTCGAATCCCTGTGACGGGGTGAGCTCCCGTTGCTCGGTCCCAGCTCCTGCCAACCTAGCAGTTCGAAAGCACGTCAAAATGCAAGTAGATAAATAGGAACTGCTACAGTGGGAAGGTAAACACCGTTTCCATGTGCTGCTCTCGTTTGCCAGAAGCGGCTTTGTCATGCTGGCCACATGACCTGGAAGCTATACGACGGCTCCCTCGGCCAATAATGACAATAAAGGGATCCCTTTACCTTTACCTATGTTATAGAAGTTAGATAGTGTGAGTTAAAGATATGATTTAGAAATTGCTAAAGATGAATGATAATGAACCGCAGATAGGGAGGACTTGAGGAAGTCATCCTAAAATGTGAAGGAAAGTTTATGAATCGAGAAAGTTATATTTTGTCTTTGTTATTTGCTTTGTGTCTGTGTTTATTGTTATGTACTTGATATGTTTTTGTTTTTGATGTATTTCGTTTTATTATAAAATGAATTTAAAAATTTGAAAAAAAGGTTTGTGGGACAGAGATGCAACAATGTATCCAATGTTGTCTGTCTGCTAGCTGAAGGGCTCTTGTTCTAGTAGATGGGTGAGTTGTAATGTTGTGCAACAGAGGAATCCAACGCAACAGTTATGGTATTGGAAACTCATTGTGCCACAGATTCTGCAATAATTCTTCCAGCTATTGACCTTCATCCCTGATCCATACCAGGATAAATCGAACCCTAGGATAGCTGCATTTTAGTGTCATTGTTGATGTATGTGTTTTGAAAATAACAAGTGCACATTGCATAATGTGAGTATATCAGGGATGAAATACATCCGTTACCTAAGGTCTTGTTGCTCTGTATAAATAGGTCTGAACCAAGCTCCAGTTTTCCTTCACTATATGGATATGTCAGTCTTAATTTAGTTGTGGGGGCGGGGGAGAAAACTAGCACTCAGGGCTAGTCCATTGGCCATGCATGAGTCTACAGCTGAGTTTATGGATGAGGAACTTTTGACCCCAAGGCCTCTCCATCCGACCTTCAGGACTCTCGGCAACACACACTTTTTAGCTACATGACCACTCTGCGGGCAACATCCCTCATCACTACTAGGACATATTCACAATTCCAGGAATTGTTTAACCACCAGTCCCTCTTCCCTGGGAACTCTGAGAATTGTGGCTCTCTGAGGGGAATAGGGGTCTCCTAACAACTCATAGCACCGCTAAACAAATTGCAATCGCTGGATTCTTTGGGGAAAGCCATAACTCTTTAATGTGTTTGTGATAGTGCTTTGAAAGTCTGATGTGAAAGTTGCCCTACTTTGCACACATCCACACCACCTGAGAACTGATATAGAGGATAGAGGATAGAGGTATACATGTGTGTGGAAACCAGCCATGTGTACAAAGGAAACACTTACATTTGTTGCTCCGCCTACTTTTGCATTTGACCTTGACCATCCTGGAATGTGGCCCTTGGAATGAAAAATATTCACCACCCCTGACTTAGTTGGTTACGTACAGCCCACCCAGCATGCCTTCAGCATTATCATGGTGAAATGGAAGGTGCTCACTTTTAGAGGAAGACCATTCCTGAAAAATAACACTTACTTATAATGCAATTAAGGATTAGCAATACATCTGCATAATCAAGCTACACTTTACCAGGATATTGAAGTGGGCAACGCTGTTTAATTTTGGCTTCATTAGCAGGTGGATTTTGATGCAGCAGGAGAGCAACTGTGAGAATCACTCAGGTCACTGGGCCTGCTGGGTTGGGACAAGCTCAGTGGCAGAAATCAGGAGTGAGGAATCTTTATGCACTCTGAGTGCCACATTCCCACCTGGACACCCTTCCATGGATTACATGCCAGTAGTGGGTGGGGTCAGAGACAAAAGTGAGTGATGAATGCAAATTTTACCTTTGTACAGTCGGGTATTTTCTGCACATACTCACCTCTCTCTTTTCTCCATCCAGGTGAACCAGAGGCAATGTGGGAGTTATTTGGGGTGCAAAGTAGTACCCATTGGGGGGGAGTGTTCTGAGGAAAGGGGGTGGGTCCTAGGGAAAATTCCAAGGGCCAGATAGAGGGCTTGAAGGCCACATTTGGTCCTCATGTCTAAGATTCCCCAGTCCTAGTGTGGCATATCTGCTTTGTGTGAATAAAGCCCCAGCATCTCTAGGTAGGCTTGGGTGTGACCCCTGTCTGCATTTCCTAGAAAGCCACTGCCAGTCATGGTAGACCTATGGTTCCCTCCCTCCGCCCTACCTAGTGAACCACTTGAAAGTTGCTGAGGACCACTTAATGGATTTTTAAAATAATAATAATAATGTTGTAACAATTGTAATATGCTGTGTTGGATGCTGCATGATTGTGAATTGAATCAAGATTTAATTAATTCTCGCCTCCCATTAACTTCACTGCTAATCCTCTCCACTCCTTTCAAGTGCCTCCTCTGCTTGTCACTTCCCGTACATCCCACTCTCTTTCTAGACAGGCTGCTGGGTACGAAAAATAATAGAGCAGCCACTGTGCCCGCTATTTAGTTACTGTTCCTTACAAACATGATGCAGACCATGTGAATGAAGCTTGTGAACACTGAGCTTGCTATGGCAGCTTGCTATGCTTTGGTATGGATAGGTAAAGGACCCCTGGACAGTTAAGTCCAGTCAAAGGCGACTATGGGGTTGCGGCGCTCATCTTGCTTTCAGGCCAAGGGAGCCACCGACTGTCCACAGACAGTTTTCCCGGTCATGTGGCCAGCAGGACTAAACCACTTCTGGTGCAACGGGACACCATGACAGAAACCAGATCACATGGAAATGCTGTTTACCTTCCCGCCTCAGAGGTACCTATTTATCTATTTGCACTGGCATGCTTCAAACTGCTGGGTGGGCAGGAGCTGCGGCAGAGCAACGGGAACTCACTCCGTCGTAGGGATTTGAACTGCCAACCTTCCGATCAGCAAGCTCAAGAATCTCAGTGATTTAAAGCACAGTGCCACCTGTGTCCCCAATGCTATGGATATATCTAGTGTGAATAATTTTATGTCAATAGCTTTCACACTTTTTGTATCCAGCTCTGAAATCATCTGATGAAAGGTGAATAAATATCTTTTTTAAAAAAATGCATAAAATTTTTATTGTGTAAGGGGAAATAAACCCTCCTGTCTGAAACACAGAAAGTACTTGATGGCTATCCCAAGCCAAGTTTCAAATAGGGGAGGTGATTTACCTGAAGTCCATCAACCACATTTGATGTCATTCTGTCCTAAGCTTGCTCATCGGAAGCCTTGTCATAAGAAGTTAATCAGTCTCTTCAAGCATGACTCATTACTTTTCTTGTCATTGTGTATACACCAGCTTCCAAGCCTTTTTTAAAAAACAACAACTCCCATGCTCTTCATTAGCGATCAGCATGTCCCTGGAAAATGTATTCCTTGTAGAGGCAATGCCATGGAAGTAGGAGCCTTGGAGCAAATGATTGCAATGACAGGGTTCCTGTGGTCTCAACTGGGAAAACATGACTTTAGCTGTACCAAGTAATGTGCCTTTAGCTTAGCACCTCCTCTTCCTCTGTGTCTTCCAGGGACATCACCAGGGCCGGCTCTAGGGGAAGGCTGGGTGGCGCGGGGCCGCACCTGCCCACCAGCCGAGTTCACTTCTCATTCTCACATCTATTTGTAGTGGTGATGGTGGGCTTCTTCTAAGTCTTCTTGAGAATTCATCAGCATTTTAGTGTGATTCTCCACCCCTCCATATACATTTTATATTTTAGGCATGTTTGCCTAAAATAATGCATTTTTGTACAGATTCTTCTATCACTAGTCAAAGGCAAATGAACATTAAGTAGCAAACCAGGCCCCACTGGATCAGGCCAATGGCCCATCTAGTCCAGCATCCTGTTCTCACAATGGCCAATATTTTGCAAAATATTCAAGCAGCATCTGAGCACAAGAGCACTCTCCACTCCCATGGTTTCCAGCAACTGGGGTGCAGAAGCATTGTTGCCTCCAACTGTGGAGGCAGAGCATAGCCATCATGGTGAGTAGCCATTAGTAGCCTTGATCCCCCACCAATTTGCCCAGTTTCTTTAAAAGCCATCCAAGTTGGTAGCCGTCACTGCCTCCAGTGGAAATTAGTTCCATAATGTAACTCTGCACTGTGTGAAGAAGTACCGGTACTCAACTTTTAGCTATCCTGCTCAGAGCAGACACATTGAAATGAATGGGCATGGCTAACTTAGATCACCCACCCACACAATGCACTGGCTCTTCTCTGCCTAGCACCCTTAACATTCTCTAGCCCGGTGTTTCCCAGCCTTGGGTCTCCAGCTATTTTCGGACTAAGGTTGGGAAACACTGCTCTAACCCATCATACTTCTGTGTTGCTCATTGAAGGCTGATATCAGCCTCTCATGCACTGACTTGGCCATGCGCCTCTACTTTCCTGTTTAAAAAGGTTATGTGTGCCCTGCGGGAGGCAGACTGTTGCAGAGCGAGAGAAGGAGGGGGTGGGGAATCACATCAAAACCAGAGGTATGGGCAATGCACTAAGCTATCTATGATGGCAACTAACCAATGAGTGGTGTGGTGTGGTGTGTGTGTGTTTAAGGGAGAAACACACACACAACCTCATTATAGCCTTGCTGCTCTGAATGTACTAACACAAATTAGGTTTTTGCAAAAACAGGCTTCTCTTTACATAACCCTGTTTTGGAAAGATAGCAGCAGCTTATGTTTAAACTATTTAAGAGAACAAATAGCTGCAGCATGCCTCTCAGATGGCCTTCCTGCCGCTAGAACCAGATTCCCTGCTTGAGTGGAGTGATACATATGTTATGTGCTTTTGCCTGGCTGTAATGGAGAATGTGCAAAAGCCTCTGGGGAATCTCAGGCAACCATATGGACCTTTCCACAACTTCTTCTGTGGGGGCTTCTGAGGTAACTAAGGTTGGCTGCAATGGAGTTATATGGCTAAGATATTGGCCAAGGCCCACCTTAGGAGACAGAGCATAGCTCGGGGGTAAAGCATCTTCCTTGTATTCAAAAGGACTCAGGTCCAGTCCTTGGCATCTTCAGATAGGGCTGGGATAGACCTATGTCTGAATTCCTAAAGAGTCACTGCCAGTCATGCAAAGTAGTTGTTGAGCAGCTCTGTCTTCTCTGTGTCATCCAACAGCATTTCTGCATCTTCTCCACACAAAGGCCCTACTATTTTCTTGTTCTTCCTCTTGCTTCAAACATAATAAGCCAAATAAGCCATAATAAGCCAAATAAGCCAAAGGTTAGGACAGGCTGATGTAAACTTAGGGTTGTGTCCAACTAAGTTCTACTCAGAGTAGACCCTCTGAAAATAATGGACCTAAGTAAGCCATTTCTATTAATTTCCATGGACCAACTCAGAGTAGAACTAATGTTGGACACAAACTTTAGGTTAAGTTGGTATGAACATAAGCACATAAGAATAACTCTGCTGGATCAGGACAATGGCCCATCTAGCCTTGCACCCTGTTATCACAGTGGACAACCAGATGCCCCAATGGGAAAACCTCAAACAGCACCTGAGCACAATAACACTATCCTCTGCCTTTGACCATTGAGGTAGAACAGGCTTCCTCAACCTCGGCCCTCCAGATGTTTTGAGACTACAATCCCCATCATCCCTGACCACTGGTCCTGCTAGCTAGGTATCATGGGAGTTGTAGGCCAAAAACACCTGGAGGGCCGAGGTTGAGGAAGCCTGAGGTACAACATAGCCATTGTGGCTAGGAGTCATGCACAGCCTTCTCTTCCATGAATTTGTCCAATCCTCTTTTAAACCCAACCAAGTTGCTGGCCATTACTGCCTCCTGAAGGAGCAAGTTCTGTAGTTGTGTGAAAAAGTGCCTTGGTCTACTTTGTTACATGTAGCCCAGAGCCTTCTAGCATGCAGTCCCCATACAAGCAAAATCTTAAAGATGACTCATGTACTTTTGAATCCTATGGGTTGAACTGATCTTATGAGCCAAGGCATGAATTATGAAGCGAAATGGTGGAAGAGGCACCCAACTAACCTATTCCCAGATTGTTTGAGACAAATTAAAATGTGGCGAGTAATCATGAATACATATCATCACACTAAATAGCATTCTTTTTTTTTAAAGTGCAATATTCACGCAGTTGGCATAAGTCAGCACTCTTGTTTCCATCTGTACAGGAACTGACACCCTCTCAACATTTATGGATTAGGTAACATCACAGTGCCATTTCTTATCTCATGCCTGGATGCCTCTTTGTGAATGGAAACATATATCCTCAGAAGGGGGAAAAGACATTTGTCTTTTGCTATTAGGTATGTGCATTAGAATGAGGCAAACCGTCTGGTCTCTTTGGTTCTACAATGTTTTCTGGAAGAATGGCTTAATGATTAAAATATGTCACTGAAATCGAGCAATGGAACTATCATGCTGAATGAAATGCTTCCAGGGTGCGGGGTGGTGGTGGAAGAAGCTTTTTATGATGAGGAGAAACTTGTTGGAATTCAAGGGGGGAGGGAAGAGCGGCATTTGCATCTGGTAGCTGCCTATCTCGAGTTCAATTCTATCCTATCTTGAGTTCAATTTCTATGTGCCAATGCACATAGAAATTCAATCTGTGTAAGAAGAGGGTGGAATTTTCTCATAATCCCAATGTTGAGTTTATCCAAATGGATTCCTCACTCCACTCCTTAATCTCAACAAAATGCAAGGTTCTACCCCCATCCGAGTTCCATTAAACATAGTGAGAGTGCTGGCACATAATATGCTTGATTATATGCATTATTAAATGCAGTGTACACATTTTTATTCCACGTTTTCTAATGCAACAAGCACTTAAACAGATGCATAAAGCAGTGTATATAACTGTATTAAAATATGCATGTATTAATATAAATGCTGAAGAAATATAGCACAGTGTGGGACTTCACCTTTATACATATTACATGAATAATATTCATATTTTTTGCATACAATGAGTCAGGCTTTCTTTTCTTTTAAAGAATGACAATACATGAGCAGTTGAGAGATTAGCAAGCACTCAATTAAACAAGGCAGTCTCATGTGAGCAAAACCTAGTAAGGTTGGAACCCCTAAATTCTGTGATTAAACCCATTTTTGTTTTTCAACCAGGAGATTGACTACATGATTTTGACCTACACATCTTGCATTTTTCACACCTGAACCAAAAAAATCAAACAGTCTGTCCCAGTGGATGGCATTATTAGGATGGCAGATAGGGATGACAGACATTTGTTCTCCACCCTGCCTAAGGGTAGGATTAGCAAAAGGGTATTGTATGATATGACCCCATGTATATCAAGACCCTAGTGCAGGCATCCCCAAACTTCGGCCCTCCAGATGTTTTAGACTACAATTCCCATCTTCCCCGACCACTGGTCCTGTTAGCTAGGGATCATGGGAGTTGTAGGCCAAAACATCTGGAGGGCCGCAGTTTGGGGATGCCTGCCCTAGTGCCTTCTATAAATAGGTGCTTCTTTAAATACAAATATTGCTACAAACACAAGTTATAACCAGGAGTGATAACACCAAACTGAATACAGGTAGGTAGCCGTGTTGGTCTGAGTCGAAACAAAATAAAAAAATTCCTTCAGTAGCACCTTAAAGACCAACTAAGTTTTTTATTTTGGTGTGAGCTTTCATGTGCATGCACACTTCTTCAGATACACTGAAACAGAGTATCTGAAACAGAGTATCTGTTTCAGTGTATCTGATGAAGTGTGCATACACACGAAAGCTCACACCAAAATAAAAAACCTAGTTGGTCTTTAAGGTGCTACTGAAGGATTTTTTTTTTTGACCAAACTGAATGTTCGTGAACAAAATAGTGTTAAAAATTCAACTTAAAACAACTCTGTTATTTCTAAAACCATGCATGTTTCTCTCTGACTTCAGTATCATCACTTTTTCTTTGGGAAAAAAAAATCAAGCAACACAATGGTTAGTAAAAGACAATTTTCTAGAACTCCCAAGCTTCTCCTTGCAAGAAACTATGCATGAATACAAATGAAACCAAAAAATAATCCAAATGTTGTTTGAAATTGCCAACTCTTGCCAGCCACAACTCACTGACATTTGAAGCTTCTGGCCAGTTTGTTTGCAGAGCAATTGTTTTTTGAACATCTAAATCTAAAACCATTGCTTTGACATGAAAGATAATACAATTCAGTGATTCAGAAACTGTTCCACTTTTATGACACATGTAGCTGCATGAATTAAATCTCTCAGAAGTTGCCCATCTGACATGCCAATGCCACTGAAAGCATTAAACTGAGCTACAATCTCCCCAAAAGAAGAAGAAAAAAGATTTCATTGTTGTTCCTTTTCCATACCTGTAGATGTTGTTCCTGTAATATTTAGTAAAGCAAAGATCTGCATTTGTGGGTAATAACCACAATCCTAGACAAACATAGGTGCAGGCAAAAGAAAAACACATGTGCCTCTGAGACTTCTTGAAAGTGTTTATTGCAACCTATCTTCTGACAAAACAGGCAGTCATATTTTCCATTTAAAACTGCAAAAACTATCATGTTACATATGCAATCTCCATGGGCCTATTTGGCTATGGGATAGTTGTATGGCCATAGAATGAGATAATGCAATGAGGTCCATTAGAAATATGTAAGCTCCTTGAAATCAGACACCTGTCTGTTATGTTCATGTTAACTTTAAAGCACCACTATGTTGATTTTGGGGACACACATGCATCCTGGAAACCTACAGAACTGGATAATGGAAAGAGGAGTACCACTATGAGTATGTAAGCTCACTGAGGGCAGAGACTTACTCCATTTTGCTGATGTAACTGTGAAGCATCACATACTGTGCACTGATGTGCCCCATGTGTACACATTGTGACTGTAGAAACCAGACAGTTGTGACATGGCAATTGTGTTGCGCAAACCCTCATTTTTTCACACCTGTATAAGTCAGAGTAGGATCCAATCCTATATATTCATAATCTCTGTAATGCACTCTTTCTTTGTTATAAAGACATCTTCTATTGGACCATATATAGAAGCTCATGTAAAACGTGCAAAGTCTTACCAGATAGGAATTGAGGCAGTAGTGGAAAACATATAAAAACAGCATTACAGAATATAAAGAATTAGGTTGTCTGGAGAGGGTGGATGTTTAAGATCATATATACCCAAAACTGACAGGCTAACAAGACACATTTCCTTATTAATAGTTTCTGGGGAACACGCAAGCAAGTGGTCACCCATACCTGATTACCATTTCCGGAAAATAAAAAGGAAACATTCCACTCAGACATTAGCTCTACTGCATGCACAGAACTTCTCCAAAATGCAACCGGGCGTGCAGTACATTCAACTTATCCTGCTTTGCCAAACTAAAGCTTTTATGAGCTTTTTTTGGGGGGGGGCAGCAATGCGCAAAAGCTTTATGAAGTGTAAAAGTGTCAGAGAATCCAGCTTTAAGTGCGATCTAATATTTATTCCCAGCTCAGTGCAACTTTGAAATACTAAGGTGGAGGAGAACTTCTCGGGTGAAGAGAGAGAAGAGGGAGCTGTTAAGATGCTGTTTTAGAAAAAGCAAGCAAGTTTTGGCAGCCAAAAGGCAAGTGTAATGATGAAAATGGACAGAAATAAAAGTTTTGATCAGTAATTTTTAAAGCATTGTCAAATGCACACGCACACACACACACGCACACACACAAACACACACACACAAGGTTTTACTATATCAGTGAATTATATTTCATACAGTGGCCCATGGCCAACTCGTATCAGACATTAACAAGCAAGCAAAATAGCAGAGGGTGATACATGAACCCCAGGCAGATTGCTGCATCCAGTTGCATTATATTAAACACAGGCCAAAGAACACACAAGACACAATCTATAGGACAGGCACGCTCTCTCCGAAAAAAAAAACACAAAGGAAAGGAAAATAAAAAATTTAAAAACCGGGAAAAAGAAAGCAAACATGGATCTCGTGGTGCACAAACCTTCAGGTTCTGTGTTCTCTTTGAGGTGCACTTGCTTCAGAGGACAGCAGAAGATTTCGTGACATTTAGCACGAAAGGGGGATTCTTTTTTCTTTAATTCCGTAGATTGGATGGAATCTTGCCGTAACATAATATATTCCTGTGTGCCGGGGGGAGCGTCATCCATAACTGCGGTCACCACATAACAAAATGAACTTAAGTTAGAATGAAAGGGAAAAAATAAAATTAAAACAAAGAAAAAAAATCTAGAGAAGCAAATCAACTCTATAATGATACAGGGAAGGGCAGAGAAGGACAGGGGAGCAGGGGGTAGAGGGGAGGGGAAAACATTGGTAGAGAGAAAAAGAAAAGAATGAAGAGAATTAACGTACTCTGGTTTATGATGGCAGAGGAAGAGGAGACAAGAGGGTAGGAGTCATTTACTTCTATATTTCCATGCTTACACCAGTCTTTCTAGCACTGTATAGGAAATGATACTGTGTTAAGAAAGGTAGCTTAAAAGTAAAGGTAAAGGTACCCCTGACCGTTAGGTCCAGTCGCGGACGACTCGGGGGTTGCGCGCTCATCTTTCTCTATAGGCCGAGGGAGCTGGCGTTTGTCCGCAGACAGCTTCCGGGTCATGTGGCCAGCATGACTAAGCCGCTTCTGCCAAACCAGAGCAGCGCAGCTTACATATCTTAAAAATGTATTCGGGAAAAGACTGAATACAAGGTATCTATACCACATATAACCTCTCTTTTTTGCTACCATTTTAGTGAAATACGTGGCTATATTTTGCATGCAGATTACATACAGTAACAGCTAAGATATCATGCAGGTTTTAATGGCCAGAGCTACTCATTTTATATTCAGAACAGCAATGAGCAATTTGAACAGATACCCAGCATTACTCACATCATATTGCTATTAGACTCTATAGGCCAAGATACTTTTTTTCAGACGACGGATCATCATTCACTGGCATTCAAATTTACAGTTCATTCCAGAAGGCGCAAAGAGAGGGAGCATGTTGGAGTGGGGTGGGGTGGGGTGGGGTGATCTCATGGTTTACCCCATCCCTTAATACGTCAAACACTGAGTTCTACATTCCAGAAAATACTTCTGTGTCAGCTCATATGTTGAGGAACCCCTGGAAGCCTGCCATTAAACCAAATAAGGTTTCAGAGAATATTGTCAGGGACATTCCAAACTACGGGTTAGGCCTTTGGGGTATCAAGATTCCTGCTTGCACTGCATCCTGTGTTATTGACAGGGTGGTTAGGCAAATGTTGGCTATTTCCAGATCAATCTGATATGTTTGTGGAGATGTCATGAGGTGGTGTTCATCAAAGAAAGGGCCATCCCACCCTTCCCCTTGCGTGTTCCTTTCACTTTCCCAGTTATGCCTCACCTGCTGGTTGTAGTTCAAGATGGTTGATATCAGGGAAGCCACTCAGGTCCCAAGCCCATTAGGGCTTTGTACACTGGTTCTACCTCCTTGAATTGGGCCCACTAGTTCACTGGCAGCTAGTGCTGTGATTTCAGCACTGGTGACACATGGTCCTATATCTATAGAATTGCTAGTTGTAAGAACATAGTAGAAGCTTGCTGGATCAGGCCAATGGCCCATCCAGTTTAACTACATGAAGAAGCACTTTCTTTCGTCTGTCCTACTCATAGCAGACATATTGAAACGAATGGACATAACTAGCTTTCTCCAAACGAATCTGTCTGCAGGCGGCATTATAAAATGCAAACACTTGGTGCCCACCAGGGGAGTAATTTTTTCAAAACCTTAACCTCATGCATATCCATTAGCAGCTGATTTCTAAACATGTGGATTTCAAAAAATAAAAATCAGCAGGTTTCATGATCCAGACAAGTGCCACTTGAAATCCAGTTCAATAGCCTGCCAGATGTTTGAGTGTTGTGAAGTCCACAGCCTTGAGTGAAATTTGCAAATGAAGTTGTTTTAAAAATGTGTTTCCCATTTTTAAGTCTAGGTCCCTCAAGCAGTTCACACAAGAATAACAGAAATAGATACTAAAAGCAAGGGTGCCCACAAAATAAAAAATAAAAACAAGGTCACCATCCCTATAAGTACTCTCTGTGGAATAAGTGCTGTACATCTAAACACCTCATCTGTGCTGCAAAACAGCAGGTTGTGACAAGGAGAAAATACTTGAACAGTTTGCTCTCATGTCTTGCTGTTCCAAAGGCCTCACAGAAAAGAAAAGGGATGAACAGAGCTGAACATGCAAGCTTTCATCAGGAAAAGGGATGAGGAGAAAATCAGCTCAGTTTGAATTTTAATGCAAACCTACCTAATTTGCACTTCCCAGAATAACACATGAAGTTAATACTTCTTTGAAATTTTTCATCTCAGTAATTCAGCCGAAAGTGTATAACAGGGGCAAAACATGGATAAGAATGTGTGTGTTAAGTGAAAATAGCATACAAATTCCGTTACATATAAAAGTGAGAGAGTTATATTAGGAGAAATTGCATATGTTTCTATTAGGAGAAACATACCGATGGCTTAATCCGAGGACTTAAAAAATAATAATCACCAGCTAATGCAGAATTGTGGCAAACTGAATTAAGATGAGGCAGGGGATGAATAACAGACAGGAAACAAATTGACACATTTGCTCATCCTTAATATGGAAGGAATTTAATCACAGAACCTCCAAGTGTCCCTATTTTCCAGGGACGTCCCTGATTTAGAGGAGCCATCCTGGTTTCTTATTTTATCCCGGAATGTCCCGCTTTTCCTTGGGATGTCCCTATTTTCATCGGAGAAATGTTGGAGGGTACAGAGTTATCCAACCCCTGAGCCATCTGAAGGCAATCCTGTAAATGGAAGTTTATTTTTTTAATGTTTAATTATGTTTTTATATATGTTCGAAGCTGTCCGAGTGCTGGGGCAACCCAATAAGATATTGGGGGTATATATATTAAAATTATCATTATGGAATGGGATGTCCCTATTTTCATCATTGAAATGTTGGAGGGTATGTAATCAGCCAGGGGCCATCCCCTCAAAAATTCTTTTTCTAGGAAAACTGGTGTGGAAGGAAAAAGAGGACTAGCCTAGCCTCACCGTGAAATACCCCCATTTCTCCGAAAATAAGACATACCCATAAAATAAGCCGTAGCAGGCTTTCTAAGCATTTGCACAATATAAGCCATACCCCGAAAATAAGACATAGTGATAGGCGCAGTTCTGGAGGGCGCCAAGGAAGAGGCGAGGCTGGACGTGTAATAAAAAAATAAGACATCCCCTGAAAATAAGCCATAGTGTGTCTTCTTGAGGAAAAATAAATAAAAGACAGTGTCTTATTTTGGGGAAAACACGGTACTTGGGGTGCCCCCTGCCACATTTTAGTATGGAAGTGCAGTCGGTTCTGCAAGCTCCCACATCAATTGCAAACCACATAGACAATTTGTTCCAGGTCTAGAAGAAGGACGCAGAACTTGTCCATTGTTTTATTTGCCTGTCAAAACCTCAATGACTTTTGCAGAAGTAATCAGGCCATGGGATTAGGCAGTCAGCCTCAGGCTGTGGCCTTTGGCCTGGTCTTTGGTCCAATTGTCCATTTGTATGCCCCCATTAATCACCAGGAAACGCTTCACGGGGTAACAGACAGTCATTGGTAATGATCACTGACACACTCACCCGAATGCACCACTTAAAAACAACACATAAAGTTAACAGCAGAACAAAGCAGGGTTGTTGTTTTTTGGTGGGGAGGGAGTTGTGGAGTAGGAAGGCAACATAAATCCGGGAGGGCATGAGTCTGTGTTGCTGGGTAACTGCTCTTAAAAATAAGAGCCAACTTTTATTTCAAGGGAATTTAGCAGAGCATGGCAGAGTTGATATCACTAAGAAGCGAGCTTTCAGGAAACTTCGTAGCAGCAGGGAGAAGCTGGAGGTTGTTGTCAAAGGTAGTAATTCCCCCCCCCCAAAAAAAAGTCATGCCAAAAATTTGGTTCTGCACAGAGCTTGCTGAAGGTGGGGAGGCGGGGAGAAAGCAAATATTTCTGCTTGGGATTAATCTGACAAAATGACTCTGAAACTAGGACACTAGCAAGGAAAAAAAAAGAACAAGAAGATCTTAGTTTCTCTCTTGCTCCATCTCCTCCCTGTTTTGTAGAGATGTATTAATGTACAAAAGCCCTGAACCACTTAGGTCCAGGGTCCCTTGGGGACTGCCTGAACCCTTATATTCCAGACTGACCACAGGTCATCAGCAAGAGCATCGCTGGATATTCACCAAGTTGGAGAGGCTCACTTGATAACAGCAAGAAACTCAAGCCATATAGTGTCTTCAGCAAAGCACTGTTGGAATACTCTGCCAACAGAGAGTCAGCTGGCAGCTTCGGTGCCAGTTTTCAAAAGCCTTCTGAAAACTTTTTCATTCCACCAGGCATATGCAGGCAATTAAGAATACCTATTTCCACAATAGCTAGCCAGTGTTTGATTTCTATTTTTTAAAATATTTTATTGTATGGTTTTATTTTCTACAATTGTAAATCACACACACACAAATGAATACAATTTTTTTAAAGTTAAATAAATAAAGTACGTTTGAAACCTTCAATTTTTTTCTTGATGGATATTGCTGCCTTCTTGAAGAACTGCCATCACATGATCTGGACAATTCTGTCCAATCTTTTCCCTTTTATTTTATCTTATTTATTAGATTTATATACTGCCCTTCATTATAAGATCTCAGGGGGATTCACAGAATAAAATACAGGATAAAGGTAAAGGGACCCCTGACCATTAGGTCCAGTCGTGACCGACTCTGGGGTTGCGGCACTCATCTCGCGTTATTGGATGAGGGAGCCGGCGTACAGCTTCCAGGTCATGTGGCCAGCATGACCAAGCCACTTCTGGCAAACCAGAGCAGCACACTGAAATGCCGTTTACCTTCCCGCTTGGACCACACCTATTTATCTACTTGCACTTTGACGTGCTTTTGAACTGCTAGATTGGCAGGAGCTGGGACTGAGCAATGGGAGCTCACCCCACCGCAGGGATTCGAACCACTAACCTTCTAATCAGCAAGCCCTAGGCTCTGTGGTTTAACCCACAGCGCCACCAAAATACAGCATAAAAGCAAGCAAATAAGTAAAAACAAAACAACAAAACAACACCTCCCTTCACACAGATACACGGCCTTGGTCCAGTATACCTGAAGGAGTGTCTCCACCCCCATCGTTCTGCCCATACAATGAGGCCCAGCGCCGAGGGCCTTCTGGTGGTTCCCTCACTGTGAGAAGCCAAGTTACAGGGAACCAGGCAAAGGGCCTTCTTGGTAGTGGCTCCCGCCCTGTGGAATGCCCTCCCACCAGATGTCAAAGATAACAAAGACTACCAGACTTTTAGAAGATATCTGAAGGCAGCCCTGTTTAGGGAAGCTTTTAATGTTTGATGGGTTACTGTATTTTAAGATCTTGTTGGAAGCTGCCCGGAGTGGCTGGAGAAGCCCAGCCAGATGGGCGGGGTATAAATAATATTAATAATAAATAATAATAAATTATTATTATTATTATTATTTTAAAGGTTGTAGAATATTAATCAGCCAACAGTGTGGTTGAAGAGGAACATTTTCGCCTTGCACCTAATATATATATAATGAAAGTGCCAGGTGAACCTCCCTGGGGAGAGCATTCCACAGATAGGGAGCCAATATAGAGAAGGCCCGTTCTTGTGTTGCCACCCTCTGGACCTCTCGAGGAGGAAGCACATGAAGGAGGGCATCAGATGATGATTGCAGTGTCTGGGACGGTTTATATGGAGCGAGGTGGTCCTTCAGGTATTGTGGTCCTGAGCCAATTAAGGCTTTATAGGTTAAAACGAGCACCTTGAATTATTAGTTTCTGATTCAAAGCACTGACCAGCTGTTTCACACTCCCTGGTGAGGCCACAGCCCTTTGGTTCTTCCATCCATTGCATAGCCTGTCCTGGCTAACTGCCACATATCATGTCAGGCTTTTGTGCACCAGCCCTGCCAACCCCTTCAAAGTACAGGATTTCCTGGCTGTTCTGCATTAGGCAGGGTGATTTTTCGACCTTTCCTCTCTCCTCCATTGATCAGGCAATACATTGCTTGCTTGGGACATTTCTCCACAGCAGTGAATATTCACTTCAGAAGCGGCAATTTGCAAACATTCATTGCATCTCTCTTCAGTTCTCACATCAACTTATCTGCACTTTCTGAATTTTCATCATTTCTGTTCTCTGCATAACCCACTCCTGACTTCTTGTTTCTCTGCCTTACCTCTGCTCCCAGGTTGGGACTAGTTTGCAAGGAAAGACTTCCTTGAGACACTGGCAGGCTAAGGGACTGACCGCTGCCCATTCCACCAGGAGGATGCAACACTTACCCCACCCTGGGTGCCAGCAACCCATGCTACGCCCCTGGGTTACAGCCCCTGTCATTTCAGGGAAGACCCACACCCCAGTGAGACACTCTGTCTAGGTTGGCACAGGGTGTTTTGTTATACCAAGTCAGACCATTGGTTGAGTCGACTCAGCATCAACAACATTTACTAGAAGCAGGGTTTCACACAGATGTCTCTCTGAGACCTAGATGGAGATAGTCAGGAATTGAACTTCTGCATGCTGAGTATGTGTGCTACAGGTGGGCTATGTTCCTTGTCCTAAAAAAATAATGCTAGGTCCCAGTTGTTATGGGTCTGCATAAAGGGCTGGTTTAAACAGGAGCATAGCAAGTTGCATTAGACCAAGTCAAGTTATTGGTCCATTGAGCTCATTATTATTTACACTGACTGGAAGCAGCTCTCCAGGATTTAAGACAGGGGTCTCTTCCAGTCCTGCCTGGGGATGTCAAAGATTGAACCTGGGACTTTCTACATGCCTTGATAGATAGGAAAGTATGATACGGTGATAACCCAGAGTAATGTGCTGAGTTGTACCGAGCCAGGGTATTGATCCATCTAGTTTAGCACTGCCTCCAAGGCTCCATTCTGAGAACTGCTGGAGATGCCAAGGATTGGCATAAAATACTACTCCAGCACACCCATTAGTGTGAAATGTTTAACAGCCTTCCATCAAACGGGGGCATTTGCAATATAGTCTGGTGAGCTAGGAAGTGTTGCAGGTGGGTGAGAGAGAGTCATGTAAGCAACAAAGGGTCAAGCACACTGGAATAATTTATGCAGTGGAGTCAATAAAGTCTTATGAACTTTGTGAATGGACCTACTGAATGAGGGATATGGAGATGAATTTCTTCAGAGCAAAGGTGGGGAACCTTAGACCCCAGGCTGAATGTGGCCCCTGAGACTTTACTCAGGGTTTTCCCTCATTGGTCATTCCCTCAGACTCCTCATTGGTCCAGTTTTTGAGTGCCTGTGCCTGGCTGGAATGTGTCGTTAAACTGTGAGAATTTCATTTTGCTTGCCTGAATGGAGGAACGTCTGTGGAGTTTAAGAGTCACATCCATAACTCTGACAGTGCATTCAAACATAGAGATTATTGTATTAGTTATCCTAGTTATAATGCTAGCTCTTCTGTCCCAGTTTCTAATGTTCATTTTACATTACATTACCAGTCATTATGGAACGGTAACTTTATGATCGATCTACTGCCATGTTGCATTAAATTTATTTGAGAACAGTGAAGTGTGACATGGCACAAAAGTGGACGTCATTGTACAATGTTGCTATTCTGCCACTCTTTTTCTGCCACCTCCAATATTTTAGCCTTGCTTGATTTTCATTTCTTACATTTAGTAGCTACGAGGAATCAATGAGGCCCTTATCTACATAGTCTGCTCCTTCAGCTGCATAGCTTGACCCCAGGTTCTGTGTTTTGGTCACACTGTAGTGTGGCAGAACTCAGCAACCATATAAGCCAATCTCTTTCTCCCTCCCTCTCCCTTTCCCTTTCTCTCTGACATACAAACACACACTCATCTTACACCAACCAATGTAACACAATTGCCTTGATTTCCACCACATTAAAAGGCATGAAATATAACTCAAATCAGCAAGCACAGTGAAAAGCTGGAGGGGGGGGGGGTAATCATTATATTTCTGACACTGGTACACAAAGTTAATACTGCAGCACTTTAGCTTAAAACTGTATATCATGACTGCTAAAGATAAATGCCTATCATGAAATGAAGATATCACCGCATCACTGAGCTATAAATTGCCTCTGCTTTAGAAAGTGGGGTGATGAAGTCTTTATTTCCAGATGTTAGAAAGTTTTCAAACTCTGTTAAGGTACTAGGCAGCAGGAATGCGCTTGCAGAGTACAGTATTCCCTTTGGAAATGCTAGTACACAGCTAAGAGCAGCATATGCTCTTCTCTGGTCCAGCTGCTCTAATACTACAAAGGGGTGGGGAACCTTTGGCCCCCCAGATGTTGCTGGACTTTACTTTCCCATCATCCTTGAGTACTAGTAGTGATTGACTTCCAAAGCAAGAACAAGGGATCAGGGGGAGCTGGGGGAAGTTGTGAAGTCAAAGTCAGGCAAGATCTAACTAGCAACAAAGGTTTAAGCCCAGGTGGGCAGACTGAGAAGAAGATCTGAAGCATAGCTTTTATACAGCCTGGGGGATAGTGATTGGCTTGGGGGGGGGGGTCAGTTGACTGGTTCCCAGGCAGGCTGATACTGCAGCCTAGAGGGCACCCCCAAAGCTTTCTAAAAGCCCCAATTTTAGTCTCCCCCCCTCTGTCTCTCTCTCACACAAACCTTACAGGAAATGTTTGAATTTTTTGCAGCAAGTACAAAAGGATACAGTTTAATCTGTGTTTTTACTGGGTCTATTCCCCTCCCCCCGGCTGCTCCAGTGATTAAAATGGCCCCATAACTTTGCTGTCCTTGTCTCAGCTCTTGGGCAACTAAATATAATTATTGCATTTTGCATCACACCCCCATTTCACTTATAGCACCCCAGTAACAAGCTGGGAATGATACTGTGCTACTGTAAAGCATCTGCTTCCTCAGCAAAGAATGAGATAATTGTCTCTGTAAAGCTGATTCCATGTGTGCAGCAAGCTTAAGATGTCAGAATTCTGACAGGGGCAATGCAGCTCTGTCAGCGATGCTTTCGTGTTACTCAGAAGCTTTCCAGTGGTCCGAGCGAAACTGAGCCACTTCTTAAAAACAGCCTCAAGTCTGTGAAGCAGGGGTGCCAATGAGGAGGGGTTGTTGTTATAACTATTATTTTATTTGCATAGGCTCATCTTCCAAAAGTATATGCACATTCTTATTATATTCAAAAATTACATAGGAAATCTTAGTGGAAATAAAGAAATGTAGGGGATCCCCCAGCAATGACTCCTGGCTTAGGACAGAGTCTCCTGGCACACCATGTCTTCTCAGCCTGTGATCACATCCAAAACTCCCTGCCTACCTCGGCAGATGACCAGATAATTCTATAATTCCCAGGGGTATTGGTAGGGAGTTAAGAAAACAATCTGTATCCATGTTTTCTACACCAAGCATAATTTTATAAATCTCAATCCCTTTATAGTTGTATGGTTGGTTGGTTGGTTTTCTCAACTAAAAAGGCTCCTTCACCTTGGACTGTCTTCATGGGAAAATGGATCTGTCAGAGGGTTGTCGTGGCTACTCTAGAGTAACTCCGCTTGAGTCCAGTTTGTCTTTAAAGACTTTTATTGTGCAAAGTATTTACAGTGCAGAGACTGTACATGGCCTCTCATTACGAATCAGAATGTGGCAATGGCGTACGTCTGTTCTTACGCCAGCAAAGTAGTCGGGGCACCCTAAAACGCCTCCCCCTTGACCTGCGTCGCAGTGCTCTCCTTAAGTCTTGTGCCGGAAGGAGTGATGCCCTCTCGGTCTCCTCCCCATCAAGGCAGTGGAAGGGCTCTCCAGCATCCTTGAGCCCTCGCCTGCATCTCTCCTCCCCTGAG
The DNA here is from genome assembly GCF_963506605.1 of Zootoca vivipara. NCBI lineage: Eukaryota > Metazoa > Chordata > Lepidosauria > Squamata > Lacertidae > Zootoca > Zootoca vivipara. The sequence continues at coordinate 43,762,848 of NC_083294.1, read as the reverse complement.
CTTTCCCATCATTCCACATGCTGGTTTCTCTCTCCCTCCAAGTCTTTCCCCTCCCCCCTGGCTGCTTCAGACCCACTGCTGCTCCCTGTGCTTGGCAAGGTGGACGTTAGGATGATGGGGGCTGGCTCCCTGTAGGGAGTCACCCTTACAGGATCCAACCAACTTCACACAGTGCAACACATTTGTCAGATGACTTGACATTTTGATGCAAAAGGGAACAATATCCACCAATCTAGTTACAGGTAGGTAGCTGTGTTGGTCTGCTGTAGTCAAAACAAAATTAAAAAATTCCTTAGCACCTTAGAGATCAACTAAGTTTGTCATTGGTATGAGCTTTCATGTGCATGCACACTTCTTCAGATACGGTCTCTAAGGTGCTACTGGAAGGAATATCCACAAACTACTTGATGCTCTCTGCAGCTAAGAAGCCAAACCTGTTTCCCATTTAAAGCACTGGCTGAGGTCCACTTTTTAAAAATTTGGGGCTCTGCACATAAGGGCAGCCCTGCTGGATCATACCGTGTTTCTCATATTATAAGACATGTCTTATATTTATTTTTTCCTCAAAAAAACACACTATGGCTTATTTTCAAGGGATGTCTTATTTTTTTCCTCCTCCTCCTGCCGCGGCCGGCATTGCTGCTGCGCCTATCACTATGTCTTATTTTCGGGGTATGGCTTATATTCCTTGAATGCTTAAAATCCTGCTATGGCTTATTTTATGGGTATGTCTTAAAATATGAGAAACAGGGTACCAAAGACTCATCTAGACCAGCGTCCTGTTCTCACAGTGGTGAACCAGATGCCTTGTGGACCTGGACCCAACTAAGTCCAGTGATGCTCTCCATTATACACAGAGAAAGGCTTTATGGAAAGTTTCAATATTATCCATTTGATTGCTATAAGCACAGAAATATTTAAACTGGGAAGGCATCCTTCTAAATGTGTCAGAATTATTCATGGCCTGCAGTTTACCTGTTCAGTACTTTAAGGCCTGTGGCCTTGCAGATGTTATTAGACTCCACCTCCCATAAGCCTCAACCAGCATGGTAAATGGCCATGGGTGATGGGAACTGGAGTCCAACCACATCTGGAGGACACAAGGTTCCTCTTCCTAACTTAAAGTAAGGTTGCTACATGGTCACTTCTGATAGATGGTCACTGAAGAATTTCTCAGATGGGAGCTTTGGGCAGGTGAGAGAGATAAATATGATGGCTACCATTTGGTGGGGCTTATGTGAGACACTCCACTGAGGATGGTGAGTTTTGCCTCCCTCCAAACTCTCTCCTCCAGTCCTCCTTTTGGCCTACCCACCCTCCAGACCCCAAATCAGAGCTGAAAGTTCTCAATAGATGCCTTTCAACTCAGGCCACTTACCTTTTATACAAGCGGGTAGGGAGCCTTATGCCCAGGCACCAGATGCAGCTCTTTATGCATCGCTGTTTGGCCCTGGGCACTCTACCTAAGCCATGCCCCTTTCTCTGCAGTTCTTAAGTGCTTTTGCTGGCCACATTGTGCCAGGCACATGATCATGCCTCTTACTTTCCTGGATGGAGGATGGAGGGACCTCTGACATTTGTATGCTTGAAATACATTTCACTGTGGAAAGGCATCAGTTGCAGCCATTGCTGCCCCCCAGTTTTGCCTCTGGCCCCCAATGCCACTGGCATGCAGACCCTGGAAGTGCCCCAACCTCTGCAGCAAAGTATCCACCTCACTTTGTCACATGGTAGAACTGGCCCTGTCTTTTAGCTACTGCTTAACAGGTGGACAACACCCAAAGTTTTATCTTGTCATGGCAGCTGAAGTTCTTGTAGCCATTCCTACACAGTTAATAGCTACTAGCCACAATGGTTATCCACTGCCTCCTGCTGGAGGCATCTGGGTGGCCACTGTGAGAACAAGACCCGGGACTAGATGAGCCATTGGCCTGATCCAGCAGGCAGATCTTGCATTCCTAACTCACTGTACATGGGGCGGGGGCATTGTTGGTAAGCTGGGATGTAGCTTACCATGTAAAAAATATCAGGATCAGGTTCAAGGTATTAGTTTTAACTTTTAAAGCCCTATACAGCCTAGGACCCTTGTACCTATGGGACTGCCTCTCCTGGTATGCCCCATGGAGGACCTTACGGTCTGCAAATAATAACATCTTGGAGGTCCCGAGCCTCAAGGAGCTTACACTGGCCTCGACCAGGGCCAGTGGAAAGCTCTGTCACAAGAGACCACAGCCCTGCGGGATTTGACATCTTTCAGCAGGGCCTGCAAGACGGAGCTGTTCTGCCAGGCCTTTGGTTGGGGTTCAGTCTGACTCTCTCCCCCCTTTCATAAGAACTTGCATGAAAGTGGCATCCCAATTTTTCTCACAGGCCCATATAAGCTCAGCACAAACAGTTGGGCCTGGTGAGCATTTAAGGTCTCCAACCCTAATCTGCGGGTTGCCATTTGATTGGATTTTATTCTGATCCTGATTTGATTTTAGGATGTATTTTAATTGATTGTCTGATTTTATGTTAATGTCTTATACATTTTATGTTAATGTCTTATACATTTGATGCCAAGGAAGGCGGGGTATAAATAAAAATTAGTAGTAGTAGTAGTAGTAAGTGTCACCTCTATTGCTCTACTCATTTTTGCCTGTGGCTTCACAAACCCTGGCATGTGGCCCTTGTAAGCCCATTCCTGAATGTGACCCTGAGGCTAGCAAGAAAAGAAAAAAAGCTTTCCCCACCCCTGTCCTGCACGCAAAGCTGGTGTTTTACCACTGTACTACAGACACTCCATGAAACTTGGGTCCGATCCCGTGAACCTGTTTCATAGGTTCTGATAATTTGGAAGAAACTGCAGAAAGGATTGCCTGCAATGTTGCCTGAGCAAAACACTTTCTCCAGAAACATCCTTGAGGATCTATAACCCAATTAACACACCACCAATGAATCACACTGGAAGCATCGGGGAAGTGGGGGGAGAGAGAGCCTCCCATTCGGTTTCATTGTGCTCCATGAGCTTGTTTCCTGGAAATCTCCTTTGGACTGCCAATGTTGCCTTTGTCCCCTGCCGCGCTAGTGGCTCTGGAAAGCCTCATAAAAAGGAAGGGGAAAATTAACAGTGTGTTTCATTCTTTCCAACCTTGCAACATTTGGCCGGGAAAGAATATTATAAATATATATTCCCAGCTTTTTGCATACAGAAAAGGGTATTGTGCTAGGTAGCAAAAGCAATCCTACTTCAAGTACATATTCTTCTGTGAACATAGACCTTGACTCATCAGTGAGCAGGTGAAGGGACTTGAGATGGGACATTGTGCAAACACTGTGGCTAAGTGAGACATGGCTGTGTGATGCATGGAAACAGAAAAAAGCAGAACACATTATTGCATCCTAAATGGTGTTCCTGCTTCCTGAATGGCCGTTTCCCTTTGGCAGATTGCTGTTTAATCGTCCAGAATGATTGTCTGGTGCTTCTTCAGTGGGGGCAATGGTTAGGCGGAAGATCTCTCTCTTGTGTTAGAAAGAGGTGGTTATCAGAGTTTGGAGGGTAGGAAAAGCTCATCCACACCTCTGCTGAAGTGCACAGATCTATCAATTTCAGTTTCTCTCTGTTTCATGTATTCCCAATCTGAGGTTCAGTTAGCACATGTCCACATCAGTCTGTGATTATTATTTTTTAAGTCCACATGAAAAAAGTCAACATTTTAGTGCAATTTTATCTTAACATAAACATTTTTGGTGGGGACCAAAGGTGGAAAAATTACCCTGGAAGGAGCATGGCATGCCCCCCCCACCAGAGGTACTACCCCTCCTCTAACACCCACCCTACTCCACCCCACTTGTAACTGGGTAACAAGCCAACATATTTGTGGGTTTCAGCCATTTGGTTCCCCCCTAGACCAAACCTCTTCTAGAGCCACCAGGTCAAATCAGAGCAAGTTGGCTTGATAACAGCATTGCTGCAGCTTCTGTTTGTGCGCGCACACATACACAGCTTTGTGCCTGTGTGTGTGGTTTTTGTATGTGGGGTTGTTCAGTGAGCCTCAGCTGGAAAACTGAAAGGAGCAGCCCTTTGCACAGAATATTCCACTAGTGCCCACTGTCAGTGACAGGCAACTAAGCAGAAGGGAGCATTTGAGCTCATTCGGGCAGATAGCCTTTTTGTATTTCTTAATGATGCGTAATGCAGTTTAAGAAAAGCTCCTGCTTAACCTAAGATACATTCCTTTGTTTAGAATGCAGGAACAGGAGGGGCAGTGTTTAATTGGTGCTCTCATTAATTGCAGTATGAGCACCGGGTTCAAGAGAGCGCAGTTTGCAAATTCTTTGGCTTGTGTCTTTGGTGGCATTTGACATTATCATGCACACACCGAATTGCACCCACCAGTTGCGCCATAAGGCACCACTGTGGCCCCACTTGCTGGCTTTGCCTGCGTTAATTGAAAGATCACTCCCAAGGAACAAAACAATGCAGACACCACTAGATTCCCCCCCCTTCTTCCTAATCCCAGGCCTCGCATAACTAAACCACAGTCTGCCTGTGAAAGCCACATATATTATCTATATCCCCCTCAGGACACAGAAGAGTCAGCTGGAGGCTCATTGGCTTCAAGTGCCCATGAATCTTTAAAACTTAACCACAGTGTTACATATTTCAAGTGCTCAGATGCTTCTCAAACCTGAGCTCAAGAATCTCTACAACCACCTTCCAAAGTCGGTCACCAGGGCCAGCCCTATGGCCAGGCTGGGTGGCGCAGGGCACCACGGCGCCGGCTCGCCAGGAGGGCGACCGCTGGCCGGCCGGTCCGCTGCGCAGCTGTGCCCACAGCAACCGTGCTGTGCCTGCCTGCCCGCCCGCCGAACAGCAGCGCCTGTGCCAGCTGCGCTGCGTGCGGCGCCCACCCACCCAGCGCACTGCGAAACGGGGCGGGAGGGTACCAGAAGGATCCAGCGCACCACGGCGCCAGGGGCGCTTAAGACGGCCCTGTCGGTCACAGTTACTATACTCCATCCATATTTCCAGATGCATGCAGAGAGGACAAGGGTGGTCAGGTGTCCTGTTTTAGAGAGGACATTCCTCTACTTGCAAGGCTTCCCAAGGATAGTCCTCTGTTCCAGCCAAGTGCCCTCCTGAACTACATCTGCCATCAGCAAACCTGGTTGGGGAAAGGTTCTCCATTTCACGGTGGACTCTAATTGAAGGTCTTTGTGGTCCAAAGTCCAGTTTACAAATAAATAACTCAAAGAAGGGAGAGCAGAGCTGGCCTTAAGGGTGTCCATCAATGGCAGTCTGAGCAGGCACACAGGCCACTTGGTTTCTACTAAGGTGAGACATAATATATTTCTAATCTGTCAATTTCAAATTCTCTCAGATTTTTCATCCTGCTACAACTCCCACCCGGAAACCTACATCCCCACTGTGGAAGGGTGCGTGGATCCAAAGTTGGCCTCCACAGTCACTTACGGACTCACTGCTAAGACCATATTCATGGAAGACAATCTTACTGGTGCTGCCCAGGACTCTCTCCTGCTGTGAGTGCCCACAGGCCCTGTCCCTACCTCTCTCCACCTGGTCTAGGGCGGGGCCTGGAAGGCCTCATAAAGGACTGCTGCCGCTGCTCTGCTGCTGGTGCTGCCCAGGACTCTCTCCTGCTGTGAGTGCCCACAGGCCCTGTCCCTACCTCTCTCCACCTGGTCTAGGGCGGGGCCTGGAAGGCCTCATAAAGGACTGCTGCCGCTGCTCTGCTGCTGGTGCTGCCCAGGACTCTCTCCTGCTGTGAGTGCCCACAGGCCCTGTCCCTGCCTCCTTCCACCTGGTCTAGGGCGGGGCCTGGAAGGCCTCATAAAGGACTGCTGCCGCCGCTCTGCTGCTGGTGCTGCCCAGGGGAACTTGAAACAGCACAGAGTCCTTTTTAAAATGCTTTTTAAAGAATTTTTAATGTTTTTATCTTCTTTGGGGTGGTAGGTGGGAGGGATTTTTAGTTGGGTGTGGGAATCTGTTAAATTTTAGTGTATTTGTAATTTTTATTGTTTTTGGTTTTATTGTTTTATTGTCTTTTTTGTGTTCTTCTTTTGTTGAGTTCTTTGCTGTTTTTTACAGAGGTTTTATTTTGTTTTTAAGGGGAGGGGTCAGGGCTGCCCGGGAGGGGGTCCCAGCAAGCAAAATGGCTGGGGCAGATTCCACAGGGGGGTGTGCACTGGAACAACCGATCTCAGTGGTCACGGGTAGGAGGAGGAGTTACGCTAAGACCAGACCATGTCATTACCGAGGAGGCAGACTTAGTCGTTGTCTGAGGACTATCCCTGCCTCCAGGTCTGGTCCTGACCGGACGGATATTGGAATCAGCAAGGGATACCCACATGACCTGAAGGTGCTGCTGTGCAATGCCAGGTCGATGATGAATAAGACCACCGCCATTCACGACCTGATTGTGGATGGAGGATTTGACCTGGCATGTGTGACAGAGACCTGGTTGGAGGAAGCCGATGGGCCCGTTCTTGGCGCTGCTTGCCCACCAGGTTTCTCTTATGCACAGCAACCCAGGCCATCTGGGCGGGGAGGGGGGGTTGCAGTGATTTTTAGGAAGTCATTAGTTTGCACCAGGCGTCCTATTGGGAAGACCCAGTTCTCTGAGTGCATGTTCTGGAAGTTGGGCAATAGAGGCAGTACAGGATTCCTTTTGGTGTACCGACCTCCCCGCTGCACCAAGGATTCCCTGCCCGAGCTGCTTCAGGTCGTGTCGGATGTGCTCCTGGAGACACCTAGCTTGGTTGTCTTAGGGGATTTTAACATCCATGCCAACACGACCTTACAAGGAGCCGCCCGGGACTTCGTGGAAAGCATGGCCACCATGGGGCTGTCCCTGAATAAGTCTGGCCCAACTCATAGCCGCGGACATGCCTTGGACTTGGTGTTTACCTCTATGGATGTTGGTGATCTGACATTAAGTAAAAGCGAAACAAAAGAAGTGCCATGGTCAGATCACTTTCTGGTGCAACTGGACTTCTCCGCAACCCTTTCCCTCTGCAGGGAGGTGGGACCGATTCGGATGGTCCGCCCCCGCTACTTAATGGATCCAATTGGCTTCCAAAGAGTGGTAGGGGATGTTTTATCCCATGTCGATGGCCTTTCAGCTGATTCCCTGGTGGCCCGCTGGAATGCGGAGTTAACCAGCGCTATTGACTGTCTGGCTCCGAAGCGCCCTCTCAGATTGCATGGAGCCCGGACAGCCCCGTGGTTTTCCCCGGCGCTGAGGGCAATGAAACAGTCGTTGAGACGGCTAGAGCGCCGGTGGCGGAAAACTCATTTTGAATCAGACCGGACACGGGCTAGAGCTCAACTTCGAGCCTACCAAGTGGCAATGGCGACGGCGAAGAGGACCTTCTTCACCGTCTCCATCGCATCTGCAGAAAACAGCAGCAGGAGACTCTTCCAGGTGGTTCACAATTTAGCGGAACCACCTGCTCCATCCGGGCCCAGTACGGGCCACATGATCTCCTGCAATGATTTTGCAAAGTTTTTTGCAGATAAAGTCGCTCAGATTCGGGAAGAGGTAGACTCCACCGTGGGAGCAGGGCCGGGGCGGGGGAGTGCTAGAGTCCTGTCTAGTCAAGTTTTGTGGGATCAATTTCAATCTGTTACCTCCGAGGATGTGGACAGGCTGCTTAGACGAATGAAACCAACCACCTGTCTCCTTGATCCTTGCCCATCCTGGCTTATAAAAGCTAGCCAGGAAGGGCTGGGCGATGGGCTTCGCGGGTTGGTAAATGCTTCTCTCCATGAGGGAGCCTTCCCAGACCCGCTGAAAGAGGCGGTTATTAAACCGCTTCTTAAAAAACCATCTTTAGATCCGGCCAATATGGCCAACTATCGCCCAGTCTCAAATCTTCCATTCTTGGGCAAGGTGATTGAGCGAGTGGTTGCGGAACAACTCCAGGCACACCTGGAAGAAGCGGACCATTTGGATCCCTTCCAGTCAGGATTCAGGCCTCATCATGGGACTGAAACTGCCTTGGTCGCACTGGTCGATGATCTCCGGCGGGCTAGGGACAAAGGTAAGAGCTGTTTCCTTGTTCTGCTGGATCTCTCAGCGGCTTTTGACACCATCGACCATAACATCCTTCTGGACCGTCTAGAGGGCTTGGGAGCTGGGGGCACTGTCATGCAGTGGTTCCGCTCCTTCCTCCTGGGCCGTGTTCAGAAAGTGGTGGTGGGGGATGAGTGTTCAGACCCCTGGGCGCTCACTTGTGGGGTGCCTCAGGGTTCTGTCCTCTCCCCCATGCTTTTTAACATCTATATGCAGCCACTGGGAGAGATCATCAGGGGGTTTGGGCTGGGTGTCCATCAGTATGCTGATGATACCCAGCTCTACCTCTCTTTTAAATCAGAACCAGTGAAGGCGGTGAAGGTCCTGTGTGAGTGCTTGGAGGCGGTTGGAGGATGGATGGCGGCTAACAGATTGAGATTGAATCCTGACAAGACAGAAGTACTGTTTGTGGGGGACAGGAGGCGGGCGGGTGTGGAGGACTCCCTGGTCCTGAATGGGGTAACTGTGCCCCTGAAAGACCAGGTGCGCAGCCTGGGAGTCATTTTAGACTCACAGCTGTCCATGGAGGCACAGGTCAACTCCGTGTCCAGGGCAGCTGTTTATCAGCTCCATCTGGTACACAGGCTGAGTCCCTACCTGCCCACTGACTGTCTCTCCAGAGTGGTGCATGCTCTAGTTATCTCTCGCTTGGACTACTGCAATGCGCTCTACGTGGGGCTACCTTTGAAGGTGACCCGGAAACTACAACTAATCCAGAATGCGGCAGCTAGACTGGTGACTGGGAGCGGCCGCCGAGATCACATAACACCGGTCCTAAAAGACCTACATTGGCTCCCAGTACGTTTCCGAGCACAATTCAAAGTGTTGGTGTTGACCTTTAAAGCCCTAAACGGCCTCGGTCCGGTATACCTGAAGGAGCGTCTCCACCCCCATCGTTCTGCCCGGACACTGAGGTCCAGCTCCGAGGGCCTTCTGGCGGTTCCCTCATTACGAGAAGCCAAGTTACAGGGAACCAGGCAGAGGGCCTTCTCGGTAGTGGCACCCACCCTGTGGAATGCCCTCCCACTAGAGGTCAAAGAGAACAATTACCAGACCTTTAGAAGGCATCTCAAGGCAGCCCTGTTTAGGGAAGCTTTTAATGTTTGATGGATTTCTGTATTTTAGAATTTCTGTTTTTTTTGGAAGCCGCCCAGAGTGGCTGGGGGAACCCGGCCAGATGGGCGGGGTATAAATAATAAATTATTATTATTATTATTATTATTATTATTATTATTACTCGGCTATGAGTGATTACCAAAGAAGAAGAATCTTATATTCAGTTCACCACATTTTCACACACATTTGCTAAAACCATATGAAAATTCATTAGGTTTTTTTTAGTGCAAATTACTCCTACCACATAAATCTTTATATTCAATTTTGGTTATTTTCCCCCAAAGTAATTATTTCCCCTAATATAATGCAATTTGCATTTTATTTTCACACTTTGCCCTAGCATATGCCCTTTTGTAGACCTTTTTTCAGGGCAACCTCTGAAGGCCTAGATGCCAGTAGTGGGCAGGGGCCAGACACAAAAGTGGTGGGGAGCAATGAATGTCAACTTCTCCTTTGTGCAGTAGTTCAGTTTCTGCACACACACACACACACAGGCATGCACGCGCATACATACACACATGTTCTCTCAGAGACCCTTCTTGTCTTCTGTCCAGACAACCAAGAAGCATTATGAGAATTCAAGGACACATTCTAGCCAGGCAAAGAAATTGCGAGGGGTGGGGGTGGGGGTTTAACAAGGAGCATGGCCCAAGAAGAATTATGAGGGCCAGATAGAGAAGGAAGCATTTTGCTTTTGGTACCCCATTCCTAGTTGAAAGTGTCCTAACGGCATCACTGAAAGCACTTCCAGGTAAGCAAAGGCAGAAGCCAGTGTGGTTGCACCAGGTGCGGAGCTTCTGGGATGCTGAAGCAGGTGCTGCAACTATGACATCCAATGGAAGACAAGAGGAAAGGGGGTTCATGTATTTTCCCTGTTGCACAGGGCACCATTAAAATCTGAGACACCAAGGTCTGACACTGAGGCCAGTGCACATCAGTTTGAAATGTATCCCTGCATGCTTTCCTCGATGTGCACATGGCAGATTTTGGGCGTTTTTGTCTTCATGATTCCAGGAAAAGGCACTTGCTTCACAGTTTAGCAAGTGCACTCTGGCCTCTGCTGTGGCAGGTGCTTCTCCTTTGGCTCAAGGAAGTGAGCTTGAGCAGTTGTTCTCTATCCTCCAATCCTCCTCCTGTTTCTACACACACACACACACACACACACACACACACACACACACCTTGCATTTGTAGACTGGTGCGCTACAAAACTAAATGTGGGGAAATGGAAAGCAGTTGTTGTTGGTTATCCTGGCAAAGCCTTGGCCTAATCTGGGTCAGAGGAAAAACCTGTAGCCAGTTCTCCTTTGGCACTCAGCAGGTGGAACTGCCATCGATCCTCTCTTTGTTTTCTACAAATTGAGCCTGTGTGCTTGGAATGCCAATGCAAGCTGGCTGCAGCTTCAGGCTCCCTCTGGTATTGTTTGCCAATAAACAAAGGGTGTGTGTGTTTAATTTTATTTCTTCCTGCCGCAGCAGCAATAAACAGAGCCAGCCCAACCATCAGGCAGGGTGAAGTAGCCACTTCAGGAGCAGACAGAGCTGTGTGTGTGCCATGCAAACTCTAAGCTAGCTTGCTGTCCTCAGGTGTAGAGGGCACTGTCCCATTGCTAGTGTTGAAGTTCAGAGTCAATAGCCAATTCAGCTGACATTTGTATGTGGAATTGGTGGGGAGAGGTGTAGCTATGTTATCCTAGGGATAACATACCTACCCTAGCCAGGTTTGGTTGTCTGAAACAGCTCATCAACTTTTGTGTCTGGATTTTTACTTTTTGAAATAACAGCAACATGTTATCCTCCCTATGTTAACAGGGAGCAAAATGTGTTGGGCTGGCTATGGTGATCAAGTTTCCCAAAGGATATATATATTCTTACATTTATTTTTTCAAAGAGGTAATGTTCCCTGGTTGACAGCTGTTTGAGGTGGGGAGCTGGGCTTCTTCTTGCGGCTTTAAGAGAGGGATGGGTACCTTCAGGCCAGGAATTGCTATCTGGTCCTTGGAACACCCCAGGCCACATACCTTGCAACCCTGCTTTGTGCCTTGTCTGTTTTCTCCTGGCTGATAATGTTTCTTGCTTGCCTGATTGGAAGATGGAGAAAGATGTGCATTTGTTGCTCCACCCTCTTTTGTTTCTGTTCCGTCCCACATACAGAAGCCAGTAGGTAAGTCTTTTCCTGGCAGCAAGATAAGCATGATGACTTGATAATATCAGCACATCCACTTCCTGTTATCAGCGCAGGAACTGGTGTTTGTTTTTTGTTCTTTAAAAAAAGCTGGCATCTTGTTTATCAGTTGCAGTATGAACACAAAATATTTTTGATGAAATGTTTATAGAAAGTGTTACCTTTAACATCTTGAAATGTATGTGTTACTGTCTCGTTACAAATTGCTTACTGCAATGCTTTGTTTATTCATATACAGTACTTACAGATTAATTACTGTATTAGCTAAACCCTGATGAAATGTTGAGAATGAAATGGATTGTTCAGTGACTGTGTTGATTATTTACTGATACGAGCTTGTTTTGTGGTATTGTGGTTTGTAGTTCTGATTTCTAAAACATGCTGCTAACATTCAGGATAGTCACCTGTTCTAATTTACAGGCAATCAACTATTTGAAACCCACACAGAAGATAGTCTCTTTCAGGAGTAGGGGACCTTTGCCCCCTCACCATGTTTTTCAGCTACAACCGCCATCATGGGGACCAGCAGCCGTTGATTATAGGAGTTGTAGTTCAGCAACATCTGGCATTTCAAACATTCCCTACACTGTTCTTTGTGAATACATCTAGTGTTTGAAGAGATGTCTGGTCCATTCCTATTTTAAGATTTTAAAAAAACAACTCTAAGAAGGGAGAACAGGAACCTTGAAGCTGCCCATCAACAGCTAGTGCCCAGACAGCAGGGTGAACAGCAACACTGACCAGACCACCTGAGTTACAATGAGATATACTTCTATTTACACAGCAGTAATTGAGGGACCCAGGTGGCGCTGTGGTTAAACCACTGAGCCTAGGGCTTGCTGATCAGAAGGTCGGCGGTTCGAATCCCTGTGACGGGGTGAGCTCCCGTTGCTTGGTCCCAGCTCCTGCCAACCTAGCAGTTCGAAAGCACGTCAAAATGCAAGTAGATAAATAGGAACCGCTACAGCGGGAAGGTAAACGGCGTTTCCATGTGCTGCTCTGGTTTGCCAGAAGCGGCTTTGTCATACTGGCCACATGACCTGGAAGCTATACGCTGGCTCCCTCGGCCAATAATGCGAGATGAGCGCGCAACCCCAGAGTCGGTCACGACTGGACCTAATGGTCAGGGGTCCCTTTACCTTTACCTTTTAATTATTTCTAAGAATGCTCCAACTACCGCACAATTGTGCTCATTTCACACGCTATCAAGGTTATGCTTACAATTCTACAAGGCAGGCTTAGGCAGTATGTGGACCGAGAACTCCCAGAAGTGCAAGCTGGATTTCGAAGGGGCAGAGAAACCAGAGACCAAATAGCAAACATGCGCTGGATTATGGAGAAAGCTAGAGAGTTCCAGAAAAACGTCTACTTCTGTTTCATTGACTATGCAAAAGCTTTTGACTGTGTCGACCACAGCAAACTATGGCAAGTTCTTAAAGAAATGGGAGTGCCTGATCACCTCATCTGTCTCCTGATAAATCTCTATGTGGGACAAGAAGCTACAGTTAGAACTGGATATGGAACAACTGATATGGAACAACTGGAACAACAAGCTACAAACATGAGTTTGACCAAACTGCGGGAGGCAGTGCAAGACAGGACTGCCTGGCGTGCTATGGTCCATGGGGTCACAAAGAGTCGGACACGACTAAACGACTAAACAACAACAACAATTATTTCTAAATTCTGAACATTAGCAAATGCAAATTGGTGCCTTCTTTTTCAGTGATATGCAAGTGACTACCCTACTCTCTCCCCACTATCCACAGAGACTAGGAACTTACTCTTCCCTAAAACAAAATCCGAGATTATGAAGGCTTATGCCAGGCATCCCCAAACTTTGGCCCTCCAGATGTTTTGGACTACAATTCTCATCATCCCTGACCACTGGTCCTGTAAGCTAGGGATCATGGGAGTTGTAGGCCAAAACATCTGGAGGGCTGCAGTTTGGAGATGCCTGGCAACAGATGCTAAAAAGGGGGGTGGTTAACTCCACTGCTTATGTGAGAGCCATACATTTTCTCAGAGCTAAAACAACTGCCAGACAGAACACTATCTCCCTATTTCCTTAAGTTAGCAAGGTGGAACTAATAGGATGGCACTTCATTCACATGCCAAACAATCCTCCCATGAAAGGCACAGCAATCTTAAATTTCCAGCATCCATAGTCTCCCCCCACCCAAAAAATACCCATTGCATAATTTCAGTGTCATAGTACAGTACATTAGATTTAAATTTGGAGATGTCTCCAAGTTTGAAGTGGTTGGTGACACAGGGCTTTGCGTGTTCCCCACAAGGTAATGGGATGGCCCCTCCACTTCTCCTTAGCACCATAGATTGAGGAGCACATATGAATGGGTTTAGCTGAAAAGGAAGCAAAGGTGGAGTGTTTTGGGGTCACAGGGGGTTAAAGACCCATATTATTTCTGCAGCAAGGACCTGACAGGGTCCTTGACTCCAGCATCCTAGAGCCACATAGTCAGCATAATAGGAAATGAGCAGAAGTTGCAAAATTTCTAATTGGAGCAAGAGTGAAAGGAGGTGAGTCAGCCATGGAGGGTTGTCTCCTATGGTCCTTCTGGAAAGAGCACCGAGGAGTTGGTGTTCTGTGTGCTCCACAGCTAAGCATTTAGGAACACTGAAAGGACAAGGTGCTTCAGTATCAAGAGAATGGTGTGCTAGTTCTGTCATGTACAATGGGATATCAAGGAACACACAAGTTAAGTTGCTTGGAAAGAAGACACAGTATTGGAGCACTCCAAGTCATTTGCCGGTGTACGTGCATGGAAAAAAAGTAGATCTCGCTGAAACGCATCACATCTGCATTGATTATTGAAATGCACCCCTAATTATTATTCTTGCATAATTATAATGTTACTGTATAACCTCAGAAGGCTGTAGAATCTTAGAAAGGGGAGTAGTTATGAGTGGCTGAGGTTGTGGCAGGACTCCAAACTTCTGAATTTGCCACTACAGTCATACCTCGGTTTAAGTCCGCTGTGGTTTGAGTACTTTCGGTTTGAGTACTCCATGGACCCGGAAGTGTTTACTTCCGGGTTCCGTGGCGTGCGCATGTGCAGAAGCGATCTGCATAGCACATGCATGTGCAGAAGTGATTTGTGCGGTGCGCGCATGCGCAGAAACGATCTATCAGCACTTCATGCATGTGCGCTATCGCCGCTCCATTTAAGTACTTTTTGGGGAGCGTATGGCTCCCCAGAACCAATTGTGTACTTAAACCGAGGTACCACTGTATGCCACTAGGAAGAGGAGGAGGAGAGCCACTGCATCATTAGCTCAGCTCCTCCATTGAGCTCTAGAAAAGAGGACCCTAAATTGCAGCGTCAGCAGAAGTGGAGTCCCAGCATTGCCCAAGTGTGTTGCTGGCTGAAACTGGGCCTGTGAGAACTGGGTATTTCTAAGGTTTCATGGAGGCAGGGTTACCTTTGAAGTGTGACCGTGACCAACCAGCAATCACGCCATGCCATCAACTTCAAGTAATTCTGATTGGCTGCAGCTTCCTGTTGAATGCACACTCAGTATTAAACTGGGCTGACCCCTACACCAGGGGTCAGCAACCTTTTTCAGCTGTGGGCCAGTCCACCGTCCCTCAGACCATGTGGGTGGGCCGGACAATATTTTGAAAAAAAAAATGAACGAATTCCTATGCCCCACAAATAACCCAGAGATGCATTTTAAATAAATGGACACATTCTACTCATGGAAAAACCTGCTGATTCCTGGATCATCCGTGGGCCGGATTGAGAAGGTGATTGGGCCTACCCCTGCTCTACACCATGTGTAAAATAGCCCAAGGATCTGTCTTCTCCTCTAGTGTTTAGAGAAGAATTTCCTCCGCCCCCTTGGTATAATGGGTGAAACCTTTCACATTCTCATGACTACTACTACTATTGCATTTCTATCCCAAACATCCACCCAAAAAGAGCACAGGGCAAGTTTGATCCCCATGTTGAGCAAAAAATTCCAGCATTGCAGGGGGTTGGATGAGATGACCCTCACGGTCCCTTCCAACTCTACAATTCTATGATTCAAAACAGTTTGCACTTTCCGTTTTGTGTCTAAAGGTCACACCTCAGTGGCTGGGCATCCACTATGCATGAAGGCCCCAGGTTCAGATCCCTGCATCTCTAGTCTGAATTCCAGGGGAGCCATTGCCACCCAGTGTAGACCATGCTGAGCTAGATGGTTTAAAGATCTGACTCAGCGTCACACAGCTTGCTATGTTCCTGGGTCATCGTGCCCAAGGTGTGCATATTGCTGCCGCTGAAATGTCCTTCATTCCTGTCTGAGGAGCTTCATCTTCCTCCTGTTAGAAGCAGTTCTGTGTGCACATCATCAACCTTGGAAACAAATGAAATTCTCAGGGAGCCTAAAAGCAATTTCCTGCCTCCTTCCCGCCCCCAACTCTTGCCATTATTGCCACCCTGTTCTTTATTCAACACCAACCCCAGTAAGCAAGAAGACTGCCGGAGAGGAATGTCAGAAAAATCCAGTGCGAAAATGACAAATTCTTTCTCCACTGTCTATTCCCTCCCATAAGCATGTCCTTCTCCAATCTTTACTTCTGACATCACAATCCATTACCATGGCACTTGGTAGAATGTCAGAATAATTACATCACAGACCATAACCTTTTAGGAAGGTGAAATCCAGTAAACGGAGATATATATTTTCTGCTGGTGGGAAGGAGAATTGACAAGGTTGGGGGTGGCTTTGGAAGAAAGTGACCCACAAAGGGAGACGACAACCTCAGGTGCTAGATTTTAAGGGACCTACTTGATTCTACCCACGTCTTTCCTGCACCACTCTTTTGGGGTTTTAAAAAAGGAGGATCTGTTAAATAAAATTTAAGAAAAGTGAGTGAGAGAAAAACTCAGCTGATTTTTTTTTAAAAAAAAAATCTGCTACCCAGAACGTTTACAAAAATCCTTAGAGGATCAAGAGCCTTCATTGAGAGTATTTTTAAAAAATTTGTTTTCTAAGACAGAGAACATTATTCCCAAGTCAATGCATCTCTTTCATTCTCTTCAAAGTGTACTTAACTGCAAAATGGCAGAGAGTTGTTGAGCAGGCCTTTATTCTGCTGTTTCCCCTCCACTTAAGAAAACAGTAGGCTTCCAATTCACAGATTATGAATTGGGCGCCATGAAGGCTCCCGAGAGGTTGATTGTGAAGTGTTAACTTTCATTTAGAAATAAACGGGACAAAACATGCTCCACTTCTAAAGGAGGCAGGGATGGGGAAGAGGGGAAAAATAGTAATGAAATATTTGTGTGTACAAGAAGAAACATGGCAAAGAATATCATCTCTTTTTGGGGTTTGTAAACTAAAATGCAAGTACGTCTTGATCAAGGGAAATCATAGTCCCACTCTGTTCTGTGTTGGTCAGACCACACCTGGAGTCCTGTGTCCAGTTCTAGGCACCACAATTTAATAAGGATGTTGACAAGCTGGAGTGTGTGCAGAGGAGGGTGACCAAGATGATCAAGGGTCTGGAAACCAAGCCATATGAGGAATGGGTGATGGCAGGTCCATGTAGTGTGTGTGGGATGGGCAACTTGTTATACTTGCCCCAGGCCTCGGAGGGCTAAGCTGTCTGGGAAGCCCCTCCAGGGATCTGCCAGACTTATGTTGTCATGCCACCCAAGGCCTCCCAGCCAAATGAAGATTCCTGCTCCAGGCCTCAGACAAACCAGGCATGGACCTGGTTAAGAAAATTGGGTGATTCACCTGGTCAATAGGTGATGGAGAGGAAACATGATAGTCATCTTCAAATATCTAAAGGGCTGTCACATGGAAAATAGAGCAAGCTTGTTTTTTTCTGCTCTGAAGGCCAGGACCTGAACCAATGGATTCAAGTTACGAGAAAGGAGATTCCAACTAAACATCAGGAAGAGTTTTCTGATAGTAAGAGCTAGCTGTTTGACAGTAGAATGGACTCTCTCAGGAGGTTGTGGGCTCTCCTTTCTTGGAAGTATTCAAGCAGAGGTTGGATGGTCATCTGTCATGTATGATCTAGTTGAGATTCCTGCATTGCAGGGATTGGACTGGGTGACCCTCAGGATCCCTTCCAACTCCACAGTTCTATGGTTCTATAATTTTGTTATGTTTTGATCACAATGTATTTTGGGGGAGGGGTCTTCTTCCTCTGAAATTTAGCTGCTACACCACTCTGCTCTTGAGATCCAATGTTTCTGGACCTTTCCAAGGCTCCTTACTATCTTACCTCGAATTGCAAATTTTCACTCTCCAAAGCTCATTAGCATTTCAAATGGGGATCAGATTCCTTTCTCTTTGGTCCTTGCAAAAAGTTCATAGCTTGCTGTTTTCCAGATAATGAGTGGGGCATTATTACATAACCCCAGCCTGCTGTCACTTTCTGTGGGTTCTCTGACAAAGGAGTCTTGCTTTTCAAAGAAGCTGGAAGCCAAATAACTCTCTGCTCAGAGCTGTGACATATTAATTGCATTTCTACTTACTAAAATTCCTCAACCGACAGCAGACAGTAGAATCTATTTTTGGGACTTCAGGTGGCCATTCTAAAGTTATTTTAAAAACCCAAATCCAAACCATTCACCCATGCATGCAAGTTTCTATAAATTGAATACTGACGAGAGCATGCCAAGACAGTATTCAGACACTCCAGGATGACTGTGACAGAAATTAAAGGAAGAGAAAAGAAGAAAAATCAGATGCAATTATGATAAATAAGTGTCACTGTCCAACATTTAGGAACTTCAGAATGTTATTTTAATACAGAGATGGCAAACATCTGTGACCCTATAGAGAGCCCATACTCCCTCACTATTGGAATCCAAGATCACATTGAGGTGTTGCAGGGAAGGGTTATAGTTCAGTGGTACCAGAAAGGAAAGGAAAACACACATCTGGTGGGAGGGAGTTCCACAAGATTTGAACTACCCTCTCTTGTGCCTGCCAGTGTGCTGGATTTTAAAAGCAGAGCCATGAACAAGGATCTGCAGCTAATCTCATAGCCTGGGCATGTCCATATAGGTGTGGGCCAAAACCATATTCTTGTCCTACAAAAGGTTATAAACTGTTCAGCCTTCAGCGCATCAATGCCAGCATGTATGATGGCAGCAGGGGTGGAGCAGAAATTAGTTTCAGTTTTCATTTAAAAGTTGTTGTTGTTTAGTCGTTTAGTCGTGTCCGACTCTTCGTGACCCCATGGACCATAGCACGCCAGGCACTCCTGTCTTGCACTGCCTCCCGCAGTTTGGTCAAACTCATGTTCGTAGCTTTGAGAACACTGTCCAACCATCTTGTCCTCTGACGTCCGCTTCTCCTAGTGCCCTCAATCTTTCCCAACATCAGGGTCTTTTCCAAGGATTCTTCTCTTCTCATGAGGTGGCCAAAGTATTGGAGCCTCAGCTTCACGATCTGTCCTTCCAGGGAGCACTCAGGGCTGATTTCCCTAAGAATGGATAGGTTTGATCTTCTTGCAGTCCATGGGACTCTCAAGAGTCTCCTCCAGCACCACAATTCAAAAGTAAATGCACCTAATTCACCTTTTCCCAAACAATAATATGAAATTCACACTTCTCCAAATTTTACAATGCACTTCTCCAGCCAAATAATATGCTGGGGGGGGGGGGAAATGCCTATTTTAGGGGAAGATATGCATAAAAATAATGCATTGGTGAAAATAACAAGCAGAATGCATTATACTGGGGTGAAAAGCTTTGCAAAGTGGTTTACATTAAGCAAAGTTGCAATGCGGCCACATTAAAAGACCATTAAAGGCTTTCTATACTAATAGTAGGGACACAGGTGGCGCTGTGGGTTAAACCACAGAGCCTAGGGCTTGCTGATCAGAAGGTCGGTGGTTCGAATCCCTGCGACGGGGTGAGCTCCTGTTGCTCGGTCCCAGCTCCTGCCAACCTAGCAGTTCGAAAGCACATAAAAATGCAGGTTGATAAATAGGAACCGGTATAGCGGGAAAGTAAATGGCGTTTCCATGTGCTGCTCTGGTTTGCCAGAAGCAGCTTTGTCATACTGGCCACATGACCTGGAAGCTATACGCTGGCTCCCTCGGCCAATAATGCGAGATGAGCGCACAACCCCAGAGTCGGTCACGACTGGACCTAATGGTCAGGGGTCCCTTTACCTTTATACTAATAGTAACACCTTGAACTTCAGAATGGGAAAAGTGAGAGAGGAATCAAAACTGACAGATTTGCCCATTCTTAATGGCTGACAAGTGTTCCTACCTGTGCACCATACACCCAGCCATTCAGAGATTCAGGTTCTAGGAAGCCAATACGGTGACATTGACCCCACAGAAGGACTAGGCTAGTAACTCAGCATTACCAGAATTTTAACAAGGTGCTCCCTGAAGGACAAAGTAGGAACACGAATTTACAAAGGAACAGGATTAGAAAGAGGGTCTGTCCCCGGTAAATAGGTGAAGCTGTGGCACTTGCTAACACTTCCTCTTTGAAACGGGAAAGAGGTGTCTGCAAAACTGTAATGTTTTGTCGCAAATCTGAAGCATTTACCGTCTCAAAATTAAAGAACCAAGGAAAAATTTACCCCCATAGTCCTCCCAAATTGCTCACCCACGTCTGGAGCTGCAGCATTTGAGAAAAGATAATCGTGAATACGTCAGAGCCATTTATGAGCCGCACCTATCTTGGCAGAGCACACTGTGCTCTCGCCTGAGGGGAGAGGGCAACGGTGACAAATTGAAGTTTGACACACCAAGCTCACAATTAAAGCTAAACCGTGGTGGTGGCAGTGGGGGGGGGGAACGTGATGGGGAGAGGCTGGGCTTCTTGACGTGCCTGGGAGAGTGTTTATTCTCTAGAAGGGTTGTAAAGCACATCACCCACATTGAATCAAAATTGGACTTCATTTCAATCTTACACACAGAACAGTCTGTGAGATGGTAACGACTGCCACCCCTACAGCAGGAAGCCCATTCTCCTGTGTTGTTTTCCCCTGTGTGAGTTGTTGTTCTCTGCATCTTGGGGCTCATACAGAGATGTGAAAGGTTAGCATCCCTCAGAGGCAAGGTGATTGTGTTATCTGCATGAGGAGCAACTGAGTGTTCCTGGTGCATAATGACTCAAAGGGAATGGGACGGAGAACCTCTGGCCCACAGATATTATTATTATTATTAATAATAATAATAATAATAATTTATTATTTATTAATTTCTTAGGGCTCTTCACAAGAAAGTCCCAGAGCAGGCTACCACAATGTAAAAAATGCAATACTGTATTAAACTCAGCCATTTGGCCCACAAGGCCATTTTGACCAGGTCACACCCACCTGCCTGCACCTGATATCATGTAGAGTGTCAGGGGTGAGGCAGGTAAAGGACACAACTGGGTTATAGGGACTTGGGCATCAGGATGCAAGCCCTGAAAAATCAGCTGAGCATCAGTGCAGGAACACAACAAACAACAACAACAACAACAACAACAACACAACTGCTACTGCTATGTTAGGTGACCTTCAGGGGAAGGGGGAGCTAAGGATTGGACCTGCCAGATAGATATAATGCATGCACACATACACCTCCCTAGAGAAGGCTGGGCCATGAGGAGTCTGGAAAGAGCCAGGAATTGAGAATTGGGAACTGTGGCGCCAGCCAGTACTCAGGCAAACCAGCTGGTAGGATCAAAGAACAAGCCAGGACTGAGGATGGAAGAGCAACTAAGAAAATAGCCAAGGAAGACCTTGTTCTTCTAAAAAGGCCCCAGCAGATTAGGAAGCCCTCTTCTACGGTATTCCTTCCTGTGGATAGCTCAGTTGGTTAGAGCATGGTCCTGATAAAGCCAATACGGCAGGTTCGATCCATCCCTGTATGGGACAGCTGCATATTCCTGCATTGCAGGGGGCTGGACTAGATGGTCCTCAGGGTCCCTTCCAACTCTATGATTCTATTATTTTGTCCAGGAGGACCAATAGTGAACCTGGGCAGGCAGAGTCATTGAGAAGCTGCCATCTGCAGTTCAGAAGGCTCACCACACAGATTGACTCATGCAGTCAATCAAACCTGGTGCAGAGATGCTACAGAAGAAAACATTATGCATTTTTATTATGAGTCTTTGCTCTGTAATAATAATAATAATAATAATAATAATAATAATAATAATAATTTATTATTTATACCCCACCCATCTGGCTGAGTCTACCCAGCCACTCTGGACAGCTCCCAATTGAATATTAAAACAATACAGCATTAAATATTAAAAGCTTCCCTACACAGGGCTGCCTTTGTATGTCTTTTAAAATTAGGGTAGCTGCTTATTTATTTGACATCTGATGGAGGGGCATTTCACAGAGCGGGTGCGGCTACCGAGAAGGCCCTCTGTCTGGTTCCCTGTAACCTCACTTCTCGCAATGAAGGAACTGCCAGAAGGCCCTTGGAGCTGGATCTCAGTGTCCGGGCTGAATGGTGGGGTTGGAGACGCTCCTTCAGGTATACAGGACCCAGGCCGTTTAGGGCTTTAAAGGTTAACACCAACACTTTGAATTGTGCTCAGAAGCCTACTGGGAGCCAGTGTAGATCTCTCAGGACCAGTGTTATGTGGTCCCGACGGCTGCTCCCAGTCTAGCTGCCACATTCTGGATTAGTTGCAGTTTCCGGGTCACCTTCAAAGGTAGCCCCACGTAGAGCGCATTGCAGTAATCCAAGCGGGAGCTAACCAGAGCATGCACCACTCTGGCGAGACAGTCCGCTGGCAGGTAGGGTCTCAGCCTGCGTACCAGATGGAGCTGGTAGATAGCTGCCTTGGACACAGAATTGGCCTGTGCCTCCATGGACAGCTGTGAGTCCAAAATGACTCCCAGGCTGTGCACCCGGTCCTTCAGGGGCACAGTTACCCCATTCAGGACCAGGGAATCCTCCACACCTGCCCGCCTCCTGTCTCCCACAAACAGTACTTCTGTCTTGTCAGGATTCAACCTTAATCCGTTAACCACCATCCATCCTCCAACCGCCTCCAGGCACTCACACAGGACCTTCACTGGTTCTGATTTGAAAGCCGCTCGGGACAAGCAAGCGGGGCAGAAACGCTGCTGGTTGGAAGCGTGGCGCGCCCGATCCCTCGCACAGGTCTGCTGGTGAGGGTCCCTTCCCACCCTGCCGCCCGTCCCGTCCTGTGTTACTCACACAATCCACATGCCACTGATGCTGAAGGTGGGCAAGGCAATAGGCAGGATCACCCAGGCAGGCATTTTGGAGCGATCCAGAAGGATGTTATGGTCGATGGTGTCAAAAGCTGCTGAGAGATCCAGCAGAACTAGGAAACAGCTCTCACCTTTGTCCCTAGCCCGCCAGACATCATCGACCAGTGCGACCAAGGCAGTTTCTGTCCCATGATGAGGCCTGAATCCCCACTGGAAGGGATCCAAATGGTCCGCTTCTTCCAGGTGTGCCTGGAGTTGTTCAGCAACCACCCGCTCCATCACCTTGCCCAAGAATGGTAGATTTGAGACTGGACGATAGTTGGCCATATTGGCCGGGTCTAAAGATGTTTTTTTTTTAAGAAGCGGTTTAATGACTGCCTCTTTCAATGGGTCTGGGGTGGCTCCCTCGCAGAGGGAAGCATTCACCACCCTGCAGAGCCCATCGCCCAGCCCTTCCCAGCTTGCTTTTACTAGCCAGGATGGACAAGGATCAAGGAGACAGGTGGTCGGTTTCACTCGTCCAAGCAGCCTGTCCACATCCTTGGAGGTAATGGATTGAAAGCTGTTGAAAGCTGCCTCAGCCAATTTAATGGAAAGTTGGCCGACATATACCCAAAAAGAAATGGATCAAATCACCCACCCCTTCTCTCCTAGAGCAGAGGCTGATTGGGAAAGCTAGAACAGCAACTCATCCAGAGATGGAATCTCCTCTGTTCACTTGCAATGATCTGAATTATTTCATGAACATTGCTTGGCCTGCCAGTCATTCTCTTGTTGTGGCCTGCCATTTGGGAATCCACTGCTCTAAATATAGATGCCAACAACCAGCTGTTGCTTCCTGGAATTAATTCAGCATACATTCTCATCCAGTAACATTCTTGTTCTGTGCTGATTTATGTCAGGATTACAAAAAATTCTATCCGCTTGTGGCAGGACCCAAGTGATTGCTGAATATATGAATAGGCAACTGGAGGTTGTGGGAGGGAAGGGTGGAATCTGGCCTCCATGAGAGTACCTGGATCCCATGATGTTTCTCCAACTTAACTTGCTTTTCCAATAAAAAGCCTCTCTAGCCCCCTTTTCCTATAGCACAACCTGAAAAAGAGGCTTTTACCTCAACCAATTATTCCTGTGTGCCCAGGCTAAGTGAGAGTGAGGTGCCCAAAGGATGGGCTCGGTCTGTCAAATCCCCTCTTGCTGTCCGCATGGGCAGAGGGAGGGTTAAAGAGCCATTTGCCTACATAGCTTGAGAATGAGATAGTGGCTGAAAGACTGTTTGTCCATCTATTTTAGTATTGTCCACTCTGCCTGGAAGCAGTTTCCACGGCCTCAGGCAGGTTAGAGTCTTCACTTACCACTTGCCACCTGGCTTCCTTTTAACAGGAGATGCAATGGATTGAACTTGGGATCTTTAGGAGAAGATTCGTAGCTCCACGGCAGATCACATGCTGTGCTCTGCATGCCAAAGGTCAATCCTCCCTGGCATCTCCAGGTCCTATGTCAAATCCTAGAGAGGCACTGTCAGTTGGCAGAGATCAGTCTTCTCCAGTTTAACAGCCTCCAGAAGTTTGGACTACAACTCCCATCAGCCCCAGCCAATGGCCAGGGATGATGGAAGTTTTAAACCAAAAGACCTGGAGGGTGCCAGGCTGGGGAAGATGACGGTGTGCTAGATAGACTGACTGAATCAATATAAAGCAGCTGCTCCCCAGAGGAGGCTGGTTCATTAGGGAAAATGGGACACTGCCCAACCAACCTCAGTGTCCCCTTGGCCATCCAGTCTTGCTTCCTACAACCAGTTGAGAGGGTGGCACTTGCTGCCTCTTTCTCAGTCTCACTGCATCCACTTGTAGGGGGAGGAGAGTGGGGACAAAGCTAGAATTGCTTGGCTCTGCCTGTCATTGTCTCTGGCTCTGCCAACTATTGAGCTCCCTGCCTTCTTCCCTACCAGCATGCATGCATTGTATTTATGCCTCATCTTACCCTCAAGGAGCTCAAGGCAACATACATGGTTCTGTTCCTCCACATCTCTGATAGGCAGTGACTGCACCAAGGACACCCAATGAGTTTCATTGGCTGAGTGGGTATTGAACCGATCCTGGTCTTGCAGAGTTTTAGTCCAACACTTTAACCACTATGCCATACTGGCTCCTAAGAGGCACTAGCCACCACTGAGATCTACCACCGAGCTGTGGTCCATTGCCACATTGCTTGGTCCTTTGGCCCCTGTTCATAGACCAGGGATTATGAACCTGTGACCCTCTAGATATTGTTGGACTCCATGTCCCATCAACCCTGAATTTCAGCTGTGCTGGCTGGGGCTGATGGGAGTTGGAGTCCAATAGCATCTAGAAAGCAGCAAGTTTTCTCATCCCTGAGATAAACTGATGGACGGTAGCTCTCCAGGATTTAAGACAGGAATATTTCCCAACATTTCCTTGAGATGTTTAAATTATAGTCATTTTTTCTGCATATGCATCTATATAAATTAGCATATGCCCATTTTATCCAAATTGGTACCCTCCTTGGTCCTCCTTTGTCAGTGATGCATTTATTCTTTCTTCTCAATGAGCAAGAGGTCACCCTAACCACTGAACTACACACACCTAGGGATGTTGGAGAATTCTGATGAAACTAGAACGGGTGTTCTATTATTTGTTCCACATCCAGAATTGGAATCAATCCAGCAAAGCCAATCAATATTTGTTGTTGCTGCTGCTGCTGCTTTCAGTCCACAAACAATACATACAGTAATTGATTATGAGTTTTGTCCCCATTGTGCTTTTTTTTGCATTGAAGTGAATGGGGTGGGAAAATGTAATGGCAACAGCAAGAGAAATAATGTTGTTTTTGGTGGAAGATAGATTGCAGCAGAATGGAAACAGTGCTGTGTGAGAATAATACAGCATGGGGTGATTTTTTTTTGTCTTTTTACATCGCAAGCTATACCCCTTCCCTTGAAGCACTGCAGAGTATTCAGGAGAAAGTGCTTGGGTTAGTCACTTGCATAGTTTCTGAATGGCATTTCTAGATAGGTAGCTAGGACAGACAGGAATGTACTATAAGCCCAGAAAGCACAATCAGATGCCACACATCTCCTTCTGTTTGTCCTCACTAAATATTCAAGTTTTCAAAGTTCATTTCATGCAAGCAGAAAATAATGACATTCTATTTCTCAAGTTTGGCAAACAAATTTGATTGCCACAGAGGTGCAAGGCTGAATCCATGCCTAATTTCATTCCATTAATTTCAGTTGGTCTACTCTGAGTAGGATGCAGCTGGATACAACCTGATGTGGCCAGGGCCGGCTTGGAAATCAAGGGAAATGCTCACACAGAAAAGGGAAGAACGCACTACAGGACACGTTTAAACAGTAGCCACAGCTGGAAGAAGCCATAGGAATAAATGTAAATTTGATAAATCAACATGAAATGCCTTTGGGGGAAGCACCTCTGTACTTTCTAGAGCTATTTTAGAAAAATAAGTTTCTTGATTAAATGGGGTTAATCCAACATAAACCGATACCTCGATACCTTCAAAATTAAGAGTTGCCACTATGATCTCCAGCTAAATTCCACAACTTTATAGCAACTGTTTGCTGCATTTCATTGCGCTCCCCAAATTAAACCTCCAACAGTCTCCGAAAACAAAGGGATAAATGAAGATTAGAAGGCGAACAGTGAAGAGAAGTTTGGTGCCCTTTGCAGCAGCCAGCGGAAAGCGCTGCTGCAGAACCCACATTTGGAAATCATTTTGGGGTTGTGTTTATGCCTCAGTGAGAGAAATGCCAAGAGGCAATCAAGGCCCATTGCATGGCCCCACCTGCTGTCAATACAGCTGATGTCAAAATGAGGCTATTTATAGTAAACTGACTAAATATCATCCAGTCCGGATGTTCAGTCTGCCAGCGTTGTCAGCAGGCAAGAGCGCAGGGTGGCTGTGAACGGGGATGGGGATGAATTCCATTCAGTTCACATTTAAAGACAAATCAGCCCTATTCCCACTTCCCAAACCATATGCAAACCATAACACTGTCAACCTTGAAATTCACACTCCTCCAAATTTTGTAGTACAGTTCTCCAAGCAAGTAAAGCATGCAAAAATGCATGTACTAGGAAAAGTGTGCATAGGAATGCATCTATTAGTAAAAATAATACAAAAAATGCATTACATTAAGGAAAATCGTTTGAAAAAAATGGTGTATAGTAGGCATAATCGCAAACAAAAATATGTGCATTTGGTGCAATTCACACCAAAATGCTGACACATTTTTCACTGAGCAACTTTTTACAATTTATTTATTTTTATTTTTTGCAAACTGACACAGCATACCATACATTTAAATCAGTTTCATACCACTTTAAACAGCCACATCTTCATCTTCAAAGCATTCTGGGAGATGTTGTTGTTAAGGGTGCTGAGTATTATTACGAAGCCCCTGTTCCCTTCACAAAGCTTCAGTTCCCAGAATGGTTTAACAGCCAATCCATCTTTCCAGGGAACTCTAGGAACTGTAACCCTAGGAGGGGAATAGGAGTCTCCTAGCAACTCTCAGCACCATTAACCATCCTGGCTTTAGGGGTAGTTTCGGTGGCGTGGGGCGCCAGGGCGCCGGGCTGGCAGGAGGGCACTGCGCGGCAAAGCCGCGCGGAAGCCATGCTGCGTGCTGCACCCGCCCACCAGGGCTGAGGCGCTGGAGCCAGGTGCCAGGGCGCCCGACCGGCTTGAGACGGCCCTGCCATTAACAAACTAAAGCTTCCAGAATTCTCGGGGGGTAAGCCACTACTGTTTAAAGTGGTATTATAGCGCTTTAAGGGGATGCGGGTGGCGCTGTGGGTTAAACCACAGAACGTAGGGCTTGCCAATCAGAAGGTCGGTGGTTTGAATCCCTGTGACGGGCTTCCTGTTGTGTAGTGGGTATTCGGTGATTTCAGCCCAGTGCAGATAAGAAGCTGGAGGCGAGGATCTGGTACAACATCTCTTTACTTCAAAGAACTGGTAAGAGCCAGAAAACACAGGAATGGGGAAAACTGGGGTTTATATAATAACAGAGGACTAGCAGGGAAAACATCACTACTGGGAAAACCATAGCTTTAACTATACGGACCTTTGTCGGCAAGGTGATGTCTCTTAAAAAGCAGAGACATCACCTTGCCGACAAAGGTCCGTATAGTTAAAGCTATGGTTTTCCCAGTAGTGATGTATGGAAGTGAGAGCTGGACCATAAAGAAGGCTGATCGCCGAAGAATTGATGCTTTTGAATTATGGTGCTGGAGGAGACTCTTGAGAGTCCCATGGACTGCTAGAAGATCAAACCTATCCATTCTTAAGGAAATCAGCCCTGAGTGCTCCCTGGAAGGACAGATCGTGAAGCTGAGGCTCCAATACTTTGGCCACCTCATGAGAAGAGAAGAATCCTTGGAAAAGACCCTGATGTTGGGAAAGATGGAGGGCACTAGGAGAAGAGGACGACAGAGGACGAGATGGTTGGACAGTGTTCTCGAAGCTACGAACATGAGTTTGACCAAACTACGGGAGGCAGTGCAAGACAGGGGTGCCTGGCGTGCTATGGTCCATGGGGTCACGAAGAGTCGGACACGACTAAACGACTAAACAACAACAAGCAGGGAAAAGATACATTTTGACGGGAACCAATGGCACGGATTCCCTCCCGCAGAAACCAATCCGGCAGAGGATCCAAATCCTGCACCCTGAACCAGCAAATGATAGACATTCCTGCTGGAACTTGTACATTCAAATAAACTCTGTAATACAGTACAATAAACTCTATATTACAATACATACTTGACTGTGCTATTACTTTAATACACAACACTCCTGTTGTTCGTTCCCAGCTCCTGCCAACCTAGCAGTTCGAAAGCACGTCAAAGTGCCAGTAGATGAATAGGTACCGCTCCAGCGGGAAGGTAAATGGTGTTTCCATGCGCTGCTCTGGTTCACCAGAAGCGGCTTTGTCATGCTGGCCACATGACCTGGAAACTGTACGCCGGCTCCCTCGGCCAGTAAAGCGAGATGAGGACCGCAACTCCAGAGTTGGTCATGACTGGACCTAATGGTCAGGGTCCAGGTAAAAGCACTTTACCTTTATAGTGCTTTAAATGTATGGGGTGAATGTGGCCAATGTGGAGAACTGAACTTAAGACTTGGAAAATGATTATGAGAGAAACTGAAATTGACAGGTTCACCCACCTGTTAATTTGCAAACCACACTACTAACAAACACTAGGATGAGAGACATGACCATGTATAAAAAATGCAGGCATACAAAGCTGCCTTCTAACCCATCAGACAATTAGCTCATTCTGAAATTGTTATATCTGCTGCACTTTGAAACTGCCTTAGGCCCTTAAACACTCTTAAGAATGATAAATGTTAAATGTTAATGATGATGATGAGGGATTAACAAGTCTGATTTACCTGCTTTATGGCTCTTGGTGTATGGATTGCACTCTCAGTTGTGTAATCTGTGGCTTTCTACCACACCCCACAGCAACTTAATCCAATGTTCTGATCACAGATATTAAGCACACACAAAACCTCTGACCTCATCAAAATGATTTACCCCAAAGGCTCTGTCCCACTGCATCTCCCTTCCAGATGTCGGCCTCCTTGTCTCCAGTTTTATGACAAGGAGCCAATGAAGTAATGAACTGGCAATGAAATAATAAACTGAAGACACATCATTCATCCCAACCCAATTATAGTAATTTCTCAGATGCACTGGATGCAAGTTGGCATGCCCGCGAGAGAGATACGAGGGGGGATAGGAGAAGACTTTGCTGTACCAACAATCTGAAATCAGCACAGTCTCTGATCCCTGAAGAAGGAGAACCGTGTGCTTGCTTTATTTTGCTTTTTCAAAGATTTTTTTTATAGTGTTTCCAATAAGCCATTAAGCATGACAGTAATAAAAAGTAATTGGCTTCTGAGAGCCTTGCTAGTAAAATCTTATTCCTGCAACCAAGTCAAGGAGAATGCTATTCAACACACACATACACAAATAAGAAAGATGCTGTACACTCAAAGATAAAGGTGTAAAAAAATGAGGCTGCTTCAGGCATCAGAGGTTAGCCAACATGGTGCCTTACAGATTTTGGACTACAACTCCCATCATCCCTGACTGTTGGTTATGTTGTCTGGCACATCTGGAGTCACCACGTTGACTAACCCTTGAACCAACTATTGTTGGGCACTACATCAATGAGCCTTGCACGCTCTCTCATCCAATCACGTACTGCAATTTGTACCCTGGTTTGGGAAAAAATATTGCCAGTGTGGTGTAGACAGGGACTCAAGACTAAAACCTGGGAAACTAGGATTCAAATTCCCACTTGGCCACTTGGGCCAGCTACCAGCTCTCAATCTCACCTCCCTCACAGGGTTCTGAAGACAGCAGGGCTTACTTCTCATAGACAAGCATACCGGTAAGTTTCTGCTTAAGGTGTGGAATGGGATGAATATCCCCAGTAGTCTTGAAAAAATACTGGATATGTTCATTTCCAAAGAGAGTAAGAACAGCCTGCTTGATCAGTCTGATGATGGCTCATCCAGTCCAGCATATGCTTCTCACAGTAGCCAACTATAGTATCCAAGTACTTCAGCACTCTCCCTACCTGTGATTCTCCCCAGCATACTGTTTCTGAGAGTAGAGGGAGATCATAGCCCTGGCTAATAGGCAGTGGTAGCATCCTCCATAAATTTGTCTTGACCTTGCTGAAGCTAAACAAGTCTAGGTCTGGCCAGTATCTAGATGCATGTTCAGCTGAGAATTATGTACTTCCTCCAGCAGTGGAGATAGAACACAGCCATCCTGACTAATAGCCATTGCATCCTCCATTAATTTGTCTAGTCCATTTTTAAAGCTGGTGTCCATCACAGCTCCTCTGTTTTTTTATATAGCTTTTTGTTTTTGTTTTACTCTGTGTACAAATTACTTTGTTTCCCAACAGTGCAATCAAAGAGCAGGATGTTGCGGCAAATTCTCCTCTTTCAGATTCTGGGCTAGGATGTGCTGCTCCACCTAATAAAGCATCATGTTTGCAATTCTGCCTGGTGAGTGTGAAAAAAGGAGGCGGAAAACAAGAAAAGCCACAAGGGTGGGTTTATGTTTCCTCCCATCACCTCTGACCGCCTTCCAGGCTTTACAAGAAATGGTTTTTTCCCCCAAAGAACAATGGAGAAGAAGGAGCAGGTTATGGCAGATATTGCCGAAGAAGGAGTAACACATTGTCACGGAATTAACTGAAGTGTGATTGTGAATGCTATTGAATGTATCCGATGCACTGGAATCAACTGGCACAGTTTAAAGCCACACACACACACACACACACACACACACACACACACACACACACACACTATTTACCACTTTAGTGCAGTTTCAAAGCTGCTCTTTTCTTTTCTTTTTAGGAAGAGATGAATTCTGCACTGTGATCCCTTGTGGCAAAGGGGTAGGTAGGACATTCTGTCTATGCTTTGCGAAAAGGATGATGATGATGATGATGATGATGATGATGATGATGATGATGATTATGATGATGATGATGATGATGATGATGATTTATTTATACCCCGCCCATCTGGCTGGGTTTCCCCAGCCACTCTGGGCAGCTTCCAAAAGAAATATTAAAATAGGGGAAGTTGTGGGGGAAATGTACATAGAAAGACGGAGTTACTATTCATTTAGAAATGCACTCCATTGGTGCAGAAGTAGTGGCGACTGATGTTAGGGCCAATGGAGCATTGTCCCACCCATCTCAGCAGTAAGAACACAAGAGGAGCCCACGTCACCAGGCCAATGGCCCTTCCAGTCCAGTATCCTGTTTGCACAGTGGACAACCACTATGGAAGTCTCCAAGCAGGACAGGAGCACAACAGCACTCTACCTTCCCATGACTACCAGCACTGGTATTCAGAGGCATAATGCCTCCGACAATGGAGGCAGAGCAGAGCCATCACAGTTCATGAATTTGTCTAATCTTCTTTTAAAACAATCCAAGTTAGTAGCCGCCACTGCTTCCTGTGGGAGGGAGTTCCTCCCTTTAGCTGTGTGCTGCATGAAGGACTTCATTTTATCTACTCTCATGGGTTATGAGAGAGGGAGAAAAACTTTCTATCCACTTCCCCCATGCCCTGAATGATTTTATAAACTTATGTCATGTCACCTCTTACTCGCCTTTCCCCTAAGCTAAAAAAAACCAAACACTGGAACCTTTCCTCCCAGGGAAGAGACGAAGGAGCCCCTTGATAATTTTAGCTGCCCTTTTTGGAACTGTTTCCAACTCTGCAATATCCTACTTTAGGTGAGGCCTATGCAGGGGCCCTAAGCAAGCCCCCAGCTGCATGGTGCCTTACCAACAGCAAGCCTAACTGTTGGTGCTCCTCTTTCATCTCAGTGCTGTCCTTGTAAAACTCAAAAGGGAGGAGGACAGGAGCAAAACTAGAATGAGCTGGCTTTGCTTGTCATTCGTTCCTACTCCTCCTACTATTAGTATCACAGTTTTCTGCCCTACCGTTCTCAATGGGCACAAGTGTCATAGGAGTTAACTCTTTATTAGCAAAAACACAATCTCCACAAACTTGGTTGAGCATCAGGCCAATGAGCAGAGCAACTCATTCCCATGAGAACAAGTTGCCAAGACTGAAAGCCCCCCACCTTCCCACAACCGTCTAAGTTCCCTCCATGAGGAAACGGAGAGGAGATACGGTCGCCATCTTCAAATATATTGGTTGGATCGCCATCTGTCATGTGTGATCTTGTTAATATTCCTGCATTACAGGGAGTAGATGACCCTGGCAGTCCCTTCCAGTTCTGTAATTCTATGATTCAGAAGTAGGTCATTCCCAGTTCTGCTACTGCACATATGGTGGCCCTGGGACATTCCACATGCAAAGTCTTTGCACTACTGTTGACCCACTGTCCCTTCCCAACCCTCTCTACAGAGTCAGGCCATTGCTCCATTTCACCAAATATTCTCCATTTCAATTGGCACTTGGTTCTGCAAGGTCTCAGGAAGCTCTGCTTCTTGAACTATTTGAACTGGAGATGCTGGGAAATGAATATGGGATCTTCTGTATGCAAAGAGCACATTCTGTCTCTCAACAATGGACCTTGTCCTACCACTTTCTAGGGTGCCACATGCTAACTGGAAGGAGGGTACCACTGGCCCAATAAATGCCTAGCCTGACCGTAACACAAAAACTACGGGAGACTTCAGTAGCAGATCACAAGTCTGCTGTCCCCCTCTTACCTAAATTAAATATCCCTTTTTTAAAAAAGGTTTTGAATGAAGTGAGGCTAAACAAGGTATTAACCTCCCTTTATCATTGCATTAGTAATTATATTAATTACTATAAATAATATAATAACATAGTAATTAATAATCTAGTAATATAATAATATAGTAATTAATATGGTAATTAGTAATTAGTAATCATAGAATTGTAGAGTTGGAAGGGACACTGAGGGTCATCTAGTCCAACCCCCTGCAACACAGGAATCTGAACACATAGTTGCTCATCCAGTTTGAAACCATACTGCATCCTGCTTAGCTTTGCAAAGGTGCTGGTGGTTTTATTGATGAGAGCCAGTGTGGTGTAGTGGTTAAGAGCGGTAGACTCGTAATCTGGGGGACCGGGTTTGTGTCTCCACTCCTCCACATGCAGCTGCTGGGTGACCTTGGGCTAGTAACACTTCTCTGAAGTCTCTCAGCCTCACTCACCTCACAGAGTGTTTATTGTGGGGGAGGAAGGGAAAGGAGGTTGTTAGCCGCTGTGAGACTCCTTAGGGTAGTGATAAAGCGGGATATCAAATTCAAACTCTTATTCTTCTACCACTAGGAGAAGAGCCCTTCTGGATTTTCACAGCATCCTAATCTCATGTTGTCAACACCATGTCTCTAAGTGAAGACCACAAGCAGGAGATGAGTACACCAGTGGTCTCCTCACTTGAGATTCCAACAACAACTGATACAGTGGTACCTCGGTTTAAGTACACAATTGGTTCCGGAAGTCTGTACTTAACCTGAAGCGTACTTAACCTGAAGCGAACTTTCCCATTGAAAGTAATAGAAAGTGGATTAATCCATTCCAGACGGGTCCGCGGAGTACTTAAACTGAAAGTACTCAAACCGAAGCATACTTAAACTGAGGTATGACTGTATTTAGAGGTAATAATAATAATAATAATAATAATAATAATAATAATAATAATAATATATTTATACCCCGCCCATCTGGCTGGGCTTCCCCAGCCACTCTGGGTAGCTTCCAAAAGAAATATTAAATTACAATAATTTATTAAACATTAAAAGCTTCCCTAAACAGGGCTGCCTTCAGATGTCCTCTAAAATGCTGGTAGTTGTTTTTCTCTTTGACATCTGGTGGGAGGGCGTTCCACAGGCGGGTGCCACTACCGAGAAAGCCCTCTGCCTGGTTCCCTGTAACTTGGCTTCTCTCAGAGAGGGAACTGCCAGAAGGCCCTCAGCACTGGACCTCAGTGTCCAGGCAGAGCGATGGAGGTGGAGACGCTCCTTCAGGTATACTGGACTGAGGCCATTTAGGGCTTTTAAGGTCAGCACCAACACTTTGAATTGTGCTTGGAAACATACTGGGAGCCAATGCAAGTCTTTCAAGACCGGTGTTATGTGGTCTCGGCGGCTGCTCCCAGTCACCAGTCTAGCTGCCGCATTCTGGATTAATTGTAGTTTCCGGGTCACCTTGAAAGGTAGCCCCACGTAGAGCACATTGCAGTAGTCCAATTGAGAGATAACTAGAGCATTCACCACTCTGGAGAGACAGTCCGCGGGCAGGTAGGGTCTCAGCCTGCGTACCAGATGGAGCTGATAAACAGCTGCCCTGGATACAGAATTGACCTGCGTCTCCATGGACAGCTGTGAGTCCAAAATGACTCCCAGGCTGTGCACCTGGTCCTTCAGGGGCACAGTTACCCCATTCAGGACCAGGGAGTCCCCCACACCTGCCCACCTCCTGTCCCCCACAAACAGTACTTCTGTCTTGTCAGGATTCAACCTCAAGCTGTTAGCCACCATCCATCCTCCAACCGCCTCCAGACACTCACACAGGACCTTCACCGTCTCCTCTGGTTCTGATTTGAAAGAGAGGTCAAGGTAGGTATGCTGCCTCGGACAGCAGGGATACAGAATAGCCATCAATGTTACAAGCAATTGATAGCCTCATCCTCCATTGATTTGTCTAATCCTCTTTTAAAGCCAATTGACTCAGTATCTGTTGTCATCTTTGTTCCCCACACTCATTCAACATACCACATGATTTGAAACAAAACAAAAACCACCACCCAAACATCAAGGAAGGCTGCCAGATTTCTGGCTGGCACTGAACAGTAATAGTCAACAAAAAGAATTGACTACAGCTGAGCACAAGCTGGTTTGGGCCAAGTCAAAAGCCAGAAAGATAACACCTTGGCAACAGCCAGCACCCCTTCTGTTCTGGCACTTGGATATTTATTTTTCTACAAATCCACATGACTAATATTCCTGTGTCACTCATGGGTTTTTTAAAAACACCCAAGGTTTTTTAAAAACACCCGCGGACTGATGTAATATGGGCATGGTGTAGCTATCACTGCACCAGAACAGTGAGCAATGGCTCAAGACTGTGCATCCATTGGAACTGGACTCCGCATGGCTCTTGATAAAGTCCCTCCTGGGGCTTGATGGAGGATTCTTCTAGGATTTCTGTTCCCACCATTAGCTTCGCTGCCTGCACAATGGCACCATAATCTGGAAAAGCCCCCCAGAGCACTGCAGAGGGCATGATTGCCCCATTAGAAGGCTGGTGTCACTCAGGAGCCAAGAGTCTGAGCCATGAATAAGCTCTGAACTTTATCTCTTCCATGAACTCACTATGTTGTCTCAGACAGCTTCCCCTTCTAAAATAAAGAAGCTTAATGGAATGGTCCTAAGAATAGAAGAGGAGTAATGCTGGACCTAGCAGTTTGAAAGCATGCAGTGCAAGTAGATAAATAGGTACTGCTCCAGGTAAATGGCATTTCCGTGTGCTGCTCTGGTTTGCCAGAAGTGGCTTAGTCATGCTGGCCACATGACCTGGAAGCTGTATGCTGGCTCCCTTGGCCAGTAAAGCGAGATGAGCGCCACAACCCCAGAGTCGTCTGCAACTGGACCTAATGGTCAGGGGTCCCTTCACCTTTAATGTTGGACCACACCAAAGGTGTACCTAAGCCAGGATCCTGTTTCTCAGGGCAGAAGCTGATGGAAGAGTCCTCAGGGCTTCAAGTCTTCCTCTGCTTTGGGCAGGTGATTCAGCCACTGTTCAGGGAGGCTTTTAATGTTTAATAGATTATTGTGTTTTATTTTTCTGTTGGAAGCCGCCCAGAGTGGCTGGGGAAACCCAGCCAGATGGGTGGGGTATAAATAATATATTATTATTATTATTATTATTATTATTATTATTATTATTATTATGTGCTAGCAGGAGTGCTGGATTGGCTCTGTCAGTAGGTTAGCACTGCGCTCATCTCTCTGTGGCCTTGCCCCTACCCCTCTCCCATCAGTGTGCAACAACAACCCACCTGCCCGAAAGTTTGTGTAGCAGCTCTGCCCCACCTGGTGGAATAGTTGGCAGTGGAAGCATCAAATGATGATGAAGGGAGGGGGACTCACTGTCTCACCTCTCCTTCTGTGCAGTTATGCTGGAATTCCTACCAGTGACAATTCCTCTCACAGCTGGGGAAATGAAAGGGGTTTCCTGTATCTACAAGTTCTGCTTCATGGAATATTTCACAGACAGACAACTTCCTAGCTCAGCTTCCTGAGATCGTGGCTCTTCAGTTTTGTTAGAAACTCAAATGACTCTTGAGAATAACAACAGAAGTGTAATTTTAATCTCGGAGACAATTTAGAAGTGCAGTTGGGGATATCATACAGTACAGTCCCTCCTGCTGAAGTGCATTTGTAGCCCACTATAAAAAATGGTGAGGTCTAAAAAACAACAACCCTCTCCACTCTCACTCTGTGGTTTATTCAAGGAACCTATTCATTTCACACCTTGGGAGCACACAATAGCTAAGGAAGTTGGCATCATGTTACTCAGCAGCTTCTTATGAAAATATATTATCCTTTGAGTACCATCTAAATGCAAATATATCCGTTTTGTCTTCAATTAAAGAATGCTGCAAAACATGGTGTTTTGTCTGAGTCCAGAAAGCTGGACAAACTTCCAGCTGGTCAAACATTATTCTCTCCTCTCCCCCCCCTCACCCACATATCCCAGGCTCAAAACAATATGATAAAGCTAATGATATATCTTATGCTTACCTCAGAATGTAATTTTATTCCTAGTTTTGTGCTGCTTCCCATCATGATATTGTTTTTTTCTTAATGTTGGAACAGAAACACTTGCAAATGAAATAAATAATTAGGATCACATTCCCCACCCTGGGCTGAGCAAGGAGTTAAACTTTGCAAACTTTATTTTGCCCTCATGAGAGAACACAGTGGGGCAGGTATTCCCCCTCACCCAACTGAATAAGCTCACTGTGCTTCCCATCACGGGATAACTGTGCACAGGGCCATGGGAGCAAAATGCCCAAATAAGTGTGTTGGACTCCTCCAAGCAACCCAGAACTAGCGAAATGTGATTCAGCTCTCATTGAAAGGGAAGCTTACCTAGTTCACACTTTCTGACTCAATACACATGCTGAAATGCAGCCATCCCTCAAAAACATCTCTTCAAATTTTGCCATGCAATTCCCCAGCCAACTAATGTGTGAATTGGTGACTAAATTCAGCAGGGCTTACATCCCATTTGTATACATGCTGCACTAGTACTTTGCTTTTAGGAACACAAAAAGCTGCCTTATGTACCAAGCCAGACCACTGAGCCATCCAATTCAGTATTGCCTGCACTGACTGGCAGTGGCTCTCCAAGGTTTCAGGCAGAGGACATTCCCTGGAGATGCTGGTGATTGAATGTGAGACCTTCTGCATGCAAAGCACACCTTCTATTCCCAGTCTCCATCCCAGATCTCCCCCTTCCAGTTTTTTTACCATTTTCTCTTTTGCTTTTTATTGCTGTGTATAAATCTTTACACTGGAATCATTTCATAATGTTGTTTGTAAAGGCATCATGCACATTAAAATCAGAGGGGAAATTAGCAAGGAAATTAGTTCTTCAGAACTAGCCAATCAAATGCCACTGTAAGCTTCCTTTGATGAATATTTAATTTATAAGGAGCTGTGATGTGGCTGGTGCCAGGATCAGAAAGCAAACACTGCTTTTCTCTCCACAACACCACGATAAAATAAAATAAAATACTCCATTGATCAGACAGATTATAGACAAATCAACTATGTCCCATTGAAGAAAAAAGGAAGACATAACATAAGAGGAGCCTGCAGGATCAGGGCAATGACTGATCTAGTCCAGCATCCTGTTCTCACAGTGGCCAACCAGGTGCCAAAAGCAGGACCCCCCTCCTGCAGCTTCCAGCAACTGACATTCAGAAAAACTGCTGCCTCCCACGAACATACTCTTTTTAAAAATATCTCAACAGGTTTTACCACTGCACATACAAGTCCGGATGAATGACTCTGTCAATTTGGGTTTCTCTCATAGAATCCTAGAGTTGGAAGAGACCACAAGGGCCATCCAGTCTAACCCCCTGCCAAGCAGGAAACACCATCAAAGCATTCCTGACAGATGGCTGTCAAGCCTCTGCTTAAAGACCTCCAAAGAAGGAGACTCCACCACACTCCTTGGCAGCAAATTCCACTGTTGAACAGCTCTTACTGTCAGAAAGTTCTTCCTAATGTTTAGGTGGAATCTTCTTTTTTGTAGCTTGAATCCATTGCTCCGTGTCCACTTCTCTGGAGCAGCAGAAAACAACCTTTCACCCTCTTCTATATAACATCCTTTTATATATTTGAGCATGGCAATCATATCACCCCTTAACCTTCTTTTCTCCAGGCTAAACATACCCAGCTCCCTAAGCAGTTCCTCATAAGGCATTGTTTCCAGGCCTCTGACCATTTTGGTTGCCCTCCTCTGGACACATTCCAGCTTGTCAGTATCCTTCTTGAACTGTGGTGCCCAGAACTGGACAGAGTGAGGTCAGACCAGGTGAGGTCAGACCAGAGCAGAATACAGTGGTACTATTACTTCCCTTGATCTAGACGCTATACTCCTATTGATGCAGCCCAGAATTGCATTGGCTTTTTTAGCTGCTGCATCACACTGTTGACTCATGTCAAGTTTGTGGTCTACCAATACTCCTAGATCCTTTTCACATGTACTGCTCTCAAGCCAGGTGTCACCCATCCTGTATTTGTGCCTTTCATTTTTTGCCCAAGTGTAGTACTTTACATTTCTCACAAACCGTTTGCTTAATGATCTGTTCTAGAATCTTTCCTGGTATTGATGTCAGGCTGACTGGGTGCTAATTGTTTGGGTCCTCTCTTTTCCCCGTTTTGAAAATAGGGACAATATTTGCCCTCCTCCAGTCTGCTGGGACTTCGCCTGTTCTCCAGGAATACTCAAAGATTACTGCCAGTGGTTCTGAAATCACCTCTGCCAGTTCTTTTAATACTCTTGGATGTAGTTCATCTGGCCCTGGAGACTTGAATACATCTAAACTAGCCAAGTATTCTTGTACTACCTCCTTACTTGTTCTGGGCTGTGTTTCTCCTGCTGAATCATCTGCTCCATGTTCTTCAGGTTGGGCATTGTTTTCTTTTTTGGAGAAGACTGAGGCAAAGAAGGTATTGAGGAGTTCTGCCCTTTCTCTGTCCCCTGTTCTCATTTCACCATCTTCTCTTCTAAGTGACCCTACTGTTTCCTTGTTCTTCCTTTTGCTACGGACATACCCATAAAAGCCCTTTTTGTTGCTTTTTACCTCTCTAGCAAGCCTGAGTTCATTCTGTGCTTCAGTTTCTCATTTCTACAATCTCACGCTCAGTTTGCCACATTTTCATATCAGTGTGGACTAGAGGGAACACATCTTCCAACGTCAATATACTAAGAATTCAAGAGTTGCAATTACCAAGCAGAAGGTTAGAAGGTTCAGATAAAAGAAAATCCTTTTTCATGCAACATACAGTTAATCTATGGAACCTTGGAAGGCTTTAAAAGAGGATGGGACAAATTCATTGAGCATAAGGCTAACAATGGCTACTAGCCATGATCAGTATGTTCTACCTCCACTGTCAGAGGCTGTGCTGGTAGCCACAGGGGAGGGGGTGCTCCTGTGCTCATGTCCTGCTTTGTGGACTTCCCGTGGACATCTGATTGGCCACTGTGAGAACAGGATGCTGGACTTGACAGGCGCTTGGTTCAGCAGGGCCATTACATTCTCGGCCTTTCCCAATTAGGTTACCTCCAGATGTGCTGGTTGTGGATGATGAGAGTTGCCACCCAAAACATCTGGAAAGTATCAGCTTGAGGAAGCCTGTGATGTACACTGAGTTATTCAGAACAATGCTGATCAATGTAAATCTTAAACACTCTTCTCAGACGGATCACAAATGAACCCACTACCTTTCAGTTTATAGCCACAGTTTCTCTCTACCTCTCTTTCCCTTCCTCAATGTGTAACTCAAGTAATTGTTTTGGATTTCTGCCTGAAGCACTGCCCTTCGGTAAGTAACACGTTTTATGTCTCCCAGACTTATTACTGTTCTCTGTAATTTGTTTCTCAGCAGCCACTACAAAAAGAGCCCAAGGGGACATGAGCAGGAAGGTGTGGGTGAATGCCTTCTCTCTGGAGATGCTCTGTGGCAACTCTGCTTCTTTCTGTTTTGTTTTAATTTTGTCCCTTGCTGTTCCCACACTTGTTCCCCTGTGCTTGGGGAAGGGCTGTAGCATCTGCTTTGAATGCAGGAGATGCCAGGTTCAACCCACAAAGGCATCTCCAGGTAGGTCTGTCTGAAACCCTGGAGTGGCTGCTGATCAGAGTAGGCAATACTGAACTAGATGGATTAACAGTCTAACTCAGAATAAGACAGCTTCCTATGTTCTTTGGGATGGCAAATATGCCAATCTATCTGCCATTTTTCCAGTTTAGTTCACCCTGTTTCCAGGTAAGTTTGCAGTTTGTTTTGGAAAGTCAGCATGAAGATTCATACATGGTGTGTGTGTGTGTGTGTGTGTGTGTGTGTGTGTGTGTGTGTGTGTAAACAAATTGGCTTCTCCTGAACCACATGTATTTTTGTGCATTTTTTTGCATTATTATGATAAATCAGCCTTTCAAGCAATCATAGAGAAGTAGCTATATATTTTTCCTACCATCCCTCGGTTATGAAATGTACTTTCTAGATATGTTGATCAACAATACTGGAACATGGCAAGGAAGGTTTTTACTGGCTGTCCTTAAGAAAAGAGGAGGTGCCCATCATATTTACACAACATGCCACCTGTGCTACAAATTTAAAATAGTAATATACCACTTTCAGCAGCCATGGCTTCTCCTTTAGGAATCCTGGAAACTGTAGTGTGTTAAGGGTGCTGGAATAGGGTGCTGGGGACCCCTATTCCCCTCAAAGAGTGACAGTTCTCAATCCCCCTTCACAGGGATCTCTAGAAATCATAGCTGTGGGATGGAAATAGGCATGCCGTAGCAACTCTCAGCACCCTTAACAAACTACAGCTCCCATAATTCCCATGACTCCGTAAAGTAGTAACATGAAATTTTACATGTATGGTGTGAATGTGGCCACACAGGATGATTTGGTGGTGCTGCAGGGAACAATTCTGATGCTTTCAATACAGTTTCCCCCAATGACTGTGCTGGGTGGGACTGATGAGAGCTGTTGTCAAAAGCATCCAGAGGGCACAAGGATAGGGAATACTAGATTTTTATTTTAAAGAATGTCTCCAAAGTCATGCCTATCATGCCTCAAGTGAAACTGATGAATCAGCTATGATTCAGCAGACATTACCCATATCGTTATGCAGGATTCCAGCACCAAAACCTGGGATGATTCAGAAAAGAGCTGTGCATTCTTTATCCAAAGGCACTCTCTCTTGTTCCCTCTCTCAGAGGTGACCTTCCCTGTGTCCATAATATATCTTTTATATTCATCTTTTTCAGACTTCCTCTATGTGGTTTTAAATGAGGATGTCTGATTAAAAGTTGGTGAGTTGCTATGGTCATTGGACATGACCAGCCTCATGAATTCAAGTGACATTTATTACTCCTGCAGAAGCACCTTCTTTGAATATACCAAATCATGGCAATCTATAAAAGGAACAGCTAGTATATTTTATTAGCAGGAGGTGATTTTCCTATTGATTGATTTACTGGTGGATTGGTTTCCTCTGCCAAGGCACTCAAGGCAGTTTACAATTTTAAAAGACAAAGAGCACAGGACTGGTATAAAATGTTGCGCGATGGGAGTCCTCTTAGGCTGACTGGCTCTTCAAGCTTTCTGGCCTTGGTTTCCTTAAGTCTGCTTTCCCCCAGGGCTCTCACGTCTCTTAGCAGCCTCAGGGGAGATGGGAGAGGCTGCTTGATTCTTCAGCAAGCATGGATCTGATGATTTTTAGAACTTCTCTGTGCTTTGACTTATTTGGCACTGCAGTTATCTGAGGTTTTTATTGCAAGCTCCTTTAGGGGGGGAATATAGTTTGTTAAAGGGTGGAGGATATAAATAAATGTTTGTGGTGTGCATGTACAAGTGAAAAAGCACCCATGTCCTGAATAGGAATCCCAATTCAATGGTCCATTGTGCGGAATGAGTATTCCACTTTTTATTATTTTTTATATTCCCCTTTTTGTACATGTCGCTGCCTACATGCTAAGGTCACATGGGATTGCAGAACAGCTGCAACAGGGACATGGAATTCCACTTCCTGCCATTCTCCATTTTATCTTCCTTGCTTTGAAAATGCAACTTTATAGTGTTCATTGTTTGCTGCAAAGGTAAGTTTTAAAGTGTGTGAGCTACAGCTGTTGCAATCTCCAGAAGTCAAAAAGCTGGCTGAACATGATTTAACAGTGATGATGGGTAAGGGTGTTCAGTGTTCTTTTGCTATTTAGGGGGGGGGGGAATAAGTTACACAAAGGTTGTATCCAATGCTAGTCCTACTCAGGGTAGACACTGTGGGATGGAACACTGGGGCAGACAAGTCACAACAGTTCCTAGAGTGTCCACTAACAGGAACTTACCTGGAGGGACACCTGATTAAGTTCCTGTTCCTAAAGACATGCAAATGAGATGGACTAGCTGGGACAAAGCCTCTAACCAGCAGCCATTCTCTCTCTTAGCCTTCTATCCTTCGATGGGAACACATCTCCAGAGAATCTCCAGTTAGGATGGTTCTCACTCTTGGCCTGCAGCCAAGAGTGAGACCAAATGGAGCCTTACTTTACTAAGTAGTCTCCACATGTATATATTTGTAACTTTTCTAAGCAAGCCTGCCTTTCTGAGATTATGCTGTTAACTCAGGATGAAACTGTAAATAAACTCTATCTTATTTTATAAACACTGTGTTGTGTATTTCTTTTAAGAGGGACAACGGGGACTTTGCCAGGAAGTGTAATATTGAAGTATAAAGTATAATATTGTTTTAGAGGTTCTAGCGAACCTAACGCACACGCTTTGCTGCGCACAAAAGGGGAATGTCACTCTGCTGATATTGGAAGCTTGCTAACACAAGCTTGGATAGGATCTATCTAATAATATATCCAAATCCACATCCCTAACATTCCCACAGACACAATGAAATGAATGGACCTTTCTTAGTCATCTCCATTAATGGATCTGCTCTGAGTATTTGAGACAACTTGACCTTCTTAGTTTTTTAAAATGGTTGGGTTCTGTTTTGTTTTGCAAAAAGATCACATGCAATGATAATCAGTTTGCTCAATTTATGCACATGGCTGTATGTATGTTATGTATGTATGTATTTGGCAAGTGTGACCTTTTCTTGCCCTAGACTGACACTTTCCACTCGGAGCATTCACACTTTCACAGAGCACAAACTGTCCTGGTTGCACAGCAAGCACTAAGCCTCCCTCGCATTCCATTCAGAGTTTTCGACACACTTTCTTACAAACACCCCACCCCCACCCCCACCCCCCGCTCTGCAAGTCTCACTAGATCCTTCAGCAAACACTCAGTGTTCTGCTTTTAGCCAGTCCACCACCCTCCAGCCATCTCCCACAGCACTTGCAGTTGTCAGCAGACGCTCGGCACCCTTCATCACACCTTGCAAACTCACAAAGAAGGCAAAATAAAAACCTACTGCCAAAGCTATCATCGACCAAAGAGAAGGAGGGAGAGTACGGAGGATGCTTCACAATATGTGATGGGATTTCATGACTCAAGAATGAACCAAAGAGC
Organism: Zootoca vivipara; assembly: GCF_963506605.1. Lineage (NCBI taxonomy): Eukaryota > Metazoa > Chordata > Lepidosauria > Squamata > Lacertidae > Zootoca > Zootoca vivipara. The sequence goes on along the minus strand of NC_083294.1, from coordinate 43,718,929 downwards.
TATAAATGCTTGCGTTTTTGCCAGCTCCAATTACATTTTTCTGTATCATTCTTCCCCATTACCTACCCTAGCTCATAGCACTTGTCTTAGGGGCAGCCTGGCCTTGTTCAACTCCAGCAAACAGGAATGTTAAGAACTCCTTGATCGGATTAGATCAAGAGTGCATTTAGCTCCCTCTTTAATCTCTGGCTCAAAGCCAGAAATGACAGAGCAATCAAACAGGTGCAGAGGGAAATCTGCTATTGTGTGTGTTTGCCAGTGGCATCCAGGAATGTATCTACCTGTGAAGGATGACAGCAGTGTGTACCCACATTTCATCATGAATTTTCACAGGAATATAGGAAACTGCTTTATAGTGCATCAGACCATTAGTCCATCTAAGCAACTTGGGCCCAAAGTACTTTAAGGACTTACACTCCACCTTGACTGATATCATCTAATGGGGGACTTCTGGCAGTTTCCCATGCCCCTGAGGCTCAGTTGGCATTCACCAGAGGCCGAGCCTTTAGTGTGGCAGGCCCTGGCCTGTGGAATTCCATGCCACAAGAAGGTTTGGCAGGAAGCACACCTTCGCTCCTTCAGGTGTCTTTCGGAAGCTTGTTTTATGTTCTGACTTGCCATGTCTTTTATGAAATCGAGGATTATTAATTCATAAACAAATACATGAATGAATAAATACCTAGCTCAATATCAAAAGCCAGCAGTGCCTCTGCAGATTTTCAGGCAAGATTCTCTCCAAGCCCCTACCTGAAAATGCCGTTGCAGGTTGAGCCTGGGACCTTCTATATGGTGCAATGCTACTGAGCATAGCTGCCAAGTTTTCCCTTTTCTCACGAGGAAGCCTATTCAGCATAATGGAATTTCCCTTTAAAAAAGGGAGAACCTGGCAGCTATGGTACTGAGCGAACCCCTAAAACTTATTTATATCAAGATCCAGGAAATCACGAGGCTTTCGCCCTTATTTTGCAGTTGTTGGCAGCACCCAGTTGCCGTCTCTTGCTTCCCCCCTCCCTCCCACCCTACCGGCTTGGATTTATTAGCAGCTGTGTTTTTTTCTGACTGAAAATGACAAAGGCTTAAATTGCAATATAGATTTTGACCAAACTCCTACCAAACCCCCCTTGCTTTACTCTCTGACTGACGTCAGCTGAGACCTTTTATATCAAGACCCTTCATCTTGTGCTGAATGCTATTAAATTATAGCGGGGCAGTGCGGGTTTTTTGTTTTTTCGTTTTGTTTTTGCTGACACACCACAAAGCCCTTCCACATTATTCTTCAAGCAATTTAATCCTTCCAAAATAGGGGAGGGAGGGTTGGGAGACAAAAATGAAACAGCAGCAATCTCATTTCTGTGCTTCTATTAAACCCCAGGAGGGGCCAGCTTGTTTTGCTTTTAAACTCCTCTAACCATCTGGTTTTGATCTGCATGCAAATCAATCATTAGGTGCACTTATTGGCTCTTTTGTTACGTTGCACCTTTGTAATATTGTCAGATTAATGGAGTAAACCTTTCCCAGCGTGATCTAGCTTAGGAGCCTAAGCCTCCATGACGTTAAACCTAACACGAGCCCTTGTGCAGTTGTGGTGGAGAGACAACTGCATTGGGACCATGGCCCCTCTCTGGATCAGACATAGGCTTCCATGGGGTAAGAGAATGGCGTCACTTAGAATTCCCCAGACATATCCAGAATATTGCCTTCACCAGCTATTTCCTCTTAAAATAGCTCAAAAGTGGCTTCTTCTTTTTGGGGCGATTTGCCAACAACTTTTCTGTCCAGATTTTCACTGTTTGAAATATGGAAACCCTGGCATTGCTCCTTCTTTACTGTCTAACCCAGTGATGGCCAAACTTGGCCCTCCAGCTGTTTTGGAACTACAATTCCCATCATCCCTTACCACTGGTCCTGTTAGCTAGGGATGATGAGAGTTGTAGTCCCAAAAGAGCTGGAGGGCTAAGTTTGGCCATCACTGGTCTAACCTAATACTCTCCACACAGTTTGGACTACAATCTCCATCAGCTCGCAGCAAGCAATGTGCTGGCTTGGGCTGATGGGAGTTGTAGTCCTAAAAGTCTGGAAGGCAACTGGTTGGCAAAGGTTGCCTTAGCCTATGCTGGTGCAATAGAAAAGGCAGAGGAAGGAGCAGGTGCATAGGAAGAGGTGTGTGTGGTGTGTGGCCCACCCCGGGTGCAATCCTTGAGGGGGGTATTAAAAGGGCACATTGCAGGGGAGGTATACAATGGGCAACCCCAGTTAAAAGGCCCTCCTCTGTGTAGCTCCTGCCCTGTCATTTGATAGGGTGCCCACTTGCCCACTTGTTTGTCCTCAGTAACCAAAATTATATTATCAACATATACAAGCAGAAAAGTTGTTTTCTTTCATTTGCAAGGAATCGTACAAAACAAAGTCGCACTAATAAAGAAAAGCTGCAGGGTGGCAACAGAAAGATAACTAAAAATGCTTTTGCAGTTCATCAAAACTGTCCAGCAATATCAAGTTACAGTGGTACCTTGGTTTGCAACCATTTTGGATTACAACTGTTTTGGATTACAACCACATCAAACCTGGAAGTGTGTGTCCCTTTTTTGGGGGGGGGATTACAACCCATTATTTTGCAGGCCCCATTGGTGAAAGTGCACTTTGGGTTACAACCTGTTTTGGTTTACAACCAGACCTCCGAAACAGGTTATGGATGTAAACCAAGGTACCACTATGAAGGAAAACTGGTGCTATTAACAGTAATCCTTCTAGTTGGTTAATTCGTTCGGCAACTTCCATGCACATGATGTGTGATGCTAATTATTTTCCCCAAGAGTTAAAGTAGCTACAGTTGCAAATGGCAACAAAATATCTGTGAAAGGGAGCATAGCTGCCAAGTTTTCACTTTTCTCACGAGGAAACCTATTCAGCATAAGGGAAAATCCCTGTAAAAAAGGGATAACTTGGCAGCTATGAAAGGGAGATGAGCAAGTTTTCTCAAGTGTGTTGCAGGTAGAAATGCTGTTTGTAATGTAATGTAGTTTAGTTGCTCAAATTAACAAATAAGAAAGTTTTGAGAATTTAAATTCTAGATTAAAATTGATTACTTCATTGAGAAGGGGTTGTACGAAAAACACTGGGGCCTAACTTTGCCCAGTTCCAAAATGGGCACCACGCCAGAAGTCGCACTGCAGCCATTTTGGAACTGAGCAGAGCAGCATCAAAAGTCGCTTCTGAGCATGCTCCAGCCAGTTCCAAAATGGCCGGCGCGCCAGAATAAACCGGGAAAAAACAAAAAAATCCGTTTTTCCAGCTAGGAACAGCTGGAAAAACAGGGATTCCCCGGGGAAAACGGGAGACTTGGCAGCTATGTCTGGTGGTTCCCTCATTGTGAGAAGCCAAGTTGCAGGGAACCAGGCAGAGGGCCTTCTCGGTAGTGGCACACACCCTGTGGAACGCCCTCCCATCAGATGTCAAAGAGAAAAACAGCTACCAGATTTTTAGAAGACATCTGAAGGCAGCATTATTTAGGGAGGCATTTTAGTGTTTAATACATTATTTTATTTTATTTTTCTGTTGGAAGCCGTCCAGAGTGGCTGGGGAAACCCAGCCAGATAGGCGGGGTATAAATAATAAATTCTACCCCGCCCATCTGGTCTTTCAGTTATTAATATTCTCATAACTTTCGGGGTAGGAAGAATCTGAGCCCAAGCAAGGAAGCAAGCATTTCTAAAGGAAGTCACCTTGGCTAGTAGCCACCAATACAACCAACACAAAGGAGAAAGTCTCGTATAATTTCCTCCATGAATTTGTCTCATCCCCTTTTTATAGCCATTCATTTTGGTGCCCCACACGGTGGGAGAAATGTCCAGTTTAAATTTGCAATGTATGAACAAGCACTTTCTGAATTTTCCAACACCTAGCTACATTGAATGTCGAGTGCTACTGTTATGAGAGAGGGTGAAGAACGTAATGCCCATTCAATGCAAGAAGAAAAACACTGCTCATCCTTATTCAATGATGCTACAAGATCAGAAGAGCGTCTTGGACTTAAGAACAGAATGTCCTGGAGTTCTTCCTTTAGAAATGCTCCAAGGCATTCCTTGCTTCTCTCTCCTGCCTGCTCTGTTTTAACTCAGCTGTATAAATGAACAATTAAAGCTGACTTTTTTTATTCTTATTTTTTTTTAAATAAAAAGTTAGTGTAACATTCAAATAAAGTGCCCACCCAAGTTGAAAAAGATGCTGGGCTCAGATTCTTCCTACCCTGAAAGTTCTGAGAATATTAATAACTGAAAGACTCCAACCGAGCTTAGACATTTGCAACAGTTGGAGTCAAGATGGAAATCAGTTTGTTGAAAATGATCAGTACAGTGGTACCTCTGCTTACGAATGCTTCTGATTATGAACACTTTAGGTTATGAGGTTTGCTAACCTGGAAGTAGCTGCTCCTGGTTGCAAACTTTGCCCCAGGATGCAAACGGAAATCGTGCGCCAGAGGCGTGCGTGCAGCAGGAGGCCCCATTAGTGAAAGCGCACCTCAGGATAAGGTTTCAGCTTAAGAACGGACCTCGGGAATGAATTAAGTTTGTAACCAGAGGTACCACTGTACTAACAGTTGCTGATGTTGCTTTCAGAGTGCAAAAAACAAGCAATTAATTATCCCCCCCCCATCCCCGCTTTGTATTGTTCTTTCCTTTGCACTGAAGTGAATGGTCTGGAATGAGAGAATAGCAATGTAATCCACCCGATTAATTAAGTAAATTAAGTGACATAATTTCATCACAGTAAACCGCAAGTCGATTAACATAGTCTTTGGTGGTGTGCAAACTGCAGCGGAATGGAAACGCTGCTATATGCAACAAATACAGGGCAGAACAGAAAAGAGTGCCTTCTCACATTGCTACCTGTAGCCTCCTTCTGCCACATTAAGAAGTCTTCAAATTAGCAGAACAGATGTCTTATTCCCATTGCCTTATCATATTTCTGCTCTTCCTTCCCCCTCAAAAAGTCAGATCCCTCAGGAGAATATTTTCTTCTCTCTCCATCAAAAAAAAAAAAAAAATCCCCCTCAAAGAGAATTCGACATGTCAGAGTCTAAATTGGACTTTGCTCAGAATAAAATACATTCAGAATTACATAACACAGATGTAAAAAGAGGTTTAGGCGTGGGGGAAATCAATGAATCAAACTAGATCAAATCTCCCTCCCTCTTTCTTGTACGGCATGATGGCAGGGAGGCTTTCGATGAGGCGTTGAATTAACAGGAGAGTGAATCTGTTCACCACGAAACACAACTGAAGGAGAATTTCATTCATCTCTGTCATTCCCAATATGTTGGTTACAGGATGGGCTATGTTGCTTTCAGCCCATGACTGCACTATTGACTCAAAAGCCGGGGAGGGGGTCTACTTTTTAGAGCAGAAAGGGTTTGCAGCAAGGCAATCTCATTTGAGGCCCTGGAGTATCCTGGGATTTTTAAGATTCTGTACATAATGCTGAAAACTAGCAACTTGATGTTCATAGATGATCACAGAGATATATACGGTATATCACACACAGAGATACAATTTAGGAGGCTGTTCTCTCAATACGCTTCATTGTTAATCCATCTCTGATACAGCAAATGCCTTAAACTACTTCATGCCATGAAAGGAGAAATAAGAGCTTGCATCTGACCCAGCCCCATCTATTCTTCTGAGATCTGATAGCACAACCAAAGCAAGTCGATTCTGCAGGTCCCAAACATTTCCGGCCACAGACATTCGTTTTGCAAGAAGTTAATGGATTTTGCCAGTGCAATTAGCTTTAATCTAGATGTCAGGGCCTTCCTGTCATGAAACCCTAGGGCCTGTGACATTACAAAGGGGAGGCTGGTGCCCTTATGAGATCATTAAATAATTTGTGAATGTCAGCCTGGAATGGTAAAAATCTCATGAAAGAGGGGTTGCAATAATAAAGGAGAACAGAGGGATGGGCGTCCCTATTGTTGTCCACCTCCCCTAGTTGTCTCCTTCCTGGACGAAATCCATTGCGATCCTCTGGTCAGCGTGAGGTTCTGTTCCATTGGTGAACAGAGGCACAGATGTGGCACTTCGGGTGCATTCAGTAGGGGGCTTATTTTGCTGATTATAATGGTGGCATTTATGCCCCACTTTCTAACATTCATTTCACACTGCAGTAGAATACCAAACAATGTTGAGGATGTTTGATTTACAGTTAGGGTTTATCCACACTTACTTTTTGCCTTGCTCTTTGCAGACACAGGTCCACACTTAAAAGCACCATGTCCAAGTGTTTGTCTAATTTTAAGTTTTTTTGTCCTGGATAACTAATTACTTTTCTTTCAGTAGCATCATGCCTTCTACTGGCGCAGAATCGGAAAGGACTGGAACATCTGTGTATCTCTTGTTGGAAACAGAATGTACAGTGTATTTGCTGTTTCAGAAAGAATTAACAGAGATTACATGCATTGAATAATACAAATAATGTAGACAATTTTGTTAAAATATGGCACTCCTTTTATAAAAGACTTTCCTGATAACCCTGAAAAATGGAAACTACTGAACTCACAGGTTGGATTTTGGCAAATTTAACTGGATTGACCCATCCTGGAGAGGGGAAGAGACTTGGGATTTTGTTTTCGTATTCCCCCCCCTTTTGTAATAAGAAATTAATAAAACTATATTTCTTAAGAGAGAGAGCAGGGAAAACTCAGGGCAGGAAAAAAAGAGCATTTGGACATGGGGCTTTAAACTTTGGATCGTGCCTGGTTAAGCCCTTTGTCTGCACTAAGGAGAAACAGACCTCTCGTGAGATTAAACATTCTTAAATTTCAAGAAAAAGAATCTGCAAGCATCAGGTGCCTTGGAAAACCCTTGCAGGAGCAGGCCATTGGAGAGCACATGAATACTACTTACAGAAAACGGGGGTTCCCAAGCTGCAACCCTTGACATGAGCAGTGATGCATCCTATGGAAGTTTGGATAGCGTGTGTGTCTATGGCTTGGAATTTCTGCTGTGTAATCAAGTGAGTTGTACTCAGAGTAGACCTGATAGAATTAAAAGATCTAAGGTCACAGCCACACTATACATTTAAAGCACTCTTATAACACTCACGGATTCCCCTCACCCCAGAATCCTGGAGATAGTGTGTTAGGGGTACTGGAAAATGTAGGGTAGGGTAGGGTCTCCTAACAACTCTCTGTACCCTTAGCAAACTGTGGCTCCCAGGCTTCTTCAGAGTGGAAGCCATGGCGGTTAAAGTGATATAATAGTGTTTTCTCTGTAAGGTGTGGATGTGACCTATGTCAGCCATTCCCATTAATTTCAGAAGTCTAGTCCAAGTATGTTTAACCATGGGTACAGCCCTCTGACTTTGTCCCAGGCTATAAGGAAAAGCACTGTGCCAGATTCCCTTTCCCTTCTTCACTCCAACAGCTGGGAATAGTATCTGACATTGCTTTTAGGAGATGTTGCCTCAGGCGCTATCACATGGCTTACCCATCTGATGGGCTATCCACACTGCCTTGACTTTTGTGATGTAACTCCAGTTTGCTTTCCAGCCCCAGATAAATGTATTGCTGCACTTTCAGCTCATTTGTTTCCTAAGATGCTTCGCAATGTGTTCAAATCAATAAACAAAACATTCTTCCAATCACAGCTAGTGATGATGCTACGGGTGGTGGTGTCAAAAAACATGCTTCGTCTGCTTACAAATCAAGGACAGAAACATCCTACCTATCTAATGCTATTTTTCTAGAAAAAGAGGTGCCAGAACTCACCACAAACACCACCTTCATTCTCTTAGAATGGCAATGGTGCTCACCTAAGAGGTGCCAGAACTGAGTTCTGGTGAGTGCCCGCTAAAAAAAAAAAAAGCCCCGATGGAATCTGATTTCACAACAACTCCATTTTCCTACCTTGGAAACAATAGTTCTCTGGCAGAGATAGGGATCACTAAAGGGATAGATCTCAACACCCTCCAACAACAATTCCCAATTCAACAACTCTTAGGCTGGTTTACACCTTTTGATCACTTTATGGCTTGGGTCCAACCTGCCTCTAGCCACCTCTCCAGTTCAGGGACCCTGAAGCTCTGAATGGAGATGTTGCTGCAGCAATGAGAAGCTTAGATTGGCAGGAAGCTCTATCCCCCCACTTCCTGGCTCTCATCGAGCACTTGATATGGTCAGATACTTCCGTGTGGAACTCTTTCTTCCCATATAGCCCCATGGGCAGCTAGCTGGGCCCCTTCCTTGGCATACCAGGTGTTCCAGCCTGGACCATTGTCTTCTCTGCTCCTGTGGAGAGATATGGGGATTCTGACAGCTTCCTGAACCAAGGGAGTTGGTGTGGTGAAACCTTCAGTCCTACAGTAGGGATGTTTGGATCTACCAGATCTTTTGGTCAATGACAGTATGGAAGGTCCACTGGGAGGTGAGGCTCTGCTTCCCCTGCTCCTTCACAAATTCCACATTTGAGCTGCAAGGCCTGTTTGCTCTCACAAGAACCTACACAGATGTTGGGAAGACCAACTGATGCCATGCTATCAACCCCCCCCTCCCAAAAATGCAAACTGATGTGGAAATGCAGTATAGGAACCTAAGATGAGCCCTGCTGGATTAGGCCAAAGGCCTATCTAGCCCAGCATCCTGTTCTCACAGTGGCCAATCAGTTGCCCTGGTTGGGAAGCCCACAAGGAGGAGCTGCTTACCAGAGCCCTCTCCACTCCGGGGGTTTCTAGCAACTGGTATTCAGAATCAGTACTGCCTCTGACGGTGGATGCAGCTCATAGACATCATGGCTAGTAAAGAACTCAGTAATTTTTTTGAGAAATGAACTTATTGCTGGGGGGAAATGAGAAACTGGTACAAATCAGAATGAACAGATGGATCCATCCCAAGCATTTTCTTGTTCACTTTATTGAGGCAACCTCAGATGGAGGGGTGGGATGGGGGGGGGAGAAATATAGGACAGCAACCAAGAACATATCTATGCTCATTGTATGCAAGCTGCAGTTACTAAAACAGCTATTCCACTGATAGTAGACAAGAATGTATTCCCAAGCTGCTATTGGCTTTAAGGCACTATTGCAGAAACCCATTTCTCTCTCCAGTGTGCCCATCATATACTCTCATGCCAGCATTCATCATCCAGTTAAGATGAATTATTGAACTGACGAAAGAAAATTAAAGTGAAAAGTGGGTAGTGATACTTTCTGGTGCCCCTACATGCCACCCTTAATTGTACATTATACTAGCCCATAAAAAATTAAAAGTGACTATGTCTACACAATTACACCTAACTTGGCAGAGAGGAATTGAAATGCCAAATGAAATAAATCGCGTCATATCAGGGGCTTATCACACATAGATAGTCATGTATAGCTAATGATAAAATCCTCTCTCTGCTAAGAGGCACAAGGAGAAGCCTTCATCTTTTGAAGCAAAGAACCTCAACTTCTGCAATGCAAGGTGTGCAATTTTTATTTATTGCTTTTTTATCATTTGCAGGAGCTAGCATGTTTCATGTCTTTCCTGGGACTGCCAGTTGCCTCCATTCTTTGTTATGCAAAAAGAAATACCTGCCCGCAGACTGTCTCGCCCGAGTGGTGCATGCTCTAGTTATCTCACGCTTGGACTACTGCAATGCACTCTACGTGGGGCTACCTTTGAAGGTGACCCAGAAACTACAACTAATCTAGAATGCGGCAGCTAGACTGGTGACTGAGAGCGGCCGACGAGACCACATAACACCGGTCCTGAAAGACCTACATTGGCTCCCAGTATGTTTCCAAGCACAATTCAAAGTGTTGGTGCTGACCTTAAAAGCCCTAAATGGCCTCAGTCCTGTATACCTGAAGGAGCATCTCCACTCCCATTGTTCTGTCCAGACACTGAGGTTCAGCTCCAGGGGCCTTCTGGTGGTTCCCTCACTGTGAGAAGCAAAGTTACAGGGAACCAGGTAGTTGTGCCTATCCTGTAGAACGCTCTCCACCAGATGTCAAATAAATTAACAACTATCTGACTTTTAGAAGACATCTGAAGGCAGTCCTGTTTAGGGGAGCTTTTAATATCTGATGAATTATTGTATTTTAATGTTTTGTTGGAAGCCACCCAGAGTGGCTGGAGAAACCCAGCCAGATGGGCGGGCTATAAATAATAAGTTATTGTTATTATTATTTTAGGAACACAGGAAACTTCCTTGCACTGAGACAGTCTGCTTGTCCATCTGGGTATTGTCAACATGGACTGACAATGGCTTTCCAAGGTTTCAGATAGCCCTACCTAGAGATGCCAGAGATTGACCCTGGGAACGGTGGCAGACTTTGGGCTCTCAAATTTCAGTGGTGGCACCCTGTGTGATGCTAAAATTCTGTGTCCCCTTACCTCTCCCTGCAGCATAGTGCCCAGTGTAGCCAGTCATGCTACCCTAAAACTGCCTTTGCTGGGACCTTCTGCATGCAAAGGTGATGCTCTAATACTGAGCTGCAGCCACTACCTTCAAAAAAATCTTGCCTGGGTTCTTTCAAGATCCGGAAAAGTAATGCTCCTTTCAAGATCCAGAAAATAATGCTCCCTTCAGTACCTGCAACACCATAATCCCATATGCTTACCTCCCCATCACCTTCCCCCATATTTGCTTGGGAGTGGGTACATCAGTAGAAGCATTGATACTGACAGAAGCAAGCACTCCTCACCTGCCACCATGCCTGCCTTGTTCTGTCAGTGCACCTAGAAGAATGCTGAAAACAGCAGTGTTCTAGATACAAGGAGGAGACACAGGAAACTAAGATTCCCAGGGATCTCAAGTCAAGGCAAATTGATCCCAGGCCCCAATCCCAAAGAATCTCCACTTGCCTTAAATGGACATGAGGCATTTCAACTGGACAAGAGTCTGTATCTTGCTCCATCACTATTCAAATCATGGTCCATTCCCCCCCCCCCCTTTTTAGTTGTCAAAGCAAAGAAGCTGGAAATAGTGCAATAGCTTTGTAGCATAATGATCTTTGTTTTTTTGCTTCAGCTCCAGCTGCTTGCTGACGATATTAATTTCTGCATTCTCAGAGGCTTAACAAAGCAATTACAGCAATGCACTTGCTTCTGTCAAGACTTAATGAAGGAATTATATTTCTCATGAAGCCAACATCAGTTCTATCAAAACCTCTATCCAGCAAAGCATTTGGAAATGCTTCCTTTTACAAAACAATGTCTCTTTCCATTAATGAAAGGCTTCTAATACTTGTACCTGACACAAAGTGAGATACGTTTTTAAAACTCCTCTTAAGAAGATCTTCATCTTCCTTTCATGCTGCACCAGAGATTAAGAAACTTCCTTTCGCAAAAACACTACCGTGTTTCCCCTATTTTAAGACGTAGACATAAAATAAACCATGATAGCAAAAAAGACAATCACAGGAATGTAATGAGCACAGAACGAATCTAAACCATGAAAGATCCCTGAAACGAGATAATTAAATTAAAGTGAAGAATATAAATTATAATGAAGCTAAACTACTTGATGTGTAAATACGCAAAAAACATAAATTAATCAAAGAAACCTTAACGAGTTGCCGGCTAAAAGTCTCGTTTCACTGTAAATGATCTATCAGTTTCCTCAGAAGGAAAAAAATAAGTTATAAAGACTCAAGGTCTCTTATATTCATGATAAGGGGAGGATTCATAAACTCAAAGAAGAACTGAAAACTCCCAGGCAGTCAGGGGTAAATTACCCAGGATAAAGATTCTAATTGTGCTTAAACCAAAAGGTTAAAAACTTATGAGAAAATTCAAAGCCAAGATATCATAGCTTATGAAAAAGATTCAGCAGACGGCTATGTTAGCTCCCATAGTCTCATTGTTACAAAGCTATTGCTAGGACTGCTGGAAGGTGTTCCTAATCACTGGCTTTTATACTGAGTGGTACTCAATTCATAAAAGGCTAGATCACACCAATTATTTCTGGGTGTGTCTTAAGACGCTTTCAGGAAAAGAAGTTATACAAACTTACATCATAAAAACTCTGAAATACTCATAAAGCAAGAAAACTGTATAGGGAAAATAATATATGGATATGGCGATCTTTACAAATGGAAAAAAATTATCCCAAGAGGGCAAGCCATGCATGTGCTTCAAGTCTGGAAACCAAACCTGAATGTTATATAATTATTAAAGAGACAGATCACTAAAACTTCATACTTGGGCATGCCTAGAGTTACTGGGAAATGTTTTTTTTACAGAAAAGAACTGATATCCATATTTGTATTAAGGCCTGCTGGCGCCAGGGATGCAAACCTATAAATCCAGTACATCTCTTTCTGTAATAATTTCTTTTGCAAAATATCCATATTTGTTTCATTAATATTATGTTTGTAAATCACGAACCATCTGAAGTCTAGCTTTGTGGTTAGCTTCTATGAAGTGGGATGTAAGCGGGCCCTCTATAACGTTGTTAAAAATGTGGCTTTTGTGCTCCAATATTCTGGTCTTAACAGTTCTTATCGTACTACCTATATACCATAGGTTGCACTTACATTGGATAGCATATACCACTCCCCGGGAGTTACAGTGAATGTTTCTAGTTGAATCACTTTGTTTGTATTAGGAATAGTAAACTCCTTTTGCTCAATTGTTAGGCTGCATATGGCACATGGACCCCATTTGAAATGGCCCTTTATATCACTTGCTTGGGGTTGGCTTTTTCCAGTCATATCAGCATGTACTAAAATATCCTTGAGATTCTTGGTTCTACAAAAACCAATACGTGGAGGTGTAGATGGACAACCTGGGACTTCCTGTATAATGTGCCAGTGTTTTCTAATTGTTCTGGCTATTGAGTTAGATAATGGAGTGAAATCTAAGGACCAGGTTAAGGGATGGTCTTCAAGTTTGGATTGTTCTTCAAAAAGTGTATATCTGACTATCAAACCTTTATTAGGCATTTTACAAATAGAACCGCAAGAAAAAGAGTCACATACAAAAGTATTTAAAATGCATACAAAGAGGCAACAGTAAACTGCATAGATTAATTGTATGTATGTATGTATGTATATATTATATATACATACATACATACATACATACATACATACATACATATATATCTGAGATTTCTTCCTATTAAACTACTCCTTGAGACACTGCTGCCAAGAACTCAGCTACTCCCGCAGTCACCTTATGGTCAATGTCAGACAGGCAGAATCCAACATTTCCACCATGCTGCGGTGTCAGAGCACCCAGAAGAGGGGACAGCACACATTCATGCAGCATACTGTGGAGTCGACAATGAAAGAGAATATGCTCTACAGTATCCGGCACGTTCAGAGAACATCTACAGCAGGCACGTCCAACAGGTAGATTGTGATCTACCAGTAGATCACTGGATGTCTGTGGTAGATCACTGCTAGATCACTGGCACCCCTAAAAAAAGCTCACCCAAAATTTTCCTCCTCCCTAAAAAAAGCTGAACTATGACCTGAAGCCCTAAACAAAAATGGGCCTCCCTCCCTCCTAAAAGAAGCTCAACAAGTTTGACCTAAACCCCCCAAAACAGGGCTTCCCTTCCTTAAAAAAAACTCAACAGCTTTGACCTGAACCCCCCCAAAGGGGGTAGATCACTCCCAGTTTTTAACTCTGTGAGTAGATCAGAGTCTCTTGGGAGGTAGCCACCCCTGATCTACAGTATCTCTTGTCTCTGGGAGTGTTCTGATATCTACCCCTGACAAATGCTGAGGGAAATATATTCAGTCGGGCCAGCATAAATGCCCCACGTTGGGCTGGGATTATTAGCTTTTTAACATAGTTGATCCTATTATCTAAGGCTCAGGAAACTTGAGTGAATATTTTCTAAATCTCTATTAAATGCTTGTACTCATACTGGGACCCCATAGAGTATCTGGGATAACACCTTTGCTTGGAAAATTTGGTTGGCCGCATGGATAAATTGGTTTCCTTTCTGATAATAGAAACGAGCAACAGCTGAGGAGGTACCCTTTGCCTGTTTTATAGCATTTGTACAATGATTTGACCACCCTAAATTGCTCTGGAATAAGATTCCCAGATACCTATACATCTTTACTTGCTGGATTTCTTGTTCTCTTATTTTCCATTTCCCTAGTTTCCAACCTTTGGAGAAGACCAAGATTTTCGTCTTCTCATAGTTTATAGAAAGTTTGTTAATTTCACAGTAGAGACTCAGGGAAAGCATAAGACGTTTCAAACCCAAGCTTGTTAATGATAGTAGGACTGCGTCATCTGCGTATAATAAAAGAGGAATAGGCTTCTGGTTGAGTTTGGGGTCGTGTGATTCTATTTTTTGGAGGTGTTCTGGGAGAGCTGATAAAAATAGATTAAATAGAAAGGGGGCAAGAATACACCCTTGTTTTACCCCTTTCATATTAGGGATATCAGACGAGAGGTGACCTTTAATGTTGAGTTTAACTTGACAGGTGTTGAAAGAATATAAATTTTGTATTCTTAGCTCTACAAGTTTCTTCCACAATTTTGCACGATCAACTGAGTCAAAGCACCACGGAAATCTACAAAAGCTGCGTAAATTTTAGATTGCTTTTGGGATCTATATTTTTTGACCAAATGTGTAAGTATAAGGCAATGGTCTAAAGTAGAGCAACCTTTAGAGAAGCCTATTTGTTCTTTCCCTGGTAAATTTAGGTTTTTCATCCAGGTAAGAAGTTTAAATAAGAGGTGCTTGGCATAGATTTTTCCTATGACTGATAATAAGCTGATCAGTCTATAGTTCTTTGGTTTGTTTGGGTTGCCATTTTTAAAAATTGGAATAATTATTGATCTAAGCCATATTTCAGGCATGATTCCATGTTTATCAATGAGAGTAAATAATTGAGCTAAGGGTTCTGCCCACCAGTCTATGTATGTCTTAAATAATTCTATCAGTAGACTGTCTGGCCCATGTGATCTCCCTGATTTAAAGCTTCTAACTATCTCCCTGATTTCCTCCTCTTCTACCCTTGGCCACTCCTTCAGTCTGTTGATTTTATTATCTATGGCCTCATTTCCTCAAAAAGTGTATATCTAGGCCTATTATTCGCCCTCGACTGCGCTGTTCTTATCACTTGTTGGGGATTGCCTCTGTTGGCAAATTCACCCACCATTTGGGCACAGTTTTTGGTATAATCCTCCAGAGTGGTCGAATTCCTTTTAATTCTCAAAAATTGTCTGTATGGTAAATTCCGTTTAAGATGGGGTGGATGAAATGATTTGTAGTGAAGATAAGACAGCCTATCTGTAGGTTTTTTATAGGTTCTGATTGCCAGTTTATTGGTATTATTCCGATATACGACCGTGTCCAAAAACGTTATCAGCATTCCTAAAAACCAGAAATAAATCACCAACAAATCTTTTCTAAAATATTATTTCTTCAAAAAAAAGGATTAACCAATTGATTATAAAAGAATTCTCCCTCCAGTTTGCCCAAAAATAGATTGGCTATATTGGGAGCACATGCACTACCCATAGCAACTCCTCTAATTTGCAAATAGAAATCTTGTTGGAATTTGAAATAATTACGTTCAAAAATCAAATCAATTAATTCCATCAGAAAAAAAAGTGGGGGGATGCTGGTTTTCCCTATCTCGAAGTCCCTACCGGCATTAATGAGTGAGTCTCAACCCTTCAAATAAAGCTCTCCAAAAACCAACAGGCTATTATTATAAGCACTTATGCACCAACACTGGATGCTGATGAAGACATTAAAGAAAAATTTTACTCTCAGCTGGATACCGTCCTATCAGAGGCACCTAAGGAAGATAAAATTATCCTCCTGGGTGATTTTAATGCAAGAGTTGGGCGAGATTTTGATCTGTGGCCTGGGACTATTGGGAAAGAAGGAGTTGGCAACAGCAACCAGAACGGAATCTTACTTTTGACGATATGTGCAGCACACAACCTTGTTATTACCAACACACTCTTCCGACAGAAAAATAAATTTAAAACTTCATGGAGGCATCCTCGGTCAAACCACTGGCACCTCTTAGACTATGTTATTGTCCATTCTAAAGATCGCCATGATGTGCTCCTTACCAGAGCTATGACGAGTGCTGGGGACTGCTGGACAGATCACCAATACGCTCCACCATGGCTATCAAGATTATACCTCAACACAGCCTTCAAGGAAGGAAACCAAGGTGCAAAATGAACACTCAAGCCCATTAAGCAGGATTTCTTCCAAACGACTCTTAAGGACCATCTGCTTTCAGAATTCCCTGATAACATCAAGGAACACTGGACCAAGCTAAAAACATCCATTATGGCAACCTGTGAACAAACTATTGGATACCAAACCAAGAAACACCAGGACTGGTTTGCTGAGAATGACAGTGAGATTGAACGCATGATTGACAAAAAAAGGAAGGCCTTTCAGATCTGGCAAAGAGATAGAAACTGTGCCACTAAGAAAAAAAAACTATGCTAACACTAAGACTGAGGTTCAAAGAAGAACCAGAGAACTAAAAAACACCTGGTGGATACAAAAAGCTCAAGAGATCCAGCACTTAGCCGATACTCCTTAGCCAATGCACAGAGTTTCTTTAAAGCCACAAAGACCATCTGTGGGCCAATAAATCATGGGATATGCCCCCTACACTCAGCAGATGGTAACACACTTCTAGAAGATAAAGAAGCTATTGCACTGCGCTGGAAAGAACATTACCAACATCTCCTTAACCGCAACTCCCCTGTAGCTGCTGAGGTCCTCTCACAAACCCCGCAAAAGCAAGTTAGAGATGAGTTTGCAGTATCTCCAAATCTGGGAGAGTTGTGTACAGCTATTAACCAAATGAAAAACAACAAAGCCAGTGGACCTGATGGGATACCTGCCGAAATCTTCAAAGTGGGTGGAATTGAACTTACACAACAACTTCACAAGCTCATCGAAAAAATCTGGGAAAGAGAAGAAATCCCAGCAGACTTTAGAGATGCCAAAATTATCAATCTCTTTTTTAAAAAGGTGACAGAACTGATTGTGGAAACTATCAAGGCATTTCTCTATTAGCTGCAGCCGGCAAAATTCTTGCGAGGATCTTAGCAAACCACCTGGTAACAATATCCGAGGTGACCCTTCTTCAATCCAAAACAGTTTTTGGCCTTCTAGGGGGACAGTGCACATGATTTTCACCGCTCGACAGCTTCAAGAAAAATGCAGAGAGCAAAACCAACCCCTGTATATGGCGTTTATTGACCTGACTAAGGCTTTCAACACTGTAAATCGTAATGCCCTGTGGACTGTCCTTCTGAAAATTGGCTGCCCAGATAAATTTGTAAACATCATTCGGCTCCTCCATGATAATATGACAGCAACAATCTCAGATGACAATGGCTCTCAAAGTGAACCATTCCCAGTGGGATCAGGTGTTAAACAGGGTTGTGTTATTGCCCCAACTCTATTCATTATTTTCATTCATGATCCTACACTTTGTCGACGGGAATCTCCCCACTGGAGTAGAAATCATATATCGAACAGATGAAAAGCTCTTCAATCTGAACAGGCTGAAAGCAAAGAGTAAGGTTACTGTAACTTCCGTCATAGAGCTTCAGTATGCTGATGACAACGTAGTGTGCGCACGCTCAGAGGATGACCTCCAAACCATCCTAAATATCTTTGCAGAAGCTTATGAAAAGCTTGGCCTATCACTCAACATCCAAAAAACCAAAGTGCTGCACCAACAAGTACAAAATAACGCCTCTAGAGCGCCACAAATCCAACTCAGTGGTGTAACGTTGGAAAATGTTGATCACTTCTCCTACCTAGGCAGTTACCTTTCCACAAAGGCCAACATTGATGCCAAAATCCAACATCGCCGGAGGTCTGTGAGTGCGGCTTTCTCCTGATTGAAGTGCAGAGTGTTTGAGGACCGGGACATTCACAGGGAAACCAAAGTGCTTGTTTACAAAGCTATTGTACTACCAACCTTACTATACACTTGTGAAACATGGACCACTTATAAATGCCATCTCCAGCTCTTTGAAAGATTCCATCAACAGTGTCTCTGGAAAATTTTACACATCACTTGCGAAGACAGGCGAACTAATATCCGTGTACTGGAAGAAGCAAAGTTCACCAGTGTTGAAGCAATGATTCTTCAACATCAACTTCGTTGGACTGGTCATGTTGTGTGGATGCCTGATGATCATCTTCCAAAGCAACTACAGTCATACTTGGTTTAAGTATGCTTCGGTTTGAGTACTTTCAGTTTAAGCACTCTGCGGACCCGTCTGGAACGGATTAATCCACTTTCCATTACTTTCAATGGGAAAGTTCGCTTCAGGTTAAGTACGCTTCAGCTTAAGTACAGACTTTTGGAACCAATTGTGTACTTAAACTGAGGTACCACTGTACTCTATTCTGAACTTAAAAATGGAAAGCGTAATGCCGGTGGTCAACAAAAGAGGTTTAAAGACTGTATCAAGGCAAATCTAAAAAAATGAAGTATAAACACTGACAACTGGGAACACTGGCCTCAGAGCGCTCCAGTTGGAGAACAGCCTTTACCAAAGGTGTCGTGGGCTTTGAAGAAACTCGATCTCAGGACGCAAGGGAGAAACGTGCTAAGAGGAAGGCACGCTTGGCAAATCCACACCGTGATCAACTCCCGCCTGGAAACCAATGTCCCCACTCTGGAAGGATGTGTGGATCCAGACTGTGGATCCAGATCCACAGTCACTTACGGACGAATTGTTAAAACCGTGTTTATGGAAGACAATCTTACTCGGCTATGAGTGATCGAAGAAGAAGAAGAAGAAAAAGAACAACAACAACAGGATGTTAAAGAATATGACCTGGGGGACTGCTTGGCTAGCAGCCAGCAGTTCATTCCAGGAAGTTCGCAGGCCGAAAAGAAGATGGAAAAGAGAGAGAATGGCAGTATGCCTTGGCCTTTTACCAGGTCTGGAAAGGCCACACCCACCTACTAGTCACATGCAAGGAAGGATGCTCCAGGCCAGGAGGAACAGGAAGCTTTGACCGTCTGTACCCATAGCTGCCAAGTATCCCACATCTGCCGGGAAAACCCCTTTTTTCTTACCGTTTCCTGGCGGTCTCCCGTTTGGTGGAAAATCCCGGTATTGTCCCTTAAATTGGCTTCTGCCCGGCGGCCATTTTTCTGGTGCCACTTTGCCCTTCTATGGACACCAGAAAATGGCGGCGCCGGCGCCGGAAGCCACTTCCGCGCATGACCGGAAGTTGCGTGACGCAACTTCCGGTGGCGCTTTGCCCTTCTATGGGCATCAGAAAATGGCGCCGGCGGCGCCGGAAGTCGCTTTTACGTATTTCCGGTCATGCGCGGAAGCGACTTCCGGCGTTGGCGCCGCCATTTTCTGGTGCCCATAGAAGGGCGAAGCGCCACCGGAAGTTGTGTGACGCAACTTCCAGTCATGCACGCGCTGCCGATCCCGGATCTTTACGACCCGGACTTGGCAGCTATGGTCTGTACCAAACATTCCCTTGAATGTCCACGCTAGCAAAACAAGGAATGTTTTAGTTGACTGCTCCCAGTGGATTACATCCCACACTTCCTTGTATATAAATAGCCATAAGATCACCCCAGACATTCTCTATGCATGTTAGTTCCTGTCCATTTCCAACACACACACACACACACACACACACACACACACACAAGGTTTTAAAAAATTGCCTCCTAGGTGTCACCGAATTGCAACTCCCACCATTCCTGGTGATTGGAAACTATTGCTGAGGCTGCTGTGAGTTGCAGTTCAACAACATCTGGAAGACCAAAGGTTTCCCGCTCCTGGAGTGAAGCACTGCTTTGGGATTTGCCCTCTTATTTTCAATAGCAGCAGACAGCTGGCCAGGGCCTTGGCAAAAGAAGAAAAAGAACAATGACTTCAAGGCCAATCTTATCAGCAGGAGGCAGC
Organism: Zootoca vivipara; assembly: GCF_963506605.1. Taxonomy (NCBI): domain Eukaryota; kingdom Metazoa; phylum Chordata; class Lepidosauria; order Squamata; family Lacertidae; genus Zootoca; species Zootoca vivipara. The sequence goes on along the minus strand of NC_083294.1, from coordinate 43,699,041 downwards.
CTAAATGGCAGCAAATATATCACAGTGGGGAGTAAGGAGAGATAATTAAATCCAGTATGGTTTAAGCAGAATAGCAGGTGATAGGCGCAGCTGTACAATGCTGTAGCGGTGTCTAGTCTGAGACTCTTAATCTCAGGGCCTTGGGTTTGAGCCCCACACTGGGCAAAAGATTCCTGCATTGCAGGGGGTTGGACTAAATGACCCTCGTGGTCCCTTCCAACTCTACAGTTCTATGAATTATGATTTTTAATTAACACAGGAAGCTGCCTTATACTGAGTAAGACCATTCATCCACCGGGTTCAATATTGACTGGCTCAGTTCCCCAGGATTCCAGGCAGGAGGCTCTCCAAACCGTACTTGAAGATGCCAGAGACTGAACCCTAGAGCAAACCTGAGATCTTCTGCATGCAAAGCAGGTGTTCTGGCACCAAGTTGACAGCCACTGCATAAAGAAGTACTTCCTTTTATATGTCCAGAATCTTCCAACACTCAGCTTGGTACAGCACTGTAAAAGGAACATTGGAAAGCAGGGCAGAAGCACTAGCATTGCAATGAGGGAAACTAGCAAAATATTACAGACATTTGAATGCACCTATAGTGCATCCAGTGTGCATCCAGAGTGGACCAACAGTCCACTTTCTTTATACCATGCATAGCTATGATACACCTCAGGCAAGCCTACCCTCTCTCCTGTGTTCCCAGAGCTATGCCATAAGGATGCCATAAGGATCTCTGAGATAGAATATGTGAGGCGTGTTGAACACTTGAGCTGTGCTATATAAATGCTGTGAGTTGTTATTATTAGCATCAACAAATTGAATAAACCATGCTAATAAAGCACGCTTCGTGATTCATCATTGAAGGGCACCATTCCGCAACAAGGCATCATGATGCTGCGGTTTTGCCACCAGATAGGATTTTGAATTTCAATCCAGAGGCAGTTGTATCTGAGTGATCTTCAGATAAAAGGCATGATAAAGATGTTCATTAAATTAATCTAAATGGGCCTGCAGCAATTTAGTCTCAAGTAAAAAAATTAATTGCGTCATCTGAGTGGCAAATGCATCTAATGCAAAAAATAAAATAAAACAACCATAACTGTGGCAGCTGCAATTCAAAGCTCGACAACAAGGTATGGAAACAATGTGGGTGATATAAAGCTGCCTTGAAGCAAAGCAGACTGTTCAGCAATCCACTCTTACTGGTTCCCCAGGGCCTCAGACAGAGGTCTTCTTATCACCTGCTGGGAGAACTGGTTGGGCAGAAGACCAACAAGAGATAAAGCAGAGCCAATGACAGGCTGAGCCAACTTATTTGCAGTATTGTCATAAGAATATAAGAAGGCCCATCTACCTCAGCATCCTGGTCTCACTGTGGTCCATCAGTTGCCCTAGTTGGGAACCCCCCCCCCAAGCAGAACCCCTCCTATGGGTTCCAGCACCTTGTGTTCAGAAGCATGGCCACCTCCATTCATGGAAGAAGAGCATAGCCATCATGACTGGTAGTCAACAGTAGCCCTCTCCTCCATGAATTTGTTTAATCCTCTTGTAAAACCATCCAAGCTGGTGGCCGTCACAGCCTCCTCTGGAATCAGTGAAGAACTCCTTTCTTTTATCTATCCTGAAGCTCCCAACATTCAGCTTCATTGGATATCCATGAGTTCTAGTGGCGGGTGAGAGGGAGAAAAACTCTTCTCTACCCTCTTTATTTGTGCCATGCATAATTTTATAAACATCTATCAGGTCACCTCTTACTCACCTTTTTCCTAAACTAATAAAATAAAATCCCAAATGCTGCAACCTTTCTTAATAAATAAGTAGTTCCACTCTTCTCCTCTTGCTGAGTTCTAAAGAGGAGGAAGCAGATAGACAGTGTCAGCCCCTGGGTTCATATGGGTGCAGGTGGTCTGGCCCTTGGGACTTTTTCCAGACCTCTGCCCTTACTTTGCACATGGAGTATTTTTTCCTAGCTGGAATGTGTGACTGAACCCCAGAAATGCCTCTCTCTTGCCTGGGGGAAGGAAACAGAGGTATGTGCATAGAATCACAAGATTACTGTACAAAGGTAAAATTGGCATTTGTTGCTCTGACCATTTTTGCCTCTGGTCCTACCCATGCATGGCATGTGGCAAAACATTTTCCTGACCTTGCTTTATATGTACAGGAGTGAGTGTGTGTGTGTGTGGTGTGTATGCAGTGAACCTCCCCACCTGCATTCTGAAGTGGTACAAGTTCATCTGTCATTTATGTGAACTAGTATAATATTGCATTTAATTTTACTTTATTGCAAGAGAAGAAACTGGCAGTGTTCAGGGTGGATTTGTAACTGGCCGACCCAAAGGGTGCTCATCAATGGCTCCTCTTCATCCTGGAGAGAAGTGACTAGTGGGGTGCCACAGGGTTCTGTCTTGGGCCCAGTCTTAGTCAACATCTGGAACGTGTCCAGAAGAGAGCAACCAAAATGGTCAAAGGCCTGGAAACGATGCCTTATGAGGAACGGCTTAGGGAGCTGGGTATGTTTAGCCTGGAGAAGAGAAGGTTAAGGGGTTGATATGATAGCCATGTTCAAATATATAAAAGGATGTCATATAGAGGAGAGAGAAAGGTTGTTTTCTGCTGCTCCAGAGAAGCGGACACGGAGCAATGGATTCAAACTACAAGAAAGAAGATTCCACCTCAACATTAGGAAGAACTTCCTGACAGTAAGAGCTGTTCAACAGTGGAATTTGCTGCCAAGAAGTGTGGTGGAGTCTCCTTCTTTGGAGGTCTTTAAGCAGAGGCTTGACAGCCATCTGTCAGGAATGCTTTGATGGTGTTTCCTGCTTGGCAGGGGGTTGGACTGGATGGCCCCTGTGGTCTCTTCCAACTCTAAGATTCTATGGTAAAGGTAAAGGGACCCCTGACCATTAGGTCCAGTTGTGACCGACTCTGGGGTTGCGCGCTCATCTCGCATTATTGGCCGAGGGAGCCGGCGTACAGCTTCCGGTCATGTGGCCAGCATGACAAAGCCGCTTCTGGCAAACCAGAGCAGCACATGGAAACGCCGTTTACCTTCCCGCTGTAGCGGTTCCTATTTATCTACTTGCACTTTGACGTGCTTTCGAACTGCTAGGTTGGCAGGAGCCGGGACCGAGCAACGGGAGCTCACCCCATCACAGGGATTCGAACCGCCGACCTTCTGATCAGCAAGCCCTAGGCTCAGTGGTTTAACCACAGCGCCACCTGGGTCCCTAAGATTCTATGGAGTTATCTCTAAATAATTAGCTGCCCAAACCCACTTCTGCATCATAAACAGCCTTTAGCCACAGTTTAGGCCTGGACAAGCTGATCTGTTCATCTGTCTGAGGATGACATGTACGTTTCAGACTCACAGGCAGGATCGTTTCTGTGGCCTGAGGTGTTCTATGCCACGACTTTCATTCTGCAGCTTATGGATCAAGCTCAAAACTATGGCTCGCTGCTTGAACTTCAAAGTTAATCCAGATCTCAAAGTTAATACCTGAAGATCTAACTCATCATCTGCCAGATGATAGAACAGCAGTAATTAGGAAGATTGTTAAAACAGCTGAATGTGCTAAAAATAAGAGTCTATATTGGGGATGTTCTGCCCCCAGTTAGCAATTAGCCAGGGTCAATTTGAAGGTTGAGAGTATGTATTAGGGGTGTGAATGCTCATAAGATAATATCAGGCACAATCAGGCAACTGTCCTTTAAAGAGAGTCAGAGCTTGCATATTAACTGTGGTGGTCCAATGTCATGGACTGGTTGGACGAGGAATGGTGGGAGGAACCAGCTGGGGAACCCCCAGGGGAAGATGTCTCAGAGCCTGGGTATTGGTGGTGGGATGGAGATGAATGGTCAGAGGGAGAAGTGGGTGAAGACTGGGAGGAGGAGGTGCCAGAAGCTGAAAAGGTAGCAGGGCTTAGTGAGATAGGAGAGTCAGTAGCAGAGAGGAGTCCAGAATCAGAGGAAGAACTGAAGCAGGAGAGGAAGTCAAGAGGCAGAGATGAGTCTGGCTGGAGAAGAGTCATGGGTGTCTCACCCGCCTGCTGTGACACCGGCAAAAACCTCTCCCTCCTTGTCTCCTAGAAGCAGAAGAGGATGAGAAGAATGAGAAGAGTGGAGGATGCACAGAAGCAGTCTTTGATTGCTTGGGGGAAACCCTGGAGCGGAGGGGACTTAGGCAGCTGGCAGAGGAGGGAACCTTCAGTCTCAGCAACTGCTTCATGGGGATGAGACCTTCCAGATATGAATTGCTGTGCTCATTAGGCATGACATTCCTGTACTGATTGTGTTTTTGCTAATAAAGAATTAACTCTTGCACAGTATGATTTACTGCTGGCTCACCTGTGACATCCACATTCTCCATTGCACTCACATGACACCCAACATACAGGAGGACCAAGTGTGCTTGCTCTTTATTTGGGCTAGAAAGATGGCACCTCCCATTAAACTTCTGGATAAGCGAAATTCAGCTCTAGAACTTGTCTGTTCATCACAATGCATTAAGGAATTAAACCCTTCAGGGAGAGATGTGTAAGGCAGAACTCTTCCCATAGCTAGCATTTCATAGCTGGGAATAGGCTTTCTGAGCAGAAGGAAGGAAGGAAGGAAGGAAGGAAGGAAGGAAGGAAGGAAGGAAGGAAGGAAGGAAGGAAGGAAGGAAGGAAGGAAGGAAGGAATGTTTTAGAATAATGTGCAGAGGGAGAGCATTGTTCTTGAAAGGTGTAAAACCCAGATTCCAAGACTGCCAAAATGTGAAGACAAGGCAGTGTATAGGCAGCCAGTCAATTTAATGATTATCTGCAGTGTTTTTCAGCAGTGCTTTATACTGTGTTTTCCCTATAATAAGACACCATCTTATATTTATTTTACTCAAGAAAATAAGCCTATGGCTTATTTTTGGGGGTGTCTTATTTTTTAAATTAAGTACTGTATGGTTTCTGCCTCCTCCTGCCACGCCAGCGTTGCTGCTGCTGGGTCCCACTGGCTCGGGGCACGCAGCGCTGCTGGGCGCCGACCCGGCAAGTTTCCTCCTCCTCCTGCCATGGCTCAGTGACCAGAACTGGCTGCTGCTGAAATGCCAACAAAGCGCCCAGCAGTGCCACGTGGAGTGCCCCAAGCCGCAGGAGGAGGAGGCAGGTTCAAAGTGCTACAGAGCACTGCTGTGTCCCGGAGGCTCGGGGCGCTCCATGCAGTGCTGCTGGGCACTTTGTCAGCACTTCAGCAGCAGCAGAAGCAACCGGTTTCGGGTGCCAAGCCACGGCAGGAAGAGGAGGCGGCTTGCCAGCTCTGTGCCCAGCAGCGCCGCACGGAGCACCCTGAGCCTCTGGGAACCAGCAGTGCTCTGTAGCACGTTGAATCCTCCTGCTGCTGCTGTGGCTCAGGGCGCTCCACGCGGTGCTGCTGGGTGCTTTGTCAGCACTTCAGCAGCAGAGTCCTACTGCTGGGCAGGCCCGACTCGCCCATTGACTCTAGTGGCGCAATGCACCACGGCACCTGGGCGATCAGGGGGCGCTGAGGGGCGCGCCAGCAAGTGGGGGAGCTTCGCGGCGGCCTCCCTTTTCCCTCCACCAGCCGCGCTGCGAGAGCAGGGAGGGAAGCGAGCGGAACAGGGGCACTAGGACCCTTTTCCGCTCTGCAGCGCCAGGGTCATCCCTCACCCCGGCGCTGCGTTTCATTGGTAGAGGTGAACGCCACATGGCAACACCTCTACCAATGAAACACAGTGCCCTGTTGGCAGGAAGGAACCTGGCGTGGCCCGGCCTGCCCAGGCACCCCGCTCCGCTGGGAGAAGGGAGGAAGGCTGCGTGGAGCAGCGGTGCCCCCTCCCCCACTCAATCCGGTGGCATCGGACAGGCAGGCGGCCTCCGGCACAGCATGGCCCTGCTGTGAGGAGTGGGGGCCGCCATGAGGCTCCCGCCGCCCGGCACACCAGGTAAGAGTTTTCCTTTTTAAAAAAGAGTGGGGGGGGGACGCCCGAGGGATCCCTGCACCAGGGCGCCCAATAACCTTAAGACAGCCCTGCTGCTGGGTCCCACTGGCTTGGGGTGCTCAGCGGTATCGCTCCACAAGGCACAGCGCTGCTGCTGCAGCCAGTTCTGGGCGCCGACCCGGCAGGCCTCCTCCTCCTGCCACAGTCGGCGTGCTGGGTCCTGCTGGCTGGAGCACTCGGCGGTCCTGCTCCACGCAGCACTGCAGCAGCAGTAACCAGTTCTGGGCACAGACCCGGCAGCCCTCCTCCTCCTGCTGCCAAGGCCGACATGCTGGGTCCCGCTGGCTCAGGGTATGGCTTATTTTATGACATCTTAAAATAGGGGAAACACGGTATTTTATCATTGCAAAGTGCCCAGATATTTTATGATATGGCGATACAGAAATACTTTTTATCAATAAACAATATTACATTTACGGGGGGGACACCCCAAAACTAAATGAGTATTGTGGCACCATCCATTCATTCAACCTTGAAGGTATTTAACAACAAAGTGATCGTGGCAATGACCTATGCCACCCCACTATGGGGGGCTGCAGTAAATTTAAGGCCTTTGGAGGTAATCCAAAATCAATTTATGAGACGTCTATTAAAACTGCCTCAGTGTGTTAGTAATTCAGCCATTCGCTTATAATTAAAAATCACCTCTCTAGAAACTACTCTCTGGAGGCGTATTCTATTCTATTGGCTGTCTCTGTGGTACAGGCTTCCGAATCTTTATTTGATTCAATGTCTCTGGCGAGACAAGTTTCCTAGTTCTTGGGCAAAAATGATCCATACTAAAATTGTGTCCTATGAACTGTCCCTTTCGGACTTGCTGAAACTAGAACTTGCCACAGCTAAAAGAACCCTTAAGCAAAAACTAGAGGAGATGGACCTCCAGCAAAATGTCATAATGGGAAGTGGCACCTGTTCACCTGTACATTGTTTTGTGTTGACATCTAGGTATGGGCCTATGGCCGCAATAAAGTATTGATTTGATTTCATTAATTCATTCATTAGCAATGGTGAAGCAAAGATTCCCCAAAGAGAAACAGGCCTCAAGGGCATTCTAATTTAAGAATTAATTTGCAGCAGAAACCAATTTGAGCAGCTTCCTTGAGTTTTCACCTTCTGCAAGCGGCATCTGGTCCAAGTCTGCAACATAGCTGAAAGCTGAACTAAGCAATCACATGTCTAAGGGCTCAGCCTGCACTGTACTTGAGCTTCAACCTCATCAGTGAAAGAAAAGCAGAATCACAGAATCATAGAATTGTAGAGCTGGAAGGGACCTCAAGGGCCATCTTTTCCAACCCCCTGCAATGCAGGAAATCGTGTTCTCCCTCAAAGAGGGCACGTGTTGCAGTGAGACCTCGCAACCGAACCCTGTGTTGTGGGTGGGTACGATTGGATAGCCACAACACCTGATTGGTAGGTCCCTTGATGCTGGGTTCAATCTGACCAATGGGACACTAGCCAAAATGGATCAAGGGACCTATATATGCCAATACACGTGACCCTGAACTTTCTTTCTTAGTCAGTGCATCGGAACACCCGCCCACCTCTCCCTATATTTAGGGCTTGTGCGCTTCACCTTGCTATGCCGTCGTGTGTTGTCTGTTGTTGGGACAGGGGCACAGCAGGAATTTTCCCCACTTGGCTGATTGGCTGGTGCCATTTGGGTTTCGCCTGCCGCACAGCAAATCGTCACAACTTGTAAGGTTGTGGATTGGCTCCGGTTCAGGTGATAGGGGTGGCATAGCAGGCTGGCCATCCCTATGCAATGGGTTTTCCATTAAAGGAATCCAGGGACTCAATGGTTTGGTCAATCCTGTGAGGGGTTGTGCCCGTGCCTGAGTCCAGCGGGACATCTGGGTGGTGGACATAGCATGTCCCCGGCTTTCCGCCATTCCAGGTGTTCATCCAAGGCTGACCTATTATGGAGTTCTGGGTCAGCGCCACATGCCACGGTGCAGGGAGCTAGGCGAACCAGAGCCTATGCAACCACTCACTTGCTGTAATCAATAAAGTTGTGGCCTAAATTCTGCCAAAAACCAAATCAAAATTTGAGTCTTGTCTGAATTTATTTAAGGGGGAGTTTTAAAGGTCTTCACATGCAATCATTTGTCTAATGTGGGGCTTGAACCTATGACCCTGAGATTAAGAGTATCATGCTTTTCCAACTACAGTGGTCCCTCGACTTACGAACTTAATCCGTTCCGAATGCGCATTTGTAGGTCGAAAAGTTCGTAAGTTGAAGCACGGCTTCCCATAGGAAAAAAAATATTCGGAAAAATTTGTAAGTCGAGGAAACCACATTTAAAGCCACCAACGGTTTCCGTTCAGATGTAGAAAAATTCGTAAGCGTGCGGCCATTTGTCCCGTTTGTAAGTCGAAACCTACAGGTGTCGAGTCATTCATAAGTTGAGGGACCACTGTATATTGAAAAAAAGGAGCAATGAGGCCTCAAAATAGGCCTCTGTCTACCCAGTGATACCTACTCTGACTGGCAGTAGCTCCTTGGGGTCTTAAGCAGAGAGGGCTTTTGTTTACCACTTTGAACCTGAGCCTTTTAAAAGAACTGATTATGCCAAAGATTGACTGGAGAGTCTTCTGCAGCTGAGCTAGGGTCCCATGCTGCGCACCTTAGAGACCAAGGGGTATAAATAGTAAAATTATTATTATGGAATGGGACATTCCTATTTTCATCAGAGAAATGTTGGAGGGTATGCATTTGTGATTCCAGACAACTGGCATTCAGAGGCATGACACCTACGACATTGGAGGGAGTGCATAGCCATTGTGGCAAGTAGCCACTGATAGCCTTACCCTCAGTAAGTTAGATAGCAGCTACCCTTATTGAAAGCTAAGCAAGATTGGGTGGAAAAAAGATGGGTCAGGAATCCTAGAAAATACAATAAATACTACCCTTGGAGACTGCGCCATATTCTAAGACTCACACTAGGAAAATTGACATCTCTCTTTCCTACCCGAGACACTAGTGACATCTTTGGTTAGCATCCCCGTTTATGCAATTCCAAAAACACCAGCTTATGAAGGGGCGGGGAAGCATCTGAGTGGAAATATTCCAGCAAATACATGTGTTCATTGTATATCATGGGTATAGCATGGGTAGGCAGACTAAGGCCCATGAATCAGACCCAATTGCCTTCTGGATCCAGACCGCGGACGGTCCAGGAATCGCCACGTGGATCACCAGTATGCACATTCTTTCCCTCTCCCTCTCCCTCCCTCTCCCTCACACGTCGGCGGCGCTGCCGCCTCCTCCCTCCCTCCTCCTGGCTTCTCCCCGCCCTGCCTAGAGGAGGGAGGGGGCTGGGCTTTGTTGGTGCCAGCAGCAGCAGCACTGCTCGAGCGGCCGCCATTTTAAGCAGCCCCTCTCTGGAGCCCTTTCACACACCGCTCATTGTCCTGCCGCTGCCACAAGCCCCTGCTGCTCGCAAGACACAGGTAAGCAGCCACTGGGGCTCGTGGTGCTCTTGCATCACCCCCCCTAAATATATATATATATATATATATATATATATATATATATATATATATATATATAGTCCCGACCCCCACAAGGTATGAGGGACAGTGGACCCGGGCCCCTCCTGAGAAAGTTTGCTGACCCCTGTTGTATATATTTAATCTGAGAATTTACAATTTGTGTGTATGTGTGTGTGTGTGTGTGTGTAAAATATAGTGAGTTAAAAACTTAACCTTCAAGTCCAGGCAAGTGTGGGATTGTGTTCAGGAAAGATTGAGGGGAGTAGAGAGAGAGACAGCTCAATTCATTATATGCTACTTTGTTCTTTCAGGAGGAGTGAAGGATTTTGAAAGAAATCCACCTCCATGTATGTTAAGTATAATTATCTGTCTTCCCCCCAAAAAACCAAACCCATTTCTGAAGGTATAATACAGCAGGACGAAAGAAAAGGCTGTTATCTCCTCCTCCACCACCTAGCCAACCCAAGTAAACAACATTAAATGCAAATTCAGAAAAAGAAAGTTCACAGCCAGGGGTATTGAAGTGAGGTTGGAGTGTGTGTGAAAGAATAGGCTTGCATCTCACAGTTTCTTCATATTTAGGGCAACAGTGAAAGCTGAAATTTCTAAATGGAGGGGGAGATGCTGAAGCACAGGAGGCAGCCTGGAATGCAGCAAAAAATAAATTAATCACCTTTTCAAATCTCAACACATTTGTCTTACAAAATATTAAAATAAATGTACCAGCTCATCTCTGGTTCTGCCTGCTTTGCTTAATAAATGCTTTGGTTAATAAAAGCTCATGCTGAAGACAGGGGAGTGTTATTCTCCTACCCCACTGATAGCCTGTTCATGGTAGTGCAACAGGTAGTGCCCATGAGATGGACCATATTCATTATCCCTTTGACGTCAATGGTCAAGCTTTAGAAACCTTGACCATTATGTGGCTTTAGAAACCTAGAAAGCTGTTTGGCCCGGGGCAAAGGAGGAGCAAAAAGGGATGTTTTTGCACATGGTAGTAAGAAAGTGCCTCTGTCAATCAGCTCTCCTGAAAAGTTGTGTCTGTAAAAAGAGCTCTGCTGGTTGAGAGCAAAGGTCCTGCCATAGCTGTCAAGTTTTCCCTTTTCTCATGAGGAAGCCTATTCAGCATAAGGGAATTTCCCTTTAAAAAAGGGAGAACTTGACAGCTATGGGTCCTGCTCCTCCAGTGTTCTGTTCTGACAGTGGCCACCAACAAGCCTTTGGCAAGCCTGCAAGCAGGTCATGAGCACAATCACACTCTCCTCCTCATATTCCCCAGCAAGTGGTGTTTAGCAGCTGCTAGCCATGACAGTTAAATAGAACCTCCACATTCAGATGCAGTCTAGCTCTGAATGCCAACTGCTGAGGGGCAAAGGCGACAGCTGTTGTCTTCAAGCCATGCTTGTGAACCTTCCAGTGACATTCAGGTGTTCCCTGCTGGAAAAAGACACTGAGCTCAAAGAAGTTTCCATGCAGCAGATTTTTGACCAGCAAAAACTGCAGGGAGTGGAAGAGAGAAATGGTGAAACTTTTTAAGCCTGCATTCCTGGCTTATCAATGGCACAGGTTGCATTTTTCCTGCATTCCCCCCTGGGCAAGTTTCAGAGGGCCAGATATCAGAGGTGGGCAAGACACAATATGACCATATTTTATTGGATACCAGGATATTGCCTTTTGAACAGAGGACTGCTTCTCTCTCTGAGCAAGTGTAGCACACCCTCCAACATTTCTCCGATGAAAATAGGGATGTCCAAGGAAAAGTGAGACATTCTGGGATCAAATCAGGACAGCTTCTTTAAATCAGGGATGTCCCTGGAAAATAGGGACACTTGGGTGGTTTGGTGTAGCAGTTTCTGATGTGTATGTAATTCCCTCCAAGTGTCCCTGATTTTCCAGGGATGTCCCTGATTTAGAGAGGCCGTCCTGTTTCTGATTTCATCCCAGAATGTCTCACTTTTCTTGGGACTTTTCAATGGAGAAATGTTGGAAGGCATGGAGTTATCAGACCCCTGAGTCATCTGAAGGCAATCCTGTATAGGGAAGTTTTTAAAATGTTTAATGTTTTATTATATTTTTACATATGTTGGAAGCTGCCCAGAATGGCTGGGGCAACCCAGTAAGATGTGTGGGGTATAAATAGTAAAGTTATCATTATGGAATGGGATGTCCGTATTTTCATCAGAAAAATGTTGGGGGTGGTGGTATGTGTTTATTTCATTGATGGCAGGCTGATGGGGGTGCAGACATTGCTGCACCATTTTGTGGTTCCACCCATCCTCTTTTGGCTCTTTTAAATCTGGAAGCCATTTTGTGTAATGCCAAACCCCTATAGCAGCCATTTTGTAAGTGCGGTGCTCATGTCACTTTCTGAATGTTCCAAATGGGTCTATGGGTCCCAAAGGCTTGTGCCCTATGTCCTGCTGTCACTTGTGCCTGCCATCATTGAGGATCAGAGAGGCTGCAGGGCCACAGAGTTCTGCCCTGAAGTCTGGTTCTAACCATTCCTCTAGATGTGCCTTCTCTTGAATTGCTCATAGGAAGACCCCAGCACCAAAAGCAAGCACTGAAAAGCAACCGTGTAAGCCTTATGGCTCAACAGTGACAGTCCCATCAACTCCAGAAGCTTTTCAGCGCTGGCTATTTATGACTGCAGAGCAAGTTCATTTTCTAGGAACTCTGAACTGGTGTCTCAGCCACATTTTCCTGCTACTTCTTTCCATTCTTTGCATCCTCTCTTCCCCCTGATGCCTCCCTCCAAATGATTTTAATTTAAGTGATGTTTGTCCTGTGTAGAAGGTTTTGAAGATAATGAGCATTGGCAGCCCTTAAATGATCTGCCCATGTTTTACATTCTCCCCATCAAAAAGGAGGGAGGTAAATACTTAATTCATGAGCAATGTGTTCCATGTGAGATATCACACACAAGATTACCTTGGCATAGATTTTTCTCTGGCCCCATTAAGATAAGCAGCCTGCATGCAGTTGCTCAGAATGGGAGTAAGTTCGACTTCTGGTCTACCACCATGGCAGATCAGCAGGGAAATCTCGAGCTCTGGGATTCCCCTGCACGGTGGAGGAGGGGTGGGCTGCAAGAGTGCCGTGGACCCCCAAAAGAGCACCATATTGAACTTTCTGGGGACATGGAGACTCAGCCAAGCCCAGACACGTATCCTCCGCTCCCCGGTAAGCTCTATTAAGAGCCCCGAGAGCGAGCGGAGTGGAGACGTGGGCTCTTGGAGTTGATTCGCTGCCTTTGCCATGGGAAGCTCCATGCTGACTGACAACTGAGTAGTGGATTCTTCCCAAATTAAAAATTCAAAGAAATTAAATTTGAATTCAGAATTTGGAATATGGAAAGAATTTAAAAATAAGGGAAGTCGGTCCTTTCCGCTGTGCTAAAAGCAAAAGTAAGACAAGCAGCTACAACCGGAAATGATTTTTAGAAAAAATAAAACTTCCAAATCCAGGCTTGGAAATCCCCCCCAAAAAAGTCAGGGCAAGGGGGAGAAGAGACTTTGGTGTAAATAGCCCTGAAAATCTAGGAAAATAGACTGCAAAAACATTGCTATTTTCTCTGTGAATGGAGACCCGGGGGTTCTGCCGGTCACTGACGTCACAATAGATACTGCTGAACTGCTGGACTTTCATTTCCTATTTTGACTCTTTGAAGTTCCCTGCAGCAGTCTGGGCTGCTGGAAAGGACTTTTAAAGGTAATATTGGACAACATATGTGCACATTCTTTACATTTAGAGACTCTGAAGCATAAATTACTGCTGCATTATATTTTTGTTGTTGTTGTTGTTGTTTAGTCGTTTAGTCGTGTCCGACTCTTTGTGACCCCATGGACCATAGCACGCCAGGCACTTCTGTCTTCCACTGCCTTATATTATTGACTGTAATTGGAGAGTTGCACTGCTCACCAGCCCTCTGCTGCTGGCTGGTGGGAATAACCATTCTTTGACCTTGACAGCACAGCTGCTTGTTTAATATTTTGACTATGGCTGAAACTCCAAGTGAGAAATCCAAAATACAGCAGAGAAAAGGCTCAGTAACAGCTACATATCAAGAACAGAACCTGGCTGCATTGGCAGAAATCAAGACAGAAGTAAGATCTAATACCACAGGATTACAGACAGTCACACAACGCCTGGACAAATTAGATGCAAGTGTAAAGTCAAATACAGAAGGGATACAGGAAATTAAACAAGATATTGGGAATTTGAGAAAGGAGGTTCAAGATAATAAAATCCAGATCCAAGGCGTGGATGTGAGAGTCACAGAATTGGAAGCCCATAGACAAGAGCTTGAAAAACAAGAGGAAGCAACCCAAATCGCGATCGCTTGTCTTCAGATGTAGGAACGTGAATCTCATTTGTGCCTGAGGAATTTTCCAGAGATTGAACAGGGGAATTAAAAAGAAGTAATAATTCAAGAATTCGTCTCACAGTGGGATTTGGTTAAAGAAGAACGCGAGAAGACGATGGAGGAAAGTCTACAGATTTGGCCCTAGAGGGAAGAAAGGATCAAGAACGGTGAGAGATTGCATTGTGATATTCCAGACCAGAGAACAAAGAGACACAATATTAGGATTACATTACAGGAAGAATCTGAAGATACAGCAGCAAGTGATATTTTTTAAAGAAATTCTGAAATTATTTTGGGGTTTCAGAAATTGATATATGGACTTGGCTACTGTGCTGAGGAAAAATTGGGTCTTCTTTCATTGGGAGTTTCCTCAAGGTCTCTTCTTCAAATACTAAGAAAAGAAAGTAAGAATTACAACACCGGAAGAAAAGAGGAGGTTCTTGGAGAGACATGCAAGGGATTTTGAAGCTGAACTAGGACCAGGACTTGGAGAACCATCTGGAGCAGCAGTGGCTCTAGGAGCAGGAGCAGGTGCAGCAGTGTAAGAAAACATGGCTTTAAGAATTTTAACTTGGAATGTTAATAGACTTAATTTAAGACCCAAAAGGAATCGGATTCATCATGTATTATTAAAACAGAATCTAGATGTGATTTGCTTGCAAGAGACCCATGTGATGAGAACTCATAGAAAAATTCTACAGAATAAGAAGTTGGGACAGGACTATATTTCATCTGATAAAGTGAAAAAAGAGGAGTAGTAATTTATGTGAAAGATAAATTGGAATCAAAATTGATGTTTAAGAATGAAGATGAAAGATATGTTGCAGTTGAAGTAACAGTGCAAGGTGAAAAATATCTTTTTTTAAAAAAAAAATATCTACGCACCAAATGAAGGGAAGGCCAAATTCTTCAAAAAGATCCATGATACTTTATTGGACTATATGGATTACAAAATTGTTATGATGGGTGATTTGAATGGGGTAGTTTCCACTTTGATGGACAGATCTCAGAGACAGAAAATTTCGAATGATGGAAGACTACCAAAGACCTTTTTTGAGATGGTTGATAATTTTTATATGATAGATGCTTGGAGAATGAAAAATCCATTGGAGAAGGACAGTACTTTTTTCCAGAATCAAAACAATGTTGGTCCCGCTTAGACTATATATGGATAACCAGAGATTTGGCTCCGAGAACGATTAAGGTGCAAATTTGCCGAAGAACATGTTCGGACCATAACACTGTTTTTTTAGAATTAAAGTTGTCTCTACAGGGTTCCTTTAGATGGAGGGTGAATGATGCATTGATGAGGAATGAGGATGTTGTGAAGAAGGCCCAAAAGACCCTAAAAGATTACTTTGAAATAAACTTGAATACAGAAAGAGATAAAAGGGTAATTTGGGACGCAAGTAAGGCGGTGATGAGAGGATTCCTGATACAACAGAATGTGATTAGGAAGAAACAACAAAATGAGAAAAAAGAAAATATTCTGTCACAATTGAAAGAAAAAGAGAAGAAATTGAGATGTAATCCTAAAAATCAGCAGATCCAAAAAGAAATTAAGTTGTTGCAAGTACAGTATGCACAATTAATAAATTATGAAGTTGAATGGAAGATTAAAATGATGAATCAAAGGACATTTGAATCTGCTAATAAATGTGGGAAATTATTAGCATTGCAATTGAAAAAGAGACAGAAATAAAGTACGATAACCAATATTAAGTTGGAAGAGAAGAATATTGAGAACCCAACAGACATAAGGAAATGTTTTCAGAAGTATTATAAACAGCTTTATAAAAAGGATAAAGAACAATTGGATAAAATACAACAATTCTTGGGCAAAAATGGACTGCAAACGATTCCAATTGATAAGAGATCATCACTCAATCACAGAATTGCAAAACAATAAGTAGAAGACGCTATAAACCAATTGAAAATTGGCAAGGCACCAGGACCAGAAGGACTGACATCAAAATATTACAAGACATTAAAAGTTGATACAACTGTTGATGGATGTCTGCAACAAGATCCTTGGAGGGGACAAAGCAACCGAGACCTGGAGAGAAGCTTACGTAACTCTGATTCCAAAACCAGATGCGGATAGAATTATCGCCCAATCTCCCTTTTAAATGTGGATTACAAAATTTTTGCAAGTATTTTGGCCTCGAGATTGAAAAAGATGTTAAATGATCAACTACATCAAGATCAGGCAGGTTTTCTACCCGCAATACATATGAAGGATAATATCAGAAATATAATTGATGTGTTAGAAAGATTGGAAGTAAGAAAAAATACAAAAGCAGTGTTAATTTTTATAGATGCAGAGAAGGCATTTGATAATGTTTCTTGAAATTTTATGATAAGAAATCTGGAAAATATGGAGGTTGGGCAAGGGTTTATTAATGGTATAAATGCAATCTATTCAGAACAGAAAGTGAAAATCATTGTGAATAACGTGGTATCAGAGGAAATCAGAATGGAAAAGGGTACCAGGCAAGGGTGCCCACTTTCCCCTCTACTTTTTATAACTGTCCTGGAGGTCTTGTTGAACATGATAAGGAAAAATGAAGAGGTGAAAGTTAAAGGAGTGGGATCTAAACAGAATAAATTAAAAGCCTTTGCTGATGATTTAGTACTAACTTTACAGGACCCGGAGACTAGTACAGTTAAAGCACTGGAAATAATTCAGGAGTTCGGACAGCTTGCAGGGTTTAAATTGAATAAAGTGAAAACAGAATGGGAGTAAGTTCAATGGGGCTTAATTTCAAGGACACATACATATGTGCAGGATTGTGGACAAGTTATTCCCGTTGCTTTTTTTTCCTTCTTAACACACTGCTGACATGTAGAATTGAGGTGCAATCCTATAAAATCGGGAATGGGATTTTAGCCATGCAGAAGTTGGAAATTTCTACATTCATACCTCACAGACGCCTCTTTGTTCTCCATCCAGGCAAACAAACGAAAAGGGCAATCAAAGTGATCCACATGAAGAAAGTTTGAAACCTTCAGGACTTTTTGGTTTCAAGAAAAGGTGACATGGTAGAAGTTTAGAAAAGTATGACTGACGTGGAGAAACTGGGTAGAGAGAATTCTTTCTTCCTTTTTCCTTTTAAAAACTGTTTTCATTAAACTATTTCTATCTCCCCGGACAGCACTGACTCTTTTACAAAGCCAACTTATTTCCAAAATGTCTTCATCCAGAACTACAAAATGTGGCCCATCCCTGCTTCCTCTATCTTACATCTCCATCACGTGTTATTAGCATCCTTCTAAATACGGTGAAGCGATTGGGCCTTTCTTCTTAGCCTTTTTAAGTTGCCATATGAACCACTGTTGACTCCAGGCTCCAGAAGGGCTGGGAGCAAGATGCTCATCCTCCCTTGGTGAGCTGGCCTCTTCATTGCAATAGGCGCAATGAGCTCTTGGCAGTCAGCCCCTGCTGGGGATTGAGCCCTCTCCAGAGGCCCAAATATGCTGACTCTTGTTGCTAGCCCTAATGCAAACCGAGGCTGCATTCACACAGCCAGTTCCTGGCTGTTTTTGTAACTAATTTTGCAACTGATTTGAGCTTTCACCTGACATACAGACCCATTTTGGAAAAGGAATGGAATATAGTACACACTTGGCACTCATTTCCATATTATTTGGTTCCAGAAAAGAATCCATTTGCAGCCCCCTTAATCCAGGAAAACTGGGGGAGTAAAGGGATGAAATTTGAAGCAGCATAACAGCATAAAGTTCTTTCCTGCAGTTTTCATGGGGGAATCACAGGGGAACAGAAGCACACAAGTGTGGAAAGGGTGGGGGAATAGCAACATTGTCTAGTGATGTCTAGTGTTGTGCGCAGCTTTCATAGACTTTAAATCTGCCTTTGATTTAATATCACGAGACAGGCTTTGGGAAAAACTAAGTGCCTCAAACTTAGACAGACGCCTACTGCATCTCATCCGCAGTTTATACGAAAACACTCGGGTCCGGGTTAGGTGTGACCGACAGGGCCATTTATCCAAGGAAATCCAAACCTACCATGGTGTTAAACAAGGCTGCATCCTTGCGCCTACTTTATTCAACTTCTATCTTAACTCCTTAGTAGGAAACATGGAGAAAGAAAATATCCACACACACACCCTAAATTGGCTGGTACACCCCTCCCGGTTCTCTTATATGTGGATGACGCAGTTCTAAGAAAAGGCTCCAATGAGCTGTAAGAATTGCAGAAAGGGTAATTGGTGCTAGCTTGCCTACAATAGAGACAATCTAAGCTACCAGAGTTAAAAAGAGAGCATAGAGAATTGCAGCAGATCCTTTACATCCCGGTCATCATCTGCTAGATTTACTCCCATCTGGACATCGCTACAGGTCTTCATATACAAAATCGGCCAGGCACAGGAACAATTTTTTTCCCCTTGTGCCATTAAATTGTTAAATTTGTAGATGTGTAGCTGAAGGGGAGGTCAATTATGGGTGGGTTTCTTTGCTTATTTGTATTGTGAGTGGAACAGTGTGTGTATGTTTACATTGCAATGTAGCCAAAACAAATTCCAAGTATGTTGGAAAATGTACTTGGCCAATAATAAATTATTATTATTATTATTATTATTATTATTATTATTATTATTATTATTATTTCCTTCTCCTGTGTAGGCCTAAGAAAACTTCTGAGATCTCTCACTGTGTATTGTAATGCCGAACAACTAACAATTAACTATAGCAAATCCAAAGTTATGGTGTTCTCTAAAAAAAGAATGAGACACAAATGGAGAATTGACAATCGACCTATTGAACAGGTATCATCTTTTAAATACCTGGGTATAACCTTCCAGGAAAAGGGCTTATGGCATTACCAGCTTAAAAATAACATCGGCAATCCACCACACCCAACTCCCCATCCCACCTACCTCTTTCCCCCCTTTCCCCCCCTTCCTCATAATGTCTCAACAAGTAAAAAATTGATGTGTAAAAATGATGCATGAAAAGAAAGAGACATTGCACTACCTTTGTAACCTAAGAAATTCTTTAATAAAAATAATTTACAAAAAAAAAAAATACTATTGCAAATGCAGAAAGATGTACCAAAGCTATTATAAGATTTTTCTATGGGAAAGGGGGCCAATATATTCCGGCAGCCTCCCAGGTCTTTGCTGCAAAAAAATTAACACAACTGACATATGGCTCTCGGATCTGCAGCTTCAAAAATCTTGCTCTTTTAGAATCATTCCAAACTAAATTTGTTCCCTCATTTGTTCAGATCTAATTTTCTCAAGTTCTAATTTCAGTTTATATTCTTGTTCTAACTTCCACTTTTCAAAATCCTCTGAGAATTTTGGAACCGCTCCATCAGGTGGGGTTTTAGTTATCTCTTCTAACCTCTGTTCCTCCCCCTGGGGATTCCCATTCTCTTCACCAGAGCTTTCGTATGAGGTTTCTCTCACTGGGTGTTCTGTCTTCTTGGGTGGCATTATTGGTGAGTTGGTAGTTTCAATAAATTAACTAAATAAGAGAACTTTTCTCTCAGAACTGTTCCTCTTGGCTTAGTTTCAGAAGACCCTGGTCCCAAAGTATCTCTATGGGTTCTCTCTCTGACCCTTCTTGCCTACTTCCTCTGACCACGAGTCCAACTCTTGAGATCACTTGCTCTTCTTATTTCTCTTGGCCTTGCGGCAACCTGGGATTTACCTCAATCACACCCTCGGGCCAGGAAATCACCTCACAGATTTACCCTTTCCCTCCTTGGTGTATTGCTACCCTCAAAGGTTGTTAGCTGTCCGAATCCCGCCGCTGCCACAACTTTACTGTGGTGATCACACAGGGTCCCCGGATGTGTCACTGTCTATTGATCCCTGTGCCACCACTTTATTTCCCACTGCCACAACCAGGCTCTACCTGGTAAAATACTGAGTCCAGTCAGGGTTAAATTGGAACATAAAACTTCTGTTTATTTATTGCAGTTTAACAAGCGTGTGGTTTCATAAATGGTCTTCAGTCAATTATAAACACTTGGTGCATATACCTTCCTATACCTGCTCACACTCCCTAAACCAACCTCCTTCCTGCATCCAGTTCCACCCTTCAGTTATCTACTGAACTTCCTAGCAACTAACTGTTACTGACTCAGCTTATATTCCACTACACTAACTCAACCTACCCACAGACTCCCCCCCCCCCGCAGTCCAACTCCCACTCCAATCCCAACTGAACTCTGAACCAACTGAACTCAACTGAACTCCCCCTCAGGGCTGGTTTTATAGTCCCTCTGACTCCACCCCCTTGGGTTCTTATTGGGTCACCCGGTTAACTATTTCACCTCCAGCACCTCCATCATAGGTCAACGTCACAGCAAGCACTAGCATTGCAATCAGGAAAAGTAACACTATATTCCTCATTTCTTGTAAGCATATACTGCATCTAAATTTGCCAGGCCTTTGCTTGCAAAACTGATGGTTTTCACGATAAACATCTCAATAAACAAAAGCACTGGTATAAATATAACCCTCTCTCATACAAATCTGGCTGCAAGAGAGGCTTAAGTCACTGGGAGAGGGAAGAGATGACAATCCCTAAATATTTATATCTCAGCAGTGGAAAGTGGCACCAGAGGCTCAGGGGGGAGCCTGGGCTTTAAGAAGACAGGAGACAGCTCTGTTCAAAGGCTTTACAACGACAGGGGAAAATAGGTAGTCTGGCACAGCACTAGCAGAGTGACAGAACTGTAGGCTAGATCAGGAGTGGGGAAGCTTTCTCAGCCCGGGGGCCACATTCCCTTCCAGGCAATCTTCTAAGGGCCCCAAGCTGATGCGGGGGGCATAGGCAAAAGAAGGCAGAACAACAAATGAAATTTTTCCCTTTATGCAGTAGGCTGGTTTCTACACTTGTGCACACACCTCTTTGCAAGGCAAGGAAGAGGAATTTATCAGAATTCCAGAACAGTGCAAAGCAGGACCACCAGTGAGGGTGTGTGGCCTGGGAAGAGGGAGTGTGGCAGAGCATTCCAGGGCTGAATGTGCCCCCAAAAAATCTCTGGCACCTGAGGTTCCTCAGTCATGGGCTAGATGGTCCTTGCTCTGATGCTCAGGAGCATGGAGAATCCAGAGATGACCCAGGTGTCCATTGGGAGCTGGCTGGTTGATCAAGAAGGGGAAGGAGCTGGCCGAGATGATATTAACACCTCCCTCTTTCCAGGAGCTTTGCTGACAAAATCCTTTGCACCTGCAGTTTCCAGCTTCCATCAGCCCCAGTGGCCAGCATGGCCAATGGTTAGGGAGTTCAATGGCATCTGGGTGGCACCAGGTTAAGGAAGGCTGCCCACAGATAAGCAAGAAACAGAAAGCAGTGGGGAGATGCAAATAAAGGGGTGGGGCCAGTGAAGGCTTGCCAATAAGGGTAAATGGGGCAAAGCTCCACCAACCAGTCTGCTCCCAGTCAGAGCTCACCATGTCTGCCTCTCTTATTTCCAGCCAATCAAAGGGTCCTCTGCCTGTCTTTGGCACTGGAACTGCCTACTGTTGGTCTTCTCCCCAGCAGTCCCAAAGGGCAGCAACTATCAGGCCCAATTCTCACTGGTTGAAGATTAAACCAGATCAGGGCCACTCCAAGGTGACAGGTCAGGCTTTGAATTGCATTGCAGGGGGAGGCTTGTGAACATAGCCCTAGCAGTTACTCCTGTGTGGGGAAAGTAAAACCCTGTATTTGTGGGTTGCATTTGCTATAAGGCTTGATAAAATAAATTAATTCAATATTAAAACTCACACACACACACACAAAAATCACACCTATTATAATGACAGGCTGTGAACTAGCTCTTAATAATAGTTACAGATGCCCATGCAAATCTATTTTTGTCTATTCATCTTTTAATTTTTTTTAAAGTAAAAAACAGCATTTTCTTTCATACTTGCCAAATAGCTGTTTGAAATCTGCTTTCCCTGACCCATGCTGAATAAGCCTCTCAGTTTCTATATTCAGAGCGCAGCTTAGGCCAAAGTCCCATAACACCCACCAAAAATGAATAATTTATGCCCCCTTCTCCTTGTACAGAGAGATACAAAACAACTTAATCATGGGGACTCTTCTTTGGGGTTGGAGGGTGGGACTGAGAACTTTGTGTGAAGAAAGACAAAAGGCAATTGTCCCACTATATATAGTCAGGCAGAAACACGCACAAAAAACCAAACACCAATCAAAATTCACACTAATGTATGTTTAGCAAAACAACTTTGAAGAAGGCAAAAAAGTAGCATCCAGTTCTTAAGAGTCCTAATGGGAATTAAAAGTCTTAATGGGTTGTAGCTCAGGGATGGAGCAATTGCTTTGCATGCAGAAGGTCACAGGTTCAATCCCGGGCATCTCCATGAGAGATTGGGAGAAAATCCTGTTCTGAAGCCCCGATGAGCTGCTGCCAGTCAGTGTTGACAATACTGAGCTAGGTGAAGCAATTGTTTGACTTGATATAAGGCAGCTTCCTGTGTTCTTGTCTCCCTAGTGTCATGGGGCTTCGTCAGTCAATAGGCGACAGCTCCTATCATGCATAGCCTTCAGATAATAGCAACGTGTTCACAGATTATATTTATTGAGTCCACAGTTTGTGTAAAGAACAGTTGAGAGGCACAAATTAACATGTTACAATCTTTCCCATGAACACTTGTCTATGTGTAGAGACAGTGTGCTCCTGTGCTCAGAGTTATGTGTGAACAATTCTAATATATGGAGACATCCCTCCCCCCCCCCGGCTACACACACACATCATATTGGGGTGGCCAAATTTGATGCACGAAGTAGGTCACCATTTGAATCAGTTGAGAAAATTCCAAGAAACATGTCACTGTACCACAATGGATGCTGACTTTTTATTTCTTTTCTTGCACACTTTATATTTCTTTATATGGTATTTCATCCTTTATGTCCTGAAGGTATAATTTCATTTTTTCCAGGGATGGAAGCCAGAAGAAATCAATGCTTGGGAGCCACACACATTTCTGATCGTTAAGCCAATGAGACAACTACCAAAGGGAGTGTGTTGTCATTTGCACAGGAGCTTTTCTGCCTCTCACCAGGAGAGTTTGAAAGGATCCGGTGCTATGACACCTTGCATTCTGCTGTTGTTGTGGCTTTCAGCGATGACAAGCCTTTTCGCCACCTGCATCTCACATTTACACATGGTCATTACAAGAACTCCACAACTAAGAAATAAAGCCTGAGTTTTCTTTTCCTTTCTCCTCCTGCATCCCAATCCCTTTTCTATCATGCCTTTTTAGACCATAAGCCTAAGAATTGGGACTGTCCTATCACGAACATTTGTGCCCTGCTCTGGGAGCCTTTTCCCTTTTTTGTTGCTGAAGAGCAGGATATAAAATGCTTAAAAAAAACAAATTAAAAAAATATTTGGTGCACCCACACCAAAGTCATTTTCTTTCATTCCAAATTCCATTGTTAACCTGGGGCAATTCCCCGCCCCTTCAGCTGGATCTTTCATGCTGACTTCCTGAAATATTTTCATGTTGGGAGTTCACATGTTAAGAATGGAACTGGGAGATGTGGGAGGAACTATTAAGACCTCGAAAGGGGGCAGAGGAAGAACCACCTTTGGGAAGAGCAGGAATCCCCAGACCTCTACTGGAGCTGTTCTGGTTTCCAGGTGTTGGATAGTGGCCCACAATACTAGGTTTCCTTCTGTTATCATAAGGCCTAGAAAATGGATTTGCTAGAGAGGGAAACCTCTCTCTCTCTCTCTCTCTCTCTCTCTGCCACCCTTGGTCACATGATCCTGTTCTGAACAGCAACAACCCTGATGCTGTACTCCAAGATTGCTTCTGATGCCTCACCCAATTCCATTTACAAAAGCAATCATGCCAGCAGTTGAATCTTCAACAGCCTACAATGATCCTGAAGTCAGAGGACTATCTTAGGGGGCCCAAAGACATCTTCATCCACTGCCCAACCCTCAGCATTTTATTTGTTTGTTGTATACACCATTTTTTAAACAAAGAAACTCTAAGCAGTTTGCAAAAAGATAAAACAATAAAAATGAGGAAAAATTCACAACCATACTTTAAAATGTATGAAAGTTAAAATACTAAAACAAATTGAAATCACCTCCTATGCACCCCAAGGCTGCTGTCTGGTAGTAGAGCTGACCCTGAAGAGCCCAGGCTGGTGTATCTGCCTGCCTTTCATCCTCACAACAGCCATGCAAAATAGGCTAGGCTGAGAAATTACAGCTTGCCCAAGTTTGTGAGTAAACTTGATGGCTGGATAGGCATTTGAGCCTGGGTCTTCCCTTCTGTCCACATTGGGTGGGAGAGATGAGGTGTCAGGATTACACCCAAACCATTTATGCCCCCACCCCCACCCCTTCTGTTCCATGTGATATAAGGTGCAGATCTAAATCTTGGACTTGAGTTCAGACACTTGACACCCACATGTTCATATGGGGGGGGGACTTTTGTATTCTATTTAGTCGCAACCAGATTGCCATCATTTTGCAGACCTCAGCACTACATTATTCCGAAGAGAACAAAGAACCCTCTTCTCTTGCTGAGTCACATTAAATATCACCTAGTCTAGCATCCCATTTCCCAGAACAGCCATCAGGATGCTTCCAGGAAGCCCAAAAACTGAAGGAAATACCTGAAGGCCTTTTCTGATGTTGCTTTCCAACAACTGAATCTCGGGTGTAAACTGCCTCTAAATATAGCAGTTATTTGGCTGTGTTCAGATGTTGAATTAAACTATGATTTCCTCCAGATGCTGCTGGACTACAACTCCCATCATCACTGACCATGCCTGCTGGGTTGATGGGAATTGTAGTTCAGCAACATCTGGAGGGCCAAAGGTTCCCAACACCTGGTTTAAAGGAACAAGAATGAAACAATCATCTCCTAAACTCATATGCTCTGTCCTCCACACTCCTCTTCTGATGTGACATCAAGAGATTGGAATTGCCTACTGCCATTTTATAATAGCCATAGTTTAGCATGTCATTTTCATCCCAAACTCTGGTTGACCTTACCTAGAATTAATGGAAACAAGCCAGCTTCATAAACTAAGTGTTGAAGTTGATTTATTTCTACTAACCAGATTTAAGATTAAACAGAGTTTATTCAAGTTTGGATGACACTGTGATACTGTGGTTAATTTGTATAATAGAAGCAAAAGCTGTCTAGCTCCTCATTTTAACAGCACAGTGGGGGGGGGGAGTGCGAGCCCAGAGGCTACACTTGTTATTGCAATGCTAAACCAGGGTTTAGTGTTACACTGAACTACCGTAACACATTGCAGGAATGGAAGAATCTGTCAATTTCTGCATACATTTGTGATTTAAAAGAAAATTAAAAATGACATGAAAATTTGTACACATTCCCATGGATGTTTATTGTAATATACAGATTTTTGCAAACATTTTCCATTTAATAGAATGTATCCTTGCATGCTATTTTTACTAATACACAATTTGTTGTACACATTCTTTGAACTGTATCAAAAATTTGGAAGAAGTGTACATTTCAAAGGAAGGCTGTGTTTTTGTTTGGGCATTGTTTGGAAGGTGTGAATCTGGTGAGTTTGCACCAAAATGTAAACTGAGCAAATTTCACCCCCACTGCTAGCCTACTGATGTATTTCTTTTTGTGATTTTCTCTAATCCTCTTTTTTTTTAAAAAAAAATCTCAATTAATGGCCAACTTTACCACATCCTGTAGCATCTAATCCCACAAGGCAATTCTGTATCTTGTGTACAGTGGTACCTCGGAAGTTGAATGCAATCTGTTCCAGAAGTCCATTTGACTTCCAAAACGTTTGACTTCCAAAGCGTGACTTCTGATTGGCTGCAGGAAGTGCCACCAGACATTTGGCTTCCAAAAGAACATTAGAAAACTGGAACACTCGATCGTTTGGGAGCCAAAACGTATGAGTTTCGGGGCGTTCAAGAACCAAGGTACAACTGTACTTACTTTTCACTACCTTGATGAATCTCCTGTCAGTTTTGTTTGAGACCCCCAAGTTCTTATTTTATGAGATAAACATCTTTCTATCTTACTTCTACACACCACCCATTATTTTGTAAACCTGGACTCTTTTTTGGAGGGAGGGGCTTCTTAACTGGTCTCCAACCCCCTGATCAGTTCAGGTTGGCCTTTTCTATATTCTTACTCATTTTATGATATCCCTTTTTTGGGTAGATCAACCATGCATTCTATATGGGATCCACTTTGGGATTCCATATTCCCTGATATGGAGCTCCAACTGGTCTAAGAAGCAGCAGCTGGAGTGTTGATGGGCTTGCCAGCACAACATGAATCCAGGGCTAAAGGTTTGCACCAACTCCCCATACGCTACTGAGGCTAGTTCAAAGTTCTTGAATTAATTTGCAAGGCCCTTTACAACTTGCATCCAGGATACCTTAAGAATTTCCTGGTTTCTTAAAACCCTGCCTGATCACTGAGATCTTTGATGGTACCCAAAAGGGCTCTTTTACCAAGTGCTTAGAAGAGGGAAGTCATTGTGGGCATGACAACACTTTAGAGAATTCCATTGCTAGGTAGAATTCCACAAAAGGGCAGAACAACAATCAATAATTGGCTGGCCCATGCTATCCTTGGTTATTTGGGAAATTATTTTTATTCTCTGTGGGTTACTTTTGCTGGCTGCTTGATATAAACCTGGAGTTTTGCCCAAATAAACTGCATGCCATTTCCACCCCTCAGGGGTTTTCCAAAAATAAAAATTAATCACCAAGAGGCACTGTTTTATTATTTTTATCCAGCACAGACTCTCCTTACTTGGAAAGACAGGTTGAAACTGAATGTGGCAGGGGCCAGCAAAGCCCCTGCCACATTCAGTCACAAAATCACCGGGTGACACAGCAAAAGGGGATTTGATTTTTGCTCCCTGTGGAAATGCTGCCAAAACTTCAGTGACCAAAGAAAGGGTATTGTGGCAATAGAAGCACCTTAACAGTTAGGGCCATTCAAAACTTACATACTGAAGCCACAGCTGCACTATACATTGAAAGTAGCATGATACCACTTCAAACAGACACAGCTTCCCCCAAGAAATCTTGGGAAGTGTAGTTTGTTACAGGTGCTCAGATTTGTTAGGAGATCCCAATTCCCCTCACAGAGCTACTGTTTCAGTGCGGTTGAATGATCAATCCCTCTCCTCAGGGAACTCTGCCTATGTCCAATAGAGCTCATGCTCAGTGAGTAAAGGTATGGAGCCTTAGTGATTGCAAAAACAGACAAGAACTGGCATTGGCTGCCTTTAGCCGTATACACAAACCCTTCCTCCAAAGCTGGCTCAGCTGAGCTTCCAACCCAAATATCAGACCACTGAGCACTACAACCATCTAAGAAATATTTTCATTTATACAATGCCTGTCACACAGACAATTCCCTAACTCAAAAATCCAGAACTCTCACCAAAACAGTGTTCAAGATAACCCTCTACCAAGTTTGAAAATCATTTTGCTATGCTACAGGGAGAAGGGGACGACAGAGGACGAGATGGTTGGACAGTGTTCTCGGAGCTACGAACATGAGTTTGGCCAAACTGCAGGAGGCAGTGGAAGACAGGAGTGCCTGGTGTGCTCTGGTCCATGGGGTCACAAAGAGTCGGACATGACTAAACGACTAAACAACAACAACAACATGCTACAGGGAATTGGTAAACTCCTGAAGAGGGAGATGCAAACATATTAAGCCTGAATTCCTGCTGCTTGTACATTGTTTGATGGTAGCCACTGTGGATAAGAAATGATTGGGGAAGGGCTGTAGCTCTGTGGTAGAGCACTAGGTTTGCCGGCAGAATGTCCTAGGTTTGATTCTGGCATCTCCAGGAAGGGCTGGGAGAGACCCCTGTTTGAAATGCTGGAGAGTTGCTGCCACTCAGTGTGGAATAATGCTCTTATGTCCAGTAAGACAGCTTGATAGAATCACAAAACTGCAGAGTTGGAAGGGACCACAAGGGTCATCTAGTCCAACCTACTGCAATGCAGGAATCTTTCACCTAACATGGAGCTCGAACCCAAGGCCTTGAGATTAAGAGTCTCATGCTCTACCAACTGAGCTATCACAGCTATCCTGTATGTTTCCTGTATAACTGTTTGTATATCTCATAACCTAGTATTCGTGGGGGGGTCCTTCGAGAGCAAAAGCTGTTATAGTTCAGGTGAGCATCAGATATGCAGTTAAGGCTTAAGTGCACTGAGTATATCTTATTTTCCCCCAGACAAATGAACTGCATAGTCAGAGAAGGGGTATGATGCAGTCCCAGAGGCTGGTTATAAAAAAAGATAACCAGCCCCTCCATGTTGCTTACCCAAGTCCTCAGCTGAGACTCTTCCTCAGAAAGGGAGCATGGCTGCAAGAGAATGGACCTTTTATGTTGCCCCCACCCCCAAGTTATCTCCCTAAAGGGTATTCTCAGGAACTACTTTAATATGGTTTTTGCACCAGGGAAGGAATTCCCCCCCATGCCAAGCTTTCAAAAAAAATTTTTTAGAATGATTCGTTTTAGTGTTTTTAATCTCTGCATTCTGCTCCTGTTTGGGGATAATTGTTAGGGGTTGTTGTTCCTTTGTTTTAGTTTACAAGGGTTTTAAATAGTTATCTGCATCATATGTGCTAAGAGCATAAGAAGAGTCCTCCTGGATCAGGCCAAAGGCCCAGCTAGTCCAGCACTTTTTTTCTCATAGTAGACAGCCAAGTGCTCTGACGAGAAGACCTCAAGAAGGACATAAGTGCAGCAACACCTGCTCCCCCCCCCAAGTCCAGAAATTAGTATTCAGAGAGACACTGACCCTGACAGTGGGGGGGGGGGACACAGACATCTCTAACCCAGCATCCTGTTCTCATGGTGCCCACCCAGATGCCAAAGGAAAGTTTGCAAGCAGCACCTGAGTGCAACAGCAGGCTGCCCACTTGTAAATTCCAGCTGCCTGTATTTGGAAGCATGCAGCTTCCAAAAGTGGAGATAGAAAACAGCCATCATGGCTAGCAGCCATGGGTAATTTTAGATGCTTTGATATGATCCTTGCTTTTGTAGGTCTTTTTGTTCTGAGGTTTTGTTTTATGCACAATGGGTTTCACTGGCATTGCAATTTGCATTATGGAGGTTGGTGTGTGTGATTTATTTATTTTTTTCCTGGCCTGGAAAGATCATTGCTTAATTATCTCCGTCTTTGAGTTTACTACCATCCCCTTTAATTAGGATATTTAAGAACGGATGAGCTGCTTTCTTGCAGGTAGTAAAAAGCGCCTTTGCACTTTTGTCATTTAACACTGAAGTTTATATACCAACAAGAATATACATACACATATATACCGTGTGTGTGTGTGTGTGTGTGTGTGTGTATATATATATATATATATATATATATATATATATATATATATATATACTTGCCAGCAAGTTAATTGCTGCTTTCGTAAGAGGAGCCCAGCAAATGAATCTTCATTGGGGATCCTGATGAGAACATCTGTGACTTTGTCGTTTCAGTCTGAGGTTAATAAGGCCACTTCCCAGCAGGGGGATCAACTAGTTGTCTTCACTGTAAGTTAATCAGCTCAACACTGAAAGGTAATGAGGGAGCGCCAGCTTTCAAGCTTACTTGCATCTATTCCTTTCCTACCTTGAAAATTGGCTGTCTTGCTTCTAGGTGCCCACTGTTTGTTTATTTATTTTACATTGCTGCTAATTAAGGTAATCAGCTTAAGGAAGAGCCTTTCCCCTTTAGCCTCACCAACCCACCAAATGGATTTCTTGATCAGCACAGGAGGCAAAGTCATATTGCAATGTGCGATGGAGTCTAGAGCCTCTGGTGACAATTGGCTAACCTGCACTGACATCACAGAAGGAGAGGACAGACAGAGAATCTCATTGGCCAGACTGCTTGGGTGGAGAGGGGGCATCTTATTATTAATCTGAAGATTTAAAACCCTCAAAGCAGAGAAGGCTATTGAAAGACCCAAAATATGTACTACATGCACATATCCAAGGAAAGACACCCAAGGGTTGTATGCAAGGTTAGCAATAGTTAGTTGTTACCATGAATTCCAATAGGTGTACAGTGGTACCTCTACTTACGAATAACTCTACTTACGAATGTTTCTACTTATGAATGGAACTCTGTCCACCATCTTGGATGCAGTTTAGATAGGATTTTTTCTACTTACGAATTTTTAGATAGGGTTGCTTCTACTTACGAATTTTTTGTTCCAATGCATTCCTATGGGATTCGACTTACAAATTTTTCCGTCTTACAAATGTGCATTCGGAACGCATTAAATTCGTACGTAGAGGTACCACTGTATTCTATCAGCAGCGTCTCAAAGTACAGTGGTACCTCAGGTTAAGTACTTAATTGGTTCCGGAAGTCCGTACTTAACCTGAAGCGTACTTAACCTGAAGTGAACTTCCCCATGGAAAGTGGATTAATCTGTTCCAGACGGAAAGTACTCAACCTGAAGCGGACTTAACCCGAGGTATGACTGTAGATGCAGGGAATGTCCGCTTTCCTGAAATGCTGGACAGCTACTGCCTGTTAGTGAAGATTATGCTGCGCTAGATGCATCAATGGTTTGATGTGGTATAAGGCAGTGAAGGTTGTGAGAGTTTGGCTAAACAGCGGTATTTAATATTGGTTACTGTTTGTGTCTCTCAAACTACTCAAGGCAGAGCATTCCAAAAATTTGTTGTTGTTGTTTAGTCGTTTAGTCGTGTCCGACTCTTCGTGACCCCATGGACCAGAGCACGCCAGGCACTCCTGTCTTGCACTGCCTCCCGCAGTTTGGTCAAACTCATGTTCGTAGCTTCGAGAACACTGTCCAACCATCTTGTCCTCTGTCGTCCCCTTCTCCTAGTGCCCTCAATCTTTCCCAACATCAGGGTCTTTTCCAAGGATTCTTCTCTTCTCATGAGGTGGCCAAAGTATTGGAGCCTCAGCTTCACGATCTGTCCTTCCAGGGAGCACTCAGGGCTGATTTCCTTAAGAATGGATAGGTTTGATCTTCTTGCAGTCCATGGGACTCTCAAGAGTCTCCTCCAGCACCATAATTCAAAAGCATCAATTCTTCGGCGATCAGCCTTCTTTATGGTCCAACTCTCACTTCCATACATCACTACTGGGAAAACCATAGCTTTAACTATACGGACCTTTGTCGGCAAGGTGATGTCTCTGCTTTTTAAGATGCTGTCTAGGTTTGTCATTGCTTTTCTCCCAAGAAGCAGGCGTCTTTTAATTTCGTGACTGCTGTCACCATCTGCAGTGATCAAGGAGCCCAAGAAAGTAAAATCTCTCACTGCCTCCATTTCTTCCCCTTCTATTTGCCAGGAGGTGATGGGACCAGTGGCCATGATCTTGGTTTTTTTGATGTTGAGCTTCAGACCATATTTTGCGCTCTCCTCTCCTAATTTATTCCAAAAATTAGGGTAGTGCAAATCTACTGCAAATCATCCCATGATTTACAGGTATTTTCTACCTAACTCGTGTGTGTGTGTGTGTGTGTGTGTGTGAGCGGGCGCGCGCGCACACACACACACACACACTTATTAAAGGTTTTTCTTGGGTAATAAAAGAAGAAGAGTTTGGATTTGATATCCCGCTTTATCACTACCCGAAGGAGTCTCAAAGCTGCTAACATTCTCCTTTCCCTTCCTCCCCCACAACAGACAACCCTGTGAGGTGAGTGGGGCTGAGAGACTTCAGAGAAGTATGACTAGCCCAAGGTCACCCAGCAGCTGCGTGTGGAGGAGCAAAGACATGAACCTCGTTTCCCAGATTACGAGTCTACCACTCTTAACCACTACACCACACTGGCTTACAGTCTCTGCTTCCAAGTCATAGAATCCTTTGAACAAGTCAGACATATTCAGAGTGAGACATTATTGTTATAGGCAATATGGGGTTGAGGGAGGAAGTGGAAAGAGGGGAGGAAAGGGGAAGACAGTAAAATTTCATTCTAAGCAAAGCGTTTGTGTCAGTGCCATGTAAACAGGTGCTTTGTTTTTGCTGTCAGTGTGAGAGAACAGAGGGCCCAGGGTGTGGTCAGTTGCAGTACGGGGGGAGGTGTTGCTACTGTTGGGTCAAGTTAACCATATTGATTTCTATGTGGCGGGGGGAGGTATTGGTTGGTTCTTGTCTTGTTTGCTTGCATATGTAATAAAGAGGTAATTTAAAAAAGTATGATGATGAAGCCACTTAAATGTAGCGGTGGCAGCATGGTTCAAGAAACCCGTTCCTCTCTCTCTCTCTCTCTCTCACACACACACACACACACACAGAGAGAGAGAGAGAGAGAGAGAGTACATACATACAAAATTTACTTAGTGTGATATCCACACAATACATTTAAAGCACTCAAACCATTTTAAGACTCATGGTCCCCCCCCCCCATAGATTTCTGGGAGCTGTAGTTTGTTAAGGATCTCCTAACAACTCTCAGCACCCTTAATAAACTACAGGGTTAAGGGTGTCTAGTGTGTTGCGCTTATTTAAGGTTGGATTTTTTTCATTTCTCCTTATTGTTCCCCTACCCTCTCCCCACCTCTCATGATTGGCCACATAATAATGAGCTGTTGCTCAGCATTTGAAATAAGCACATTGAAAGACTTCCCAGTGTGGAATAAGTTCTCACTGCAGAACATGCCATCCTGAGGCGCTGAGTGGAGAATGTCTCCCCAGATGCATGAAATATTAACATTTTTCCTCCTTAGTCCAAGGCAAGTTTCTTCCACTTTGCATGAATCATACTCTAGCAGTGTTGCAGTTTTTCGGTGCAGCTGCAGCTTTGGTAGTGGTTTGAAAAATACTGGCTGTCATTGCCTGCTTTCTGACTTTGCTTTTCCATGATACAGTACTTTCCCTCCATGGTGGATCAAGGCAAACTCGCAGGAACTCGCAGGCTATATGCCCCCATATAGCCAGGAATGGTGGTAGGAGTTAAAAGGGAACTATGTAAAGGTTTTTTACACCACCCCCCTCCCAAAGTGCACTCCTCCATTGCCTCCCAACACAGATGTTTGCCAACTATGTAAAAGTCATAGCTCAATGGTAGAACATCTGCTGGGCATGTAGAAGGCCCCAAATTTAATCCTCTGCATCTCTAAGTAAGGCAGGGAGAGAATCCTGTCCGAATTCCTAGTGAGCTGCTGCCAGTCAGTGTAGACCGTACTGAGCTTAGTAGGCCAATGTTCTGACTTGGTATTAGGCAAATGGTCTGATTTGGTATTAGGCAAATTCTAGGTTTCTTTTGGGATGCAGGTGGCGCTGTGGTCTAAACCACAGAGCCTAGGGCTTGCCAATCAGAAGGTCAGCGGTTCAAATACCCGTGATGGAGTGAGCTCCCATTGTTCGGTCCCTGCTCCTGCCAACCTAGCAGTTTGAAAGCACGTAGATAAATAAGTACCACTCCAGCGGGAAGGTAAATGGCGTTTCCATGAGCTGCTCTGGTTCACCAGAAGCGGCGTAGTCATGCTGGCCACATGACCTGGAAGTTGTCTGCGGACAAACGCTGGCTCCCTTGGCCTATAGAGTGAGATGAGCTCTACAACCCCAGAGTTGTCCGTGACTGGACCTAATGGTCAGGGGTCCCTTTACCTTTATCTTCATCTAGGTTTCTTTTGTTCTCAGATTTAGCTTGTCTATGCCCCCCCCCAAGTGAACAAAGCTAGGTTATTATTATTGTGAATATTATTTATTGAATTTATACCCTGCCCTTCCTCTCTAAGGAGCCTGAGACAGCAAGAACATTTTAAAAACAAAGTAAAAACAAAACAGTTTTTAAGATATGGTTAAGAACATTTTTCCATCCAATGTACTCGGGGTGGCCAAGAACAGTATTCTTCCTCCTAAGGAAAACAGGAATGTTTTCAAATTCTTTTTCAAAGTTACTAATGATGAATATGGGCACACCTCACCCGGAAGCCATTCCTAAATAGAAATGTTCCATAGTGCAACATTTTGTTGCAGGGCCCACTTAAAGTTTTTTATACTGTATGTCAAGTGCAGGAGTTCGTAACTAGCCTTGTCCTTTGAATGTTTTCAATATGGCACAGGGAATTTGTTTTCAAGGGGACACACTCAAAATATATTATCCCTAATCTTCTGTCTCAGATTACGCAGTCCAAGAACAGAGTTGTTGTTGTTTTTTTCACTCGCTGTTTGTCACATGAAATGAGCCCCAAAAGCTGCACATCAGACACCTAGAAAGAGCTGTCTTTCCATTAAATAGCTTTTTGATGGATTAATTTTCTGCCTTTTCATGAATTCATTCACTTTTGAAATCATAGCATTTTGAGAGGGGGTAACTGATTCTGCCTATGAAAACCTACACAGTACTTCATGATCCTCAGTAAATAATGAGAAGCAAAGGCAGGTGAGTCACAGATGAATAATTATTGGGATTTTCAAGAGCTTTTGTGTAAAAATAATAAAATAAAATAAAAATACATTTATTCTCCCTGTACACACACATCAGATATGACTCAAATGTCCAATTAGCAAACCTAACATGACAGCATCATATGCATCTAAAAGAAACAAATGGTGTTTTGGTTTTAACAAGCTTTTTGCTTAAAGTGCTAAATTAACTGTACAATTAGTGATCCCAGCTTTAGGTTTTCAGAAAGCAAAGTACAAAAGTCATGCTATGAACTGAAACAGACAATGGTGCTTAGGGGAGTTGGAAGTGATTTGGAAGAGACATCACTTCTTATGGTATACAGGACACCCTTATTTTGCACCTTTACTGACCCAGGTTAAAGAGGTTTGGCAGGTTTTAGAAAACATACAAACCCCACCAAACCTATTGAACCCAGAGCAAAAATGGGACAAAGGTGTGCAAAACAAGCAGCTATCCATCTTTCAAACTCTTTTTTCTTTTCTTTTTTTAAAAAGCCATTTATCTTTCCTGTAGGTAGTAGTCTTCTAAAGACAAATATTCGTATCTGTCTCTCATATCCCCATTTGACCCAGAAACATTATTTATTTATTTATTTATTTATTTATTTATTTATTTATTTATTTATATGCATCTGTATCCCACCTTTTTCTCACATGGCCCATGGCCCTGAGCCCTCATGCTGCCTTCCTAAAGCCAGATAGGCAAGGCACCAGGCTTTGGAAAGGAGGTGTGAGGCTCTGGCAGGGTCCTAGAGCCCTCCTACTTTCTTCCCAAAGCAGGGAAAGTGTTAACTAGGCTCAGGGGGGGGGGAAGCTGGAGGACTCTAGGACCCTTCTCAGAGTCTTTATGCAGCATCCCCAAAACCAAGTGCCTTACTTACTAGGCTTTGGGAAGGTATTGTGATGGTTGCAGAGCGGGCCATCAAATGTCATTGAGGGCCACCCAAAAAGACCTTGAGGGCCACATGTGGGCCTTGTTCTAGATGTTACTGAACTATACCCCTATCATCCCTGGCCATTGGCCATGCTTGCTGGGACTGAGAGGAGTTGTACCTCAGCAACTTCTAGAGCACCAAAGGTTCCCCACCCATTGGCCTCATTTGGAATTGTAAGCCAGCTAAAAGCAAAATTAGCTGAATGGGAGAACAGTAGCAGAATTTTAAAAGATTGACTCTACCAGAGGCAGTGAGCTCTCTTTACAAGATGTGCCACGATAAGACTGAAGCACCAATTGCAAAGAAATGTATTAACAGAGAGAATAAATCCACAGGAGAATGATTGAGCCAGTGAGTGAAATGTCAGCTAATTGTCACCACACTATGCAATGGCAGATTTTGTGTCTCCCTCCCCTACCCCAGCCCAATGAAAACGAGCTGGCAAAATTCCAGCTACCATAACACCATCCAGAGAAAGATAAGCAGTGTGCATTTATTAAGTGCTCACATTTTTCTGAATCCAGGCTTGCAAATTTAGCTGACAAGAGTTATCAGCTTAACAGGCTGCAAGCACTTGTGCTGGGGATTCATTGACTAGAAGAAATAAAGAGCACAGGTGGTCACTTTTGTTATGAATTGCCAGAAGAGGTGAAATGCATCACACACAAAAGCAGGCAAAGAGAACACCAGCTTGCCTAAAATGTGCATTTCCTAATTTATATGTTTAGATGTAAATTCAAATATAAAGGCTTTCCTGGAAACATAAATGGAGTCATCCAAGCTCACCCCAGCAAAAACCCTATGTGTTAGGTTGTCACATCAGTGATTTGTTTAACGCAATCCAGTGCACCAGAATTTGATCTTGTGTCTTCCTTGTTATGAGTCTAAACTACAAACTATATAAGCACTTACCTGGAATTTAGTTCCTTTGAACTAAAAGGGATTTGCTTCTGAGTGGACACACTTAGGATTGCAATGTTGTTTTTTTTGTTTTTTGTTTTTTGTTTGTTTACAGTATTTTAAAGTCACCCTTCAGTAAAACCTTCTGAGTGTCTCTACAACTAAATAATAAAATCAACAATCAATCAGTCAAAACAGATGAACAGATAAATCAGTCAAAAGCATCAGTTTATAATCAGCCTTTAAAATTCAGCAGGATTCAGTAGCCAGCTAGATGCCAAATATAACCGGCAAATCAGAAATAAGAACAATAGCTCTCACTCTATTGATCCTCAGCAATGATAGCCAGATCTTGGAGGCACTATATAGCCAAGATTGCTAATAGCTATTGGTAAAGGTAAAGGTACCCCTGACCATTAGGTCCAGTCGTGACCGACTCTGGGGTTGCGGCACTCATCTTGCATTATTGGCCGAGGGAGCCGGCGTACAGCTTCTAGGTTATGTGGCCAGCATGACAAAGCCGCTTCTGGTGAACCAGAACAGCACACAGAAACGCCGTTTACCTTCCTGCTGTAGTGGTACCTATTTATCTACTTGCACTTTGACATGCTTTTGAACTGCTAGGTGGGCAGGAGCTGGGACTGAGCAATGGGAGCTCACCCCGTTGTGGGGATTCGAACCACCGACCTTCTGATCAGCAAGCCCTAGGCTCTGTGTTTTAACCCACAGCACCACCCGCGTCCCACTAGCTGTTGGTAGTATCCAACTAAATCGTACTCAGAGCAGACTTTTAAAAATCAATGGAATTAGGTTAACTGATTTAAATGGGTCTACTCTGAAGAGTGCTTTATTTCTGGGAGTGCTCAATGGTACACAGTACCGGCACCTTTTATGTTAGAAGAAAAGTACTGACTCTAAGGATTACTTAGTCAGATGCTACCCATTGATGCTGTACAGGAATTTGCCATTAAGAAGCTTTGAAATAAGCATACTTAGCATTGCAGCCTTATGGTGAGCCAGTTTATGAAAACAGTAAGTTATAATGTGCGAAGGACATGGGCTACTTGTAAGGAGGGTACCTGCCTCCCTGTGGTATCACTTATGGCTTTGCTTTTTCCCTAATGTAAAAGTGTCAGGTGTGTGTGTGTGTGTGTGTGTGTGTGTGTGTGTGTGTGTGTGTGTCACAAACTGGCATGTCAGGTGCAGGGCCCTCCCCAATGCAGCTTCATATTCCAAAGCAACAAGTTATTTGATTTTGGCAGCAACATCAAATGCAATTAAAGATAATGAGTCAGAAATGCCGTTGTTCCTGTAAATACTGCAAGCACCACTATGTTAACAATATATCACTAATTAAGATGGGGGTGAAATCCTAGAGAGAGACACTTTCAAACTCCCACCAACTTCAAAAGGAAATTTGGATGGATCTGAATTTCAAATCGCAGAGGTGAACATCTGTTCTCATCGCCCACAAAGTTTTAATATTAAATGCTTGCCGACGCAGGAGGTGGCTCCCTGCAGCCAAGCGCCTATCAATCATGATTCAAGACTTAGGTTAGATGTCAATTTCTTGACACTGATGAAATCTGCTTGCTTTACCACCTGCACTACTCCTGGTTGCAAAATCCACAAGCAGCAATCCTTTTGACAAAGGTAAAGTTGGGGAAATGTGCAGACACTCCACCTGTGTTGCTAGAACAAAAGATCAGTTGTTCAGGTCCATAGAAGGGCATAATCCTCTGACTTAATCCCCACAGTTTATTTTCAACCCAGCTCTGATCTGGGCAGAGCTGGATTTAGGTTTGATGAGGCCCTAAGCTACTGAAGGTAATGGGGCCCTTTATATGCCCAGCTGTCCTTTGTCAACAACATTTTTTTTGTGTTGAATATATACTATATGGACCATGTGACCAGTCCATGGAGAATGTAGGCATCCTATATATATTTTCTCTTTGGTGATCACTCGTAGCCAAGTAAGATTGTCTTCCATAAACACAGTTTTAACAATGGGTCCGTAAGTGACTGTGGAGGCCAATTCTGGAGCCACACGTCCTTCCACAGTGGGGACATTGGTTTCTCTCTTTTTTTAAAGAGTCATTGTCAGAGTTCAAGAACAGGTGAAAACACAGAGAAGAGTGCAGCTGGGCAATGGGTGTAGCCTGGACAGAGTTACAAGGGCCAGAGATAGAGGCCTGGAGAACCATGTTTGACCCTTGGGCCTGAGCTTCCCCTCCCCAATCTAAAGAGCTGTGGCCCCATCTGTCACCAACTGGCTGGACACAGAGGGATGGTGGGAGGCACCAGCTGGGGGATACCCAAAGGAAGAGGGCTCCAAATTTTAGCATTGCACAGGGCTGGAATTGGAGAGCCCAGACCCACCACTGTTAGATCTCACCCGTTGCATCTTCCATGGATGCTAAGAGAAGAATTATTTATAAAAAAAAATTCACCTTAATTTTTTTGATGTGGGGGGTGGGATGGATGTCTAGTTGGGTTTGGAAATTTGTTTAATTTGAGTTTGTTTAATTTTGGTTTGTTTGTAATTTTTCTGTTTTTGGTTTGTATTGTTTTATTGTATTTTTTAAAATATAGGTTATATTTTGTTCTTAAGGGAAGGGGTCAGGGCTGCCTGGGAGTGGGTCCCAGCCAACTGGCTGGGGCAGGTTCCACGGGGGGGGGGGGGTTGGCACTGGGACAACCGATCTCAGTGATCACGGGTAGGAGAAGGAGTTACGCTAAGACCAGACCATGTTATTACCGAGGAGACAGGCTTAGTCGTCTGAGGACTATCCCTGCCTCCGGGTCTGGTCTTGACCGGATGGATACTGGAATCAGCAAGGGATACCCACATGACCTGAAGGTGCTGCTGTGCAATGCCAGGTCAATGATTCACAAGACAACTGCCATCCATGACTTGATCGTGGATGGAGGACTTGACCTGGCATGTGTAACTGAGACTTGGTTGGATGAAGCAGATAGGCCTGTTTTAGCTGCTGCTTGTCCACCAGGTTTCTCTTACGCACAGCAACCCAGGCCTTGTGTGCGGGGAGGGGGGGTTGCAGTGATTTTTAGGAAGTCATTAGTTTGCACCAGGCATCCTATTGGGAAGACCCAGTTCTCTGAGTGTATGTTCTGGAAGTTGGGCAATAGGGGCAGTACAGGATTCCTTCTGGTGTACCGACCTCCTCACTGCACCAAGGATTCCCTGCCTGAGCTGCTTCAGGTCGTGGCAGATGTTTTCATGGAGACACCTAGTTTGGTTGTCCTAGGGGATTTTAATATCCATGCCGACACGACCTTGCAAGGGGCCGCTCAGGACTTCGTGGAAAGTATGGCCTCCATGGGGCTGTCCCTGAATAAGTCTGGCCCAACTCATAGTCGCAGACATGCCTTGGACCTGGTGTGGGATATGGATATGGTTGATCTGACACTAAAGAAGTGCCATGGTCAGATCACTACCTGGTGCAACTGGACTTCTCCGTGACCCTTCCCCTCTGCAGGGAGGTGGGACCTATTCGGATGGTCCACCCCCTTGACTTAATGGATCCAAATGGTTTCCAGAGAGTGGTAGGGGATGCTTTATCCCATGTTGATGGCCTTTCAGCCAATTCCCTGGTGGCCCGCTGGAATGTGGAGTTAACCAGGGCTATTAACTGTCTGGCTCCGAAGTGCCCTCTCTGATTGCATGGAGCCCGGACAGCCCCGTGGTTTTCCATGGATCTGAGGGCAATGAAACAATCGCTGAGACGGCTAGAGCGCCGGTGGCAGATAACTCATTCTGAATCTGACCACACATGGGTTAGAGCTCAATGCCGAGCCTATCAAGTGACAGTAGCGACGGCGAAGGAGACTTTCTTCACCACCTCTATTGCATCTGCAGAAAACAGTAGCAGGAGACTTTTTCAGGTGGTTCACAGTTTAGTGGAACCACCTGCTCCATCAGGGCCCAGTACGGACCACATGATCTCCTGCAACAATCTTGCAAAGTATTTTGCAGATAAAGTCACTCAGATTTGGGAAGAGGTGGGAACAGGGCTGGGGCAGGGGAGTGCTAGAGGTCTGTCTAGTCATGTGGGATCAATTCCAATCTGTTACCTCCGAGGATGTGGACAGGCTGCTTGGACGAGTGAAACCAACCACCTGTCTCCTTGATCCTTGCCCATCCTGGCTTATAAAAGCTAGCCGGGAAGGGCTGGGCAATGGGCTTTGTGGGTTGGTGAATGCTTCTCTCTGTGAGGCAGCCTTCCCATACCCACTGAAATTAAACCGCTTCTTAAAAAACCATCTTTAGATGCGGCCAATATGGCCAACTATTGTCCAGTCTCAAATCTTCCATTCTTGGGCAAGGTGATTGAGCGAGTGGTTGCTGAACAACTCCAGGCACACGTGGAAGAAGTGGACCATTTGGATCCCTTCCAGTTGGGATTCAGGCCTCATGGGACTGAAACTGCCTTGGTCACACTGGTTGATGATCTCCGGCAGGCTAGGGACAAAGGTGAGAGCTGTTTCCTAGTCCTGCTGGATCTCTCAGCGGCTTTTGACACCATCGACCATAACATCCTTCTGGACCATCTAGAGGGGTTGGGAGCTGGGGGCACTGTTATACAGTGGTTCCGCTCCTTCCTCCTGAGCTGTGTTCAGAAAGTGGTGATGGTGGACGTGTGTTCAGACTCTGGGATCTCACTTGTGGGGTTCCTCAGGGTTCTATCCTCTCCCCCATGCTTTTTAACATCTACATGCACCCGCTGGGAGAGATCATCAGGGGGTTTGGGCTGGGTGTTCATCAGTATGTGGATGATACCTAGCTCTACCTCTCTTTCAAATCAGAACCAGTGAAGGCGGTGAAGGTCCTGTGTGAGTGCCTGGAGGGGGTTGGAGTTTGGATGGCAGCTAACAAATTGAGGTTGAATCCTGGCAAAACAGAAATTCTGTTTGTGGGGGGCAGGAGGCAAGCAGCTGTGGAGGACTCCCTGGTCCTGAATGGGGTAACTGTGCCCCTAAAGGACCAGGTGCGCAGCCTGGGAGTCATTTTAAACTCACAGCTGTCCATGGAGGCGCAGGTCAATTCTGTGTCCAGGGCAGCTGTCTATCAGCTCCATCTGGTATGCAGGCTGAGACCCTACCTGCCTGCAGACTGTCTCACCAGAGTGGTGCATGCTCTAGTTATCTCTCGCTTGGACTACTGCAATGCACTCTACGTGGGGCTACCTTTGAAGGTGACCCAGAAACTACAACTAATCCAGAATGCGGCAGCTAGACTGGTGACTGAGAGCAGCCGCCGAGACCACATAACACTGGTCTTGAAAGATCTAAATTGGCTCCCAGTACGTTTCCGAGCACAATTCAAAGTGTTGGTGCTGACCTTTAAAGCCTTAAATGGCCTCAGTCATTTGGATACCTGAAGGAGCATCTCCACCCCCATTGTTCTGCCCGAACACTGAGGTCCAGCACCGAGGGCCTTCTGGCAGTTCCCTCGTTGCGAGAAGCCAAGTTGCAGGGAACCAGGCAGAGGGCCTTCTCGGTAGTGGCACCCGCCCTGTGGAATGCCCTGCCATCAGATTTCAAAGAGAAAAACAACTTCCAGACTTTTAGAAGACATCTGAAGGAACCCTGTTTAGGGAGGCTTTTAAGGTTTAATAGATTGCTGTATTATTATTTTTTCTGTTGGAAGCCGCCCAGAGTGGAAACCGAGCCAGATGGGCGGGTATAAATAATAAATTTATTATTATTATTATTATTATTATTATTATTATTATTATTTTGAACTAGACAGGTTTTTAGTTCAATCCAATGGGACAGTGATGGCCTCCACTTGGCTGGCTTTTGAGGATTGGGCAAATTCATAATTCATAGAGGGTAAGCTATTAGTGGCCACTACTAGCCACAATGGCTGGAGACTGGGTGGTAGACTAACTGGCTTGATCCAGTAGTACTCTTTTTTTGTACTCATGACTCTTCCTACATTCTTATCTTAATTATAGATCTTCTTCAACAACTTGTTATTCAAAGAACTATTAGTATTTATATTGCTCTTCAGAGCTTTCAGAGGACTTTGCAAAGATTATGTGACCTAGCCAAGAGGTGTAATTTTGGAATACTTCTGTTGAATGAAGATAAACTCATCAGGTGAAGAGAACTGTGATCTGGGAATTAATGTTCTTCTGGTAGGAATAGAAGTGGATATGGAAACTAATGGCTTGGATTCATGCTAATTTGAGCGAAACATTTGTATAAAATTCAGTTCCGACAGGCTGACTACATCAGGTGTAGCCAATATGATGTCCTCCAGATGTTATTGGACTACATCTCCCATCAGCCCCGGCCAGCATGGCCAATGATCTGGGATGATGGGAGTTGCACTCCAACAACATCTGGAGGAAACCTTGCTGGTGCTATACAGTATAAACAAAAACAAATACAGTGGTACCTTCGTTTAAGAACAGCCCTGGTTACGAACGATTCGGTTTACAAACTCCACAAAACCGGAGGTAGTGTCCCAGTTTGCGAACTTTACCTCGGTCTAAGAACACAAGCTGAATGGTGGAAGGGCACCAGTGATGGGAGGCCTCATTAGGGAAAGCATGCCTCGGTTTAAGAACGGTTTTGGTTTAAGAACCAACTTCCGGAACGGATTAAGTTCATAAACCGAGGTACAACTGTATACAATTTGGCAAAGCACAATTGCTGAGGAAGCCAATTTCTATTTTTCTGCTTCTTTCAATAATATATTCTTGTCTTGTCCCTTCATAATGAAATTTTGGAAACAAGTAATATGATTTCTTCATGAAAGGACAGGTTGTTTTATACACACAGCTATTTTTTTTCCCCATCAGCATCTTATATGTCCTGGATCCCTGAGGCTGCAATTTTATGCATGCTTACCTGGGAGAAAGCCCCACTGGATTCAATGGGGCTTACCTCTGAGTAAACATAAATAGTATGATACCATTAGAGCAGGCATCCCCAAACTTTGGCCTTCCAGATGTTTTGGACTACAATTCCCATCTTCCCCGACCACTGGACCTGTTAGCTAGGGATCATGGGAGTTGTAGGCCAAAACATCTGGAGGGCCGCAGTTTGGGGATGCCTGCATTAGAGTCTAAGGAAATTTTCTACTGGACTTCTGTGGAATATTGTCTCTACAATTAATGGCAGCTGTGAATTAAATGTTTCTAATTTTAATGATGAACAGCCTATTTAAAACACCACAAACACCTGGCTTGGACATTTAAAACAAGCAGTCTTCAGAGAACAGGATGTAGATTGATGCAGAACTTCTTGTTTAGTATAAAGGTGTTGCTTTTTTGGCTAGAGATATCTGAAAGACAAATTGCATGTTATGGTTCTGCTAATACTGTATTACTTCCTAGAACAAATGTTAAGCTTTTTATTGCAATACAGTAATGAGATTGGCATTGGGAGGGAAGAGTGGGGAGAGAATTTGTCCTGTTAGCAGGTGCATTGTGGGAGACAAATTGGAACCTGCAATATTCCTGTAAATTGCTATACCATACCCTCCAACATTTTTCTGATGAAAATAAGGATGTCCCATTCCATAATGAAACTTTTACTGTTTAAATCCCACACATTTTACTGGGTTGCCCAAGCCACTCTGGGCAGCTTCCAACATATATAAAAACAATATAAAACACAAAACATTTTTTTTAAAAAAACTTCCCTTTACAGGATTGCCTTCAGGCACCTCCAACATTTCTCCAATGAAAATAGGCAAATCTTAAGGGAAAGCGGGACATTGATCAAATCAGAAACCAGGATGGCTTCTCTAAATCAGGGACATCCCTGAAAAATAGGGGCACTTGAAAATGTTACAGTATTTGCACATACGATTCCCAGCTCAGGAGCATCCTGGACCCTGAGATTTTAGGGTCCAAACCTGAGACCTAGGGGTAGCCTACAGTGGTATC
Organism: Zootoca vivipara; assembly: GCF_963506605.1. NCBI lineage: Eukaryota > Metazoa > Chordata > Lepidosauria > Squamata > Lacertidae > Zootoca > Zootoca vivipara. Next base: position 43,655,033 of record NC_083294.1, on the reverse strand, counting down.
ATAAGGAGTGGCCCCAGTTACATCATTAAGCATGGCACATTAAGCATCAGTCACAGTCTCTGAGAATGTGTCATTCAAATAAAAGCCACAAAGACTGGCAAATGAGCAAAAATGTAAATTGGTTGGAAATTAAGATAGAAACCCTAGCTAAAGTGGGTGTCCAGCTGAAGTGAGAGGACCATTCCTTCTCACCTGCTTAGGGAGGCTGGGGAGAGAGAGAAGGCACTCTTGCCCACCTGGAGGTTCAAGCCTTCTGTCTGTAACCTGAGGGGAGGGGGCAGGCAAACCTGGAGCCTTCAGTTCAGCCAGGGGGTCTGACAACCCTAGTTACACATTGACTGCCAGTCTCTCCCCACACACTACATCTCTTCCACAGCTACATCTCACTGGGCCCCTCATTGTTCCATGCTTTGCACTCGCCTTGTGTGCCTCGCCTGAGTGAGATGTGTCTTCAAACTCATCTTGCTTGCATATGTCAAGGAGAGAGAGGGCTGTGTGAACTGGGTGTAACAACTAGTCTCCATCACATTTGTCGCCCCATCCACTTTTGCCTCTGGCTTTGTCCACCGCTGGCTTGTGGTCCCCAGAAGATTCCTTTAAAGGGCACATGGTCCTTGGGCTTGAACATTTTCCCTTTGCTCAGTGGCAGAGCTTCAAGCTCTGGCCAGGAGGGGGGGCAAGGAGAGTAGGCGGGGGCATGGTTGGCGTATGTCCCGGGGGTGTGGTGCGCCACCCGCAGGGGCGTGATGTGCATCCTGGGGGTGTGGTGCACCACCTGCGGGGGCATGGGGCCCAGTGTGGGAGGCAGCCGTGATGGCACCCCACCAGGATCAGGCTGCCAGGGGCAGTGCACTCCCCCACCCCACCCCTATTCCTCTGCTAGTGCCTGTGCTTGCAGTAAAGCAAAAACATCTGGATCATCAGAAATCCTCCCTCCTAAACTTCCCACTGCTTTTCCCTGCACTTTGGTTCCTGGGTGCTGAGATTTCCCAGGATGACGCTTCTCCTCATCTGTCAGCATGTCATGGACTGGCTGGATGCAGAGGAATGGTGGGAGGAACAGCTGGGGAACCCCGAAGGGAAAAAGGCTCGGAGCCTGGGGATTGGTGGTGGGACGATGGTAAGTGATCAAAGGGGAGAAGACTGGGAAGCGGAAGTGTCAGAAGCTGAAGAGATAACAGAGTTTAGTGAACAAGCAGAGTCTGTGGCAGAGGGAAGTTCAGAATCAGGGCTGTCTTAAGCATATCTGGTGCCATGGTGCAAAGCTTCCTCTCCCCTCCCTCCCCCCATTTCCCAGAGTTTTTTTTAGGGAGGACCGTGCTGCCGGAGGGGCTGGAGTAGGTGGGCAGTGGCTGGAGGGCAACTCCTCCGGCAGGGAAGAGGCAGAGGCTGGACAAGGCACCTCCTGGCTCAGCTGGCCGCTTCGTGCCATGGTGGCCACGGCAGACAGAGGCTCCAGCTTAGGTGCGGCATGGCGGAGGCGGGTGAGGGCGGCAAGCTGATGCCAGGAGGTGCCGCATCCAGCCTCCAACTCTTCCCTGGTACCCTCCAGAACATGGTGCCCTGGCGCCCTGCGCCACTAGCCTCTATGGATAAGACACCCCTATTCAGAATCAGAGGCATAATCCAAAGCTGGAAAGTGGGAGAAGAGAGGCTAACAGCCAGAGGTGAGTCAGGCCAGTGAAGAAGCCAGGTTGTATCCACCTCCTGATGCAAGCTCCTCTCCCCACTGGTCTTCTAGAACCAGAAGAGGTATGAAGTGGGCAGAGGAGTAGTTAGTTTCATGCAGGCTCAGTGTCAGGTTGCTTGGGGAAATACCTGGAGAGGAAGGAACATAGGCAGCTTCAGGGAGGCAGTGACCTTCAGTCTCAGCAACTGATCCAAGGGGCAAGACCTACCAGGGATGAGCTGCTGTGCTTATTAGGCCTGACACTCCTGTGCAGATCCTTTTGCTAATAAAGAGATAACTCCACCTGCTTGGTATGATTTACTGCTGGCTCTCTCTTGTCACAGCATCTGATGTGCATTTGTCAGAAACTTGAGACAGGGCCCTCTTAGGGGCTGTGTTCTGTTAAATACCAAAGGCACTGCTTCGCTGATGGCCTTCCACCAGCAAGAAAACCTTACCTTCAAAAATAATCACATGGCCTGCAAAGCTGCTTGGCTTTCTCTGCTACTCTGTGCTTCAACCTGTATCTTTCAATGATACATTTTCTGGCTGCTATTTTTATATACTCCTGTTTGATTCTCCCCCATGTTGTGGTTTTTTATAGTGCCTACCATGTCACAATTTTCATTGTGGGTTTTACTGTGGTTGCCTGCCTTATAGATTTGTAAGGAAAGCCTGGGCACAAATGAAATGAAATAAAAAGTGAAGAAGGGAGGGGATGGAAACCAGATCTGAAGAGTTTATATGCACAAAACATTTGGACTGTGATGTCTTCTTGACCCCAGGGAAGTAACAGCTGCTGGTAATGGCAGATGGGGAAAATGCTGCTGTGTTCAGGTCCTGCTTCCCAAGGGCATTTGGGTGGCCACAGTAGAACAGGGTGTTGAATTTGGATGGAGGCATGATTCAGGTTATCATGGATGGTAGACACTGATAGCCTTAAAAATCCATGATTTTATCTAATCTTTTAAAGCCATCCAAGTTGGTGGACTTCACTACCTCTTGCAGGAGGTAGTTTAACTAAGCTGCTTTGTGAAGTACAGTACTTTCTTTCCTCTGTCCTGAATCATCCAATACTCAGTTTCATTGGACTGATCTCAGTTCTAGCATTACAAAAGAGGGAGAAACACTCCTTAACTCTATCCACACCTGCCAGTTCTACCCTTTCAGCATCCTACCAAGACCATCTCTCCCCAAGCCAGAATTGGTTCTCAAGTCAAAGCCCAGATGCAAAAAAATATGGATTAAAGATGGCCAAAACAAGCACTTGCTGTAAGCCCACCCACACATTCTCTCCTGCCTCCATACTAGCCTTACCAGTCGCCATGCTTTCACAATACACACAAAGCAACCTTGCCCAGTTTGCAGATTCTACACCAGGTCATAATACACTGCTTTTCTAAGGACACAAATGGGTGCACCTGCATTTGCTACATAATATGTACTTATGTTCACAATGGTCTTCAGCAATGGCTCATGCTGCCTTTCTTAAACTGGTCTTGTTGACCTCCTGATTGGCAAGCCCTAGGCTCAGTGGTTTAACCCACAGCGTCACCTGCGCCCCAAGGCTAGGCTAGCCATAGCTAAACTTCCTGTCTGGACTACTGTAATTCACTCTATGTGGAGCTGCCCTTGAAGATGGCCTGGAGGCTGTAGCTGCTGCAAAATACAATGAGCATGTCTTCATGGACCTGATGGCGCAGGATCATAGAACTGTGGTATTTCACCATTTGCCATCTTGTCAACAGCCCCAATTCCAAATCTTTAGTTTTGATTGATAAAGCCCTCCATGGCTTAGGATCAATCTTCCCAAACAACATGGCACCCCATACAGCCCTTCCTGGGCTCTATAGTTAGCTGAGGAGACTCTGTTAGTGAAGCTAACTTTGTGCAAGGCACATAGCTTTAGAACTTACAAGACTTACAGGACTTTCAGGCAGGGCCTTCTCAGATTTGAAACAGTCTGCCCTATATACCCCAATGTTCAGCTGGCACCAACACTAGCTATTTGGGGGGCCAGCTGAAGTTATTCCTCTTCTGTCAGGCTTATGGGTAACACAATCATTGACCTATGGTGTCATAATACTCAGACTGATTGACACCTTGCTTTGATTTTCTGCTTTGATTTTTACATTTTAAACCTTGTCCGCCCCGAGGTCTTTTGACACAAAGCAAAATAGAACTCGCTCAAATAAACACATACACAAATAAATAACACCTGTCCATTGCCATGAAAATATTACCGGGGGCGGGGGGGGCGGGTTTGAGGCAGAGGAGAGAACCTGCTTGAAATGGTTACAAGGCTGCCTGCCCCTTTGAAGGGTACGGTATGTTCATCCCATAAATTGATAATGTGGGTTTATCTCCATGCTCTAAGCCTGCCTGTGATGTTTGAAGTTCAAAGAACACAGCCTCAGTTGCAATGCTCTTTAAAATATCTGCCACGTCTTCCTGGAGCTCTCTGTACTGAAGCTAATATGCTGTTGGATCCCCTTAGCCATACAGACTAGACAAAAAAATTAACTTCTGTCTCTTTGCTTTACCAAATGAGGCCGTATAATGAGGTTCTACAAATGCTGATTATGTCAGGTCTAGCAATGCAACCAGCAGACATTAAGATATCCTAAATGGTCTGTGTAACTTTGAAAAGCTTTCAGTTGAAGCAGAACTTTGAGCTGAAGCAGAACTTAGTACCGTGAAAAACTACCGCCAAATCATAGAACTGTAGAGCTGGAAGAGATCCCGAGGCCATTAAGTCCAACCTCCTGCATTGCAGGAATCTCAACACATGGTCCTACTGTCCATTTTGAAACCATGAGGGGTTTTGCTGTGGAAATGTGGAGAACTGAACTAAGGATTCGGAAAATGAGAGACTGAGGCCACATTCATACCATACTTTTAAAACACTATGGTACCACTTCAAAACAACCATGGGTTCCCCCAAAGAAGTTTGGGAGTTGTAGTTTGCTAAGGGCACTGAGGATTGTTAAGAGACCCTCATTCCCCTCAGAAAGCTACAATTCCCCGTGAAGAGAGACTGGTTGTTAAACCACTCTGGGAATAGTAGCTCTCTGAGGGTCTCTTAACAATCCTCAGTAACCTTAGCAAACTACAACTCCCAAACTTCTTTGCGGGAACCCATGATTGTTTGAAGTGGTACCATAGTGCTTTAAAAGTATAATGTGACCTGAGGGAAACCCAAATTGACAGTTTTGTTCATCCTGATGTATAATTTCAGTCCATGGAACACTCTCAAGTATGACTGTCACCAACATCACAGCCATTTCAGCATCAGGTCAAAATTCATTTTGCCCATGCATTTTCAACTTTTAAATGTATGGCCATCATTTGGTATGCTCTGTTGCTTTCAGTTGCTTATATTTAGGTCAAGTGGATGTTCTGTTGAATCAGATTGTTGGCATGACTGTTTATTTCAGAGCTTTACCAATCTGGTGGCCTCCAGATGTTTGAAGAGCGCCACAGGTTGGGAAAGATGAGTTTCTTTTGTGCCTCCTGCATGTCAGCCTGATATCCATTGTAGATCAGAGATGCCTAACCTCCTGGCCCTCCAGATGTGGTTGGACTCCATGCCATCACCCTGAACATTGGCCATGCTGCCTGAGGTTGATGGAAGTTGGAGTCCCATTGACATTCAGATGTCCACAGGTGTTCCTCATTCCTGTTTCAGATTGAAGACATTTTAAAAATGCTTTCAGTGAATAAATAAAATGTGAGACTTCCTGCTGCATATGTTCAGCCTCCAGATGTGGGTGGGGGGCTGCAGGAACTACAGGGAGGGGATGAGGCCAATGGGTTCATCTCCTGCTCTCCTTCTTCTGCCATACTAATATGGGGATGGAGCAGTGGAGAGGATGACTGAATAGATCTTATGAGTCTAAGATCTTTGGGTTCAGCTAGTAACATGCCTTATACTGCTTCAAAGTATTATTGCAACTGAGCAGTATAGAAATGTTGTGAACTAAATGAATAAAAACATGATACCAAATCAGATGGCTGGTCCAACTAGCTCAGCATTGTCAACATACCTAGTGACAATGACACACCAAAGTTTCAGCCCTGCCTGGAGATGGTGAGGAACTGATCCCAGGACATTCTGCATGCCAAGCAGGCACTCTCCTACAGAACTATGATCCTTAACTCATTAACTACCTTTGCCCTGGGCACTGCCATTACCTTTCCCACTGAAACTCACCAGGATGAGGTGGCAGTGAGGAAAAGGACTGCTTCTGGGACCTTTGTTAGCTCATGGTAGCATTACGAGGGCCAGGTTCCCTGGAAAACAGTTTCCTAGGGCTCCTGGGACCTTAATTTCATTTCCCATGAGTCTAGGGAATGCTGTTGCGGTAATGGAAACCTCGGCCACCACTCTACTCATTGCTAGCCAATAAAGAAAGATAAGTTTGGGGCAAACTAATTGGGGGAGGCATGAAGGGTTGGGATAAGGAGCCCCCCCCCATCCATTATGGTCATCCCTATATGGAGAGCAGCTTGTTTGTTTGTTTGCTTGCTTGCATGTTAATCTATTTATTATTGCATTTATATCCCACTTTTCCCTCCAAGGAGCTCGAGGGGCACACGTGGTACTCCTCTCCATTTTCTTCTCACAACAACCCTGTGAGGTAGGTCAGGCTGAGAGACAGTGACTGGCCCAAAGCCACCCAGTGAGGTTCATAGCCAAGTATGGATTTGAACCCTGGTCTCCCATGTTCCCACACCACACTAACTTTTCCAAAGTAATGCCTCGAGATGTCATTGCCATTTCCTAAAAACCCATCAGGAGAGGGAGAGGGATAAAATTCAAAGCTCAGAATATGCCTGTCCTGAGTTAGTTCATCTTAAGGAAGGCACTTCTAAGTCGAGCCCACTAAAGCTCCACCCACCACTGGCATCAAGCTATGACTGGCCAAATGTGTGAATGGACCACTGTAAATATATAACACCACAGACATAACCTCACATCACTTCAAATGCAACACTTTTCTATGCAAAATCATTTTCAGACATGCAGCTGCCAGACGTCCAGCTGATGGTGGTGACGTCTGGAGAAGTGATGCACTGGTTGTATTTGCTGAAGCATTCCTACTACTGGTAACTTTTCATACTGTTTGGCTTTGTTTTGATGGAGTCTGTCTGGAAATTGTCATACTTTGTGCCTTCCAACCCTTTGGGATGATTAGGGGCATTATGTGCACAGCATGTTGCAGTCCATGCTTTAAGGACCACAGGACTGGGTTTATTAAGGAGCATGTGCTGAGATGTTAAGAAATTTATATTTAAGGACACTGAGTAATGTTCATAATGGTGGTTATGTCATGCAGCAAACCGGTTTGCCCAGCATAGGAGATAATGTACAGCGGAGGGACAGTTTATCTGGGACTACATTGGAACCAAAATTCTTGAAAAAGGCAAGAAGGAATAATCAACAACCCAGCCTCCTAGCAAGTCCCCAACTGCATGCATTGCTTCACACGCTATTTTAATATAGAATTCCAAAAACAGCCATGGCTGGGTCCGTGCAATGAATGTTAAACAGCAAGGAAAATTATAAATAATAATAATAATAATAATAATAATAATAATAATAATAAGAGTAAATCAGGTCTGAAAAATCTGGTCAACACAGGGCTGACTACAGCTGAGTTCTAGTCAGAGCAGACAAATTAAAATTAACGGAGTTAGTCACGTCCATAGATTTCAATGACTTTACTCTGTGTATGACGAACAGTGGGCGGGGGGAACCTAGAAGGGCATTGTTTCACCCGTGAAAACTCCGGGAAGAATAATTCTAACAACTGATACAAGGGAGAAGATAAAAAGAATACCAGACAAATTGGGGGTGGTAAAGGCTGGCCAGAAAACATCACGCGGACAGTTAGATAAATCAACCCCACCATGCACAAGGTTTTTGTTTTGCTTTTTACATAGAAACAGATATCAAAAGTACGGCATGCATTGATACTGAATTAACGGGGGGGGGGGTCAAATTGTACAGTTGGAACTAGAAAGGTTACAAAGGGAGGATGCATCTAAAATCAACACCCTCGTCCCGCAAGACAACTTGTTCAAGGTGTTTCGGGAACGTAGGGGTAGAGTCTCCACTCATTGTAACAATAAGGTTGTATGTTGATTTAACATGCACACTCATCTCTGCATTCATCTTCACTGAAAAACGACACCTGGCCAAACGGTAACTTTATAAAGCCCCTCCTCCCCAAAATTAGATGTCCCCTATGATGCTCAACACCAATCTGTTTGTCCGCAAACCACTTAGACTAAAATGAGGAGCGGGGAATGGAAGCAGATCTTGAGTCCAAGCAGAGACTAGTGGGAATACAACAGTTTAGCCACCACCAACCCACAAAGGGTTTTTGGCATAACCATGCTGTGTAGCCTGAGATGCGAACGATTTTTTATTAGGCCCTAATTTGTTTATCTTTCGAGGTATGTGCATGTGAACCACTGGCTCCTGGTCACTCGCGTGCCGGGTCATGCACCTACAAACTGCTGCAGAATCAGTAGCACATCCGGCTAAAATCATAATAAAATTCCCCAGCCTGGAGATGTTTCATTTCAAGAACCAAAATTTAAAAAGCTCCGTGAGCTCGCGCGTGCCCGTGAGCGCGCGCTGTATAACAGGAGGGATTAGAGGCTGGTGCACCAAACGTGTTTGTGTGTGTGTGCATGTTAAATTTAGTAAGGTTAAATGTAGCAAGTGAGATGGCAATGCACACCTTTGCACCAACCTCGTGCGCCTGGAACTGATTGTTTGGGGAGCATCACTCGCTACTCTTCCCCACAACACACACACACACACACACACACACACACAGGTGCATAGGCGCGCGCGCGCACTCCCCATTTCGATTTTCCCTGCTCTCTCCCAGGTCCATCCCACCAAGAGCTTTGGTCTACCTTCGGTGCTAGTGGGGCTGTCTATGAAAGTAATCCATTGGCGCTAACCTCTTAGAGTCCTCATCTCCATTGCCTCTGCTCGTCCCCCGCCCCAACTCTATTTTGTCTCCATGGCAATTGTTATGCATTCAAAAGAAGAAGAAAAGCAATCCAGTCCCTTGCATGGGGAAAAGCTTGAAAGTCAGTGTGGGTTTGGGGAGTGGCTGCGAGAGGGAAGATAAGATGCAATTCAAAGCATCACATGTCCTCTTTCGGACACATGCAGCCGTCGGTGGACAATTTGCAAGAAGCCCCCCACCACGCCGCACCACCAGCCTTCCACCCCTGTCCCCCCGCTTCTTTGCAAGAGCTGCAGGCCTATCCAAACGCCCAGGCCACCTGGCCTGAAAGTGGCTATGACCATAGTACTGTATCCTATTGTTTCCTCTCCAATGTGGGCTGGAATAACCCACACTGACAGATGCGCTAATAGATGGGCTCCAACACCAGGTAGTTAAACGGCCCTCTTTTGCAAAGAGTTGCTGGGGGGAAGGGGCGTCGGCGCCAGAAAAGGCACGATGGGTGGGGGTACCCCATGTCTCTCTTCCATCTGTGGCACCTCTGAAGATCCCTGGGAATGAGTGAGCATCGCCGACTATGTTAGCTGCTACTACCCACCCCAGGAATAGGGGGGGGGGAATAACACGTTTCCTTTGCGCGCATACGAGCAAACGCACACACACACGCCCCACATTTATCAGGATACAGCCCCATCCCCAATTGCTACCACCAAGTTAAGAAAGAAAGAAAGAGAGAGAGAGAGAGAGAGAGAGAGAGAGAGAGAGAGAGAGAGAGGAGGATATATTATGCGGGGTTAATAATCCCACACTTCCTGGTACCTCCAGATCTATTGCAGAACACGGGTGCCGACGAGGCACATGCTGCCTCTCCCCGCGGCGCTCGCACACAAAGGAAGGCACCCCAACTGTCAGCGCCAAGACAGACACTGCAGCATTAGAAAAGGTCTACCTCCACCCCCACCCCTAAATGTGGTTCTCCCTCCCTCTACAATGGTGGAAAGAGGGAGGTAGAAGAGGAACTGTCAAACCCAAACACCTTGGGAAGGCAGCCCCCACCCAGGCAAAAAAATAAAATAATGCTTTAAAGCATGTGAACTGGGGGAGATGGGAAAGAGGCTTCCGTTGTCCCCATTTATTCTTCCTCTCCCATTCTTTCTTCCCAGAGCTCAGTACGGAAAGGGAAAGGCAGAAAGAGAGACAAAGGAAATTCTGGAGAGGAGGGGGGTGTATAGACAAAGGAGTGTTGCGCGGGGTGGGGGGCTGTGGAGAATGCAGGAGGAGGAAGAGGAGAAGGGGTCGGCAAAACACACAGAGAGAGACACACGCACACACGCACACACCTGGCCGGGCCCCTTACCTTTAGATGCATCTTTCTCTTCCTTTGACTTGATCACCTTCCCGCTCATAGATCCCAGTTTGGTTGTAAAATCCCCCCAAGAGACCTCGTGTGGACAATCCGACTGGACTTCCAGGAAATGCAGGCAGTGGATGGAGATATATGGACAGAGCGATGAGAGCGCCTTCTTTTTTTTCCCCCACCTTTCTTTTGTGGGTAAACGAGCAGCGGGTTGGAGAGAAGGGGGAAATCCTAAAAGCAAAATGTATTTTTCTTTAAAAATAAAAAATAAAAAAGGAGGGGGACGAGGGGAAGAAGAGAAGGGGAAGAGGGGAAGAAAGGAAGAATCAGGAGGAAATCTTGATGGCTCCTCGTGCTATTTCCTGGTGCAGGAGGGTTAAAGCCCACCACCACTGCCAAAGACTGTATTGAACCTGCTGGCTGGTGCTATCTCTCTCCCCCCTCCTGCCTAGTACAGGAGAAAGGGGGGCAGTGAAAGCGAGGGGGGTCCCCTGGACATCCGCAGGATTCTCCTTTGCCTTGGCTGGGAGGTTTGCAAGAGACAAAAGCAGTTTGCTGTCTTCTCTCTCCGCCACCAGATATTCCCTCTCCTCCTTCCACCTTTCCCAGGCAGCAGGAGAGGAGGGGGGGCACCACTCCTAATAGCTCCAGCCCACCCCCACCCCCCAGATGCTACTGACAGGCAGAGAATTACACACACCTCTCTTGTTCTCCCCACTCAGGCAAAGGGCGGTGGGACTGTCGCTTGGGGGAGGGAGCGTGCAATCTCCCTGCCTCCCCCCGCTCCTACACACACGATTCTTGTAAAAGTCTAGGGAGGTGTTGGAAGAAACGGAGGGGGGGTCGTTACACTGCAGAGAGAGGCGTGGATAAAACTTGCAGGGTTTCTTTTCAAACACAGGAGAAACAAATTGTATGTTCAGGTAGGGAGAATAGCTTTGGGCAAAGCTGTTCCCCAGGTGAAGAGAGAGGCGCTACCTGTTGGGTCTGGAGCAAAAGAGGGATGGGCGGGGGCTGCTTCTGCGTGGCCAAAAAAGAAAGGAGAGCAAATGCATAATAAAAGAGGATTTCGAATTTCCATGAAATTTGCATATGAAATTTGCATAGGAATGCAATGCTCCTCCATGGGGAAGCCTATGACCTGCGTGCCTGCTCTCCAGATTCTGGGTGTGGATGTGCAACTTCCAAGGGCTGTCTGGCTCTCCCTTCTTGATCTTTAAGGTGGACTTCAACTGGGCATCCCTTCCAACAAAAGACACCTTCCAATAAAGGGCTGGCCTCTAAGAGAGGGTTGGCCTCTGTTAGGGAAGGCAGAATCTGGTTTTACTTCCCTGGGACAGCTGAAGTAAAGAATCCAAGATAGCAATCCTAATGGGCATACTGGACTGCTGGTAAGTCCCATTACACAACATGGAGCTTACTTCCAAACACACATGCCTAGGATCATGCTGTTATTTCACAAAGTGGGTGAAAAGGGCAAAATACCACACCACCTGCACCCAGCTGCTTAGCTCAATATCTGGAAGGAATTAATGCCTTTAATTTTCAGCTGCAACCACTCGGTGTTGATTTAAGCGTAGGGACCCAGGTGGCGCTGTGGGTTAAACCACTGAGCCTAGGGCTTGCTGATCAGAAGGTCAGCGGTTCGAATCCCTGTGATGGGGTGCGCTCCTCTTGCTCGGTCCCAGCTCCTGCCAACCTAGCAGTTTGAAAGCACGTCAGAATGCAAGTAGATAAATAGGAACCGCTACAGCAGGAAGGTAAACGGCGTTTCCGTGTGCTGTTCTGGTTTGCCAGAAGCGGCATTGTCATGCTGGCCACATGACCCGGAAGCTGTCTGCGGACAAACGCTGGTTCACTCGGCCAATAATGCGAGATGAGCATGCAATTCCAGAGTCGGTCACGACTGGACCTAATGGTCAGGGGTCCCTTTACCTTTACCTTAAACCAGAGGGTAGATTGACACCAAGGGAAGGAGGAAACTCTAGGGCCACTTTTTTGAATTGGGCTTTGATGGGACCCAAGCTGGAATTGTGGACCTTCACAGCTTCCTTCTTACCCATCCCCTTTCACCTTCATCAAGTTTTCATCTTGCAGATGCAGAAAATGCAAGCAGCTCTAGGTTTGGGTGGCTGCTCAGGCAAGGCACCCTCCATGGGACCCCCCCTTCCTCAGTGAGGCTCCACTCCACTTCCATTGTCGCCATCCACTGCCCCTCCTCTTCCTCACCATTGCAACCTCTTGCTTGCTTGCTTGCCAGTTAGAGAGCCAATGAGCAAGAGGGCTGTGACATCTCTGGCTCCTCAAGATCACTGCTCCCGTTACCTGGGCAAGAGCAAGAGGAGGGTGAAGCAAGGAGGCTGCAGTGGTGAAGAGGCGGCCCAGTCCCAAGAGGCTCTTGTTAGCAGCCCCCAAAAAATGCCTGACTATGCTGACTCTTGATGTCATGCAGCCCCTGAAGCCAACAGAACCAAAGCTGAACAGAAAGGTCCACCAAGGCAAGAACCATGAGGATAAGTATCCACAACAGCTGTTCTCTCACTGCTTGTGAATTCTTCTTCCTAATTAAGAAGGGGGGGGGATAGTGTTTGCCATCCTTTCCCACACATGTAAGTCCCCATGCAAGAGAATGGTGGAACTTGCCAAGTCACCTGGGTGAAAAGAATCCAGAGGTTATATATTGTCTACGCCTTCAGCCATTAACAAATTATGAAAAATCTGGATTTTAAAATTATTTAAGTGGTACGTGTTTGTGTGTGTGTCTTTGATGAGTTGAGGAAGTTCTCCAATCCTGGACACACATCTTGGTGTGATGTGGAATGGCTTCCAAAGATAACATCATAAATGCCAAATAACTCCCCAAGAAGGATGTTAAGCATTTTCTTAAAGAGGAAAAGAAATGTGATGATCACCTTTGGTGTCACTGAATGTGCATTTTGGAGGAGGGAGAGATGTGTCCTCCACTCAAAGTCTTGCATTGCAAAACTTAAAATGCAAATTTTGACTGGATTTGAATGCATGCTGAGCTTCTCTTGGCTGATGTTCCAGAGTCAGTGTCATGATCCGGGCTGTTTACGAGCGAAGTCCCAGCAAGGAGCATCGGGACCGGGGGCAAGATGGTAGGCACGAACATCCAGGGAGTAGAGGCCCAAGGGTCAAGAAGCACAAGGGAAGAAGTCACAGTATGAAGGTTGAAGCACAAAGTCACAGTCCGAAGGTCAAAGCATAAAGTCACAGTCCAAGGGTCAAGGCACGAAGTCATGGTCAAAAGGTAAGGAGGCACAAGGCGAGGCAGAGAGTGCATTGCTGTGGCAAAGTGCTGAGGGAAAATGCTGGCCTTATATCCCTTGCCGGCTCTTGCCACCAGGTGCAGTGAATACCAAATGGCCTCACCTGTGCGGCCGCGCCCTGCCTCTCGAGAGCAAGCCGAAGAGGATCCCAGTCCTGCAAAGCCCTGCTGGTCCCAGGGCCTGGCTCCTGCACAAACTCCTGACAGTCAATACATCACTTTATGCCTAAAACAGCAATCTTCCATTAATCCCTGGGGTGTGAAAGCTTTTTTTCAAACTGAGGGCCACATTCCTCTCCAGGTGACCTTCTGGGGGCCATATGCCAGTGACAAGTGGGGATGGAGGCAAAAGTGGGCAGGGCAACTAATGTGGATTATACCATTGTTTGGTAGGCTGCTTTCTGCACAAAATCACAAAACCCTTTCTACCCTCCATTCAGGTAAGCAAAAGGCATGATCAGAGTTCAAGGACACAGTCCAGCCTGGCAAAAGCACTTGGGATGAAAAGCAAGACCAGAGAGTGGATTGCAGAGACAAAGGGTGATTTGGTGCAAGTTTGAAGGGCCAGATAGAGAGGACCTACAAGCCTGAGATTCCCCATTCTCAATCTACTTTTGATGCCCCACTCCAATAATGGGCATGTGTCCTACTTTGCAGAATGCAATTCTCTATTTTATGGACTGTTCAGGCCAAGTTTGGTTTAAGGAATGGAGAAGGGAGAGCAGTTGGATCCATGAAGTTGCCCATTCACAGTCAGCACCTAGGATAGATAGGTAGGTACAGGGTTTTTTTTTAAAATCAGCTGGAACTCACTGGAACTCAGTTCTGGCACCTCTCAGGTGGGCGCCATTGCCATTGTAAGAGAAGAAGGGAGGTGTTCATGGTGAGTTCTGACACCTCTTTTTCTAGAAATATAGCACTGAAGGTAGGTAGGGTAGGTAGGTAGGTAGGTAGGTAGGATCATAGAATTGTAGCATTGGTAGGTGCCACAAGGGTTATCTAGTCCAACCCTCTGCAAGGCAGGAATCTTGCACCCAATGTGGGCCTCAAACCCACAACCCTGAGATTAAGGGGTCTCATGCTCTACCAGTTGAGCTAGATAGATGATAGCTGCCTTGTTATCTGACTTCAGTATACATACATTTCACACACAGAAACAATGAGGAGGGTTGAAGAGGAGGGAATAACACTTTTTAAAGGTTTGTCTTTACATGTTGCCCTAAAGAGAGGCTATCCCCCCTGCAGAAGAGTGAAGGGAGAAGACCTCTGAAATGGCATCTGGTGTATCCAGCTACTCATACTAAGAATAATCACCTTTTATGTTAAGCAGTGTCACCTGTTTAACTGGAGGTGTCTTATTAATAGATGCAAACTTCAAAAGAAGAAGATTAAAACAGATTAAAAATTGCAGCCTTAGAGAGGGAAAGTTGTGGGTTGCTACTAGAGGACACTGGGAATGCTCCAAACTCATGCAATTAATATCTCAATAGTTGTTTTGAAGGTTTCCCAGCTTGAGTTTTAAGAATGTGTATCAGAAATGATACACATGCCTCAGATTTTTGCAACAGTGGAGAAGGGTTGTAAGTAGTGTCCCCTCAAAAGAGGTACCGTAAGAGCACAAGAACATAAGGAGAGCCTGCTGGATCAGGCCAGTGGTTCATCTAGTCCAGCATCCTGTTCTCACAGTGGCCAACCAGATGCCCCCATAGGAAGCCCGCAAGCAGGATCTGAACACAAAAGTAACTCTCTCCTCCTGTGGTTTCCAGCAATGGGTATTCAGAAGCATTGCTTCCTCTGGCCATGGCTGCAAGGTCAAGCCCAGGGACTCACCTAATCCAGCATCCTGTTCTCACAGCAGACCTGATGCCTATTTGCAGCCCGCAAGCAGGACTTGAGTGGAACTGCAGCTCTCCTACACTGACCTGCACTGCTAGTTGAATGTAGCCCACTCAATGAGCCCTGCAGTCTGCCAGACACAAGAGGCACCACATGTGGTTGGTGAATTGTTTCATGGGTCACAGGCTTTGCAGGCAAGAGCTGGAATCAGATCTAATTAATGGCTGGCTACATGTGCATAGGATATATGCTCGTACTACCCAACCCCTCCTGCTCCGTCCCTTCCCAGCCTTTCAGAAAGCACCAGCATTTTAAGAGTGTTGGATAATGATAAGGAGGTGTGGATGTTCCCAGCTGATGTCATCCATCTCCTGGCCAATCACAATCAGTGGGGTCTTTCTGCTTCATTGCCCCATTTGCTGTATGAAAGTCAGAACCCCCAATAGTCTGACCCGGGCACAATGTCACAGACAGAATTTAATGAGCAGGAAACATTTGCCTTCTGGAGCTGTCTGGAGCTAGGCAGCAATTAATTCATAGACCACAGCAGAGCTTCATAAGATGTCAGCCACCACAAGCCCTTTGCTTGCTTCTTTTCTTTTCTTTTCTTTTCTAATACTTAGCACTCTCAGAACATTTCCATATCTGGAGCATGGTTTTCTGCAGATTACAAAGGCACATATTTTGGTTTGGTTTTATTAAGGGTCTAATTCCAGGAATGGTTGGATACAGCCACCTCGGTCTGGTCAATGCCTGGATAGGAGATCACCTGGGATCCCAGTGGGAGACTACTTTGAGCTCCGTAATGTTAGAAAGTTGAGATACAAGTATCATAGTCTTATATTCCAATACTTATCTCAGGTCTCCAAATATCAGTCCTTCTGTAGCCAAAAGGGCATTTGCCAATGCACAATAGACTGTAAGAAGAGCCGTACTGGATCAAGCCAAAAGGGGGCCCATCTGGTCTAGCACCCTCTTCTCACACTGGCCAACAGATGCCCATGAAAAACCCTGAAGCAGGACTCTCCCCACTTGTAATACTCAGCAACTGGTATTCATTCACCCACTCCAACAGTGAAGGTGGAATATACAGATTGTGGCTAGCAGCCATGGAGAGCCTTCTCCTCCATGGATTTGTCTAATTCTCTTTTAAAGCCACCCAGGTTCGTGGCCATCACTGTCTCTTGCTCTGTGGTATAACAATGTGCTAGGTGAAGAAGGCCTTCCTTTTGTCTGTTATGAATCTTCCAACATTCCTCCTCATTGGATGGCTCTATGTCAGGCATCCCCAAACTGCGGCCCTCCAGATGTTTTGGCCTACAACTCCCATGATCCCTAGCTAACAGGACCAGTGGTCGGGGAAGGTGGGAATTGTAGTCCAAAACATCTGGAGGGCCGAAGTTTGGGGATGCCGGCTCTATGTTCTAGTGCAATGAGAGAAGGAGAAAAAAACTTTTCTCTACCCACTTTCACTGTTCCATGCATTTTACTCAAGGTGTAAGAAGGTTTGGTGAAACTCTTAAGTTTGCAGAAACGCAGAAAATCTTCAGAAGGCAACTCCAAAACAGCCCAATGGGAACTGAGCATGCTCTATGGCCACAGAGTAGGACAGTCGGTAGAGCATAATCTCATGGGTTTGAGTCCCATGTTAGGCAAAAGATTCCTGCATTGCAGGGGGTTGGACCAGATGACCATTGTGGTCACTTTTAATTCTACGTTTATATGATTCTATGAAGTAGGGTTGACCTATTTATCCAGGACATGCCCTCTTTTTCATGGATATGTAAAATAGTGATCATAGAGATCCATAGTTAAAAGTAGATGTTGGCAAATGTATTCTCTTTTTCTTTTTCTTTTTGCTCTTCAAAATAAGGTAACAGTACACTGGCCACTGTGGGGTAGGGGACATGGAAAACTGGAAAAAAGCAGAACAGAGGAGCTAGAATCATAAACAGCAAAACTTTGCACTGCAACATTCTTTTGCAGCCCTCACTTGTCACCCTGAATTTGAAAAAGAGCCATTGTACACAGTACAATAACAAAGAGAGAGAGAGAGAGAGAGAGAGAGAGAGAGAGAGAGAGAGTTTATAACACATATTTTAATGCCAAATACTCTTTCAATCATTAACACAGCCACTTTTAGATGTCTAAATCTGGGTTGGGGAATAGGTGTTGTTTTCCTGTTATTGAAAGTCTGTGGAACCAAGCAAAGTTGGACCAGGAGGTGAGAGCCAGGAATGATGAAATGGTGTGAGTGTCAGACAAGAGCAAGAGATAGGATGCTGGATCAAATCTCTGCTCAGCTAGGAAGCTTACTGGGTGACCTTGGGCTAATGACTCCCTTCTCAGCTTCATCTACATTGCAAGGTTGTTAGGAGAGGATAAAATTGAGGGGGTGGGCAGGGTTAGGTTGAGCTCCTGACCTGCAGGGAAGGGTAGGTTTCAAAGGCAAAAAAATAAGAGCAAATAATAATAACAAATTTATTTAAAAAAATAAAATACCCAGAACAAACTTAGTTGGTCTCTAAGGTGCTACTGGACAATTTTTTTAATCCCCCCCCCGACTGCATCAGACCAACACGGCTACCTACCTGAACAAATAAAATTGTGTTTTCTGTTTGGGACATCTTGATAGGAATCAGAATGACACTCTTTACAGGTGGTGGCAAAGATGGCACATCGTGCTTGGGAGAGTGCTAGCTGATTGCTTTCAACAGCTATTTCTTTCTCTCCTGAAAGCTGGCATGCTTCTCCACACACATTTCCCACAACAAACTTGGCTAAGAATGATGTAATACAAGAACATGCCTTATACCAAGCCAGGCTTCTGGTCCAGCAAACTTAGTATTGTCCACCCAGCAGGCAACTGTTCTTCAGGGTTTCAGGTAAGAATATTTCCAGTCCTACCTGGAAATGACAGGGATTGAATCTGAGACCTTCTGCATGCAAAGCAGATGCTCTACCATCAGGGGTAGGCAACCTAAGGCCCATGGGCCACAAGCGGCCCACAGGGGTCGTTTAACCAGCCCACGAGCCGCCCCTGAACCAAGCTGCCTGCTTGGCGAGTCCCCACGCGCTGCGCTAAACCGGCACAGTGCAGTGCGGGGACTCGCTTTCGTGGCACTGGAAATCACGTCTGCGCAGACGCAGACACCAGAAATCGTATCAACGCAGACACTGGAAATCGCAAGCACGCACACTCACACAGGCGAGCGATCCAACCCATGGAGAGATCTCCACTGGAGTGAATCGGACCAGACGAGGTAAACCTTGGCGACCCCTTCTCTACCACTAAAGTGTGACTGAAGGAGCAGTAGTTCAGGGTTGAAGACCCATTGCTATTACTGCAACAGGGTCCCAGCAGACTTTCTGGCTCCAATTTCCTTCAGCCACTCAATTAGCAGGAAAGTGAGGTTTTTTTTAGCCTCTGGAAATAAATCCTCTCACCCTTTGAGCTGATTGGAACCAATTGGAGTTGATTGGAAGGGAGGAGTTTTTGTTTTTGTTTTTGCTCTTGTTCTTGTTTTTATGTAGTTTGTGTTCTCATTTTGCATTTCTTTGTAACTGCCCTGTGATCTTCAGATGAAGGATGGTATGCATATTTAATAAATCATCATCATCATCAAGGATGTGATTTAGCCTCTTATCGGCTCGTAGGGTCATTCTGGAGAAGGTGCCCAAGAAGAACACAGAGGGCAGATTGTTCTGTGTGCTCCAAAGCACACAAGAACAGTAAAAACACCAGGTGCTTCAGTTTCAGGAGAGTGGCTGCAAGTTCTGCTGCATACAACAGGACTTCAAGAAAAAACATGACTTAAACCACTCTGAAAGAATATATCAGAGCACTTCAAATTGTTTGTCCATTCTACTCCAGAGGAAATAGTAGCAACACATGGACATCTGTGCAGGTGACTGCAATGCATTCCTAATTATAATATTATTGCATAATATTAAAGGGTTGCATAATCTTAGAAGGGTGTGTTGTGTGGCTGTGACTATCATGAAAGGACCCTGCACTTCTGAATTTTCCATGCATGGTGTCATGGTAGTCAGGAATAGATTCATCTTACATTTTACATAAATTCTACAAACCACTGCAAAAAGAGCATCAGGGATCAAATCTCCCCATCACCCCTACATTTTCCATCCCAACCCTTTCTGCTGTTATTCCATGATTCAAGTGAAGCCATCTCCAATTCAGGATTGCATTTCATTTGCTGCTGGAGAGGGCGGGGTTGTTGACAAACACCAGGAGTCTAGAAGACTAGGGAGTTTCCAGTAAGAGAGCCATGGAATAAAGATGGTTAAATGTTACAGCACAAACAGAAGTGTTTTCTTTGAGGGGCGGGGAGGAAAAGATTTGTCACTCCAAGCCCAGGATTTCTTGCCCCATTGCCCTCCCCTTTTAAGAAAGCTTTTTAAAAAAATACTTTGCATAAAAGGGCACCAGGGCAAAATGATGGTGTGAGACTTCAGCTGCCCATCATCTTAACTTCTCCAGATAATCTATATTTGTAAATTAGCATTTGAAAATCTGGTGCAAATCTGTGTCATGGGCCAGTGTCCCACATCCTTTAAGTACCTAGCAATGCAACCCAAACATGATCGGGTGGTTGGGAAACCTCCTCCAGAAGGAAAGTTTGAAAGCATTTGAATAACTTTTTACAAACTTTTACTTTGAATGGCGAGCAGCATAGCACCACAGGAAGCTGCCTCATGCTGCCTCAGACCCTTGGTATTGTCTACACTGACTGGCAGCAGCTCTCCAGGGTTTCAGGCAGGGTTTTCTCCCAGCCATAGCTGGAGATGTTAGAGATTGATGCTGGGACCTTCTGCAGGTAAAGCAGATGCTCTACTTCAGCATTGAGGGACAGGACAGCACTGAGAGAGCTTCTCGGTGGATGTGGAGAACATGGCTATGCTACAGGGACTTTCCCCCTCTGTCTCTCAAATCTGCAATAACTTAGGGTCCATCAAAACTGGAATAAAGGGCGGGTGATTCAAGGCAGACAAAGAAAGGACTTCTTCACCTGTAAAGGTAAAGGTAAAGGGACCCCTGACCATTAGGTCCAGTCGTGACCGACTCTGGGGTTGCGCGCTCATCTCGCATTATTGGCCGAGGGAGCCGGCGTATAGCTTCCAGGTCATGTGGCCAGCATGACAAAGCCACTTCTGGCGAACCAGAGCAGCACATGGAAACGCCGTTTACCTTCCCGCTGTAGTGGTTCCTATTTATCTACTTGCATTTTGACGTGCTTTCGAACTGCTATGTTGGCAGGAGCTGGGACCAAGCAACGGGAGCTCACCCTGTCACAGGGATTCGAACCGTCGACCTTCTGATCAGCAAGCCCTAGGCTCAGTGGTTTAACCACAGTGCCACCTGGCAAAGATGGCCACTAGCTTAGAGGGAATTTTGGGCAGTCTTTGCCAACTTGGCATTCTCCCGGTGCTTTGGTCTACAATTCCCATCAGCCTCCACCAGCACCAGTTGGCAAAGGTTGATTCTGGGGGAAAACACAGAGGAGGAAGAGAGATTGGCCACAAGCTACAAGAGTTAAATGGACTCTCCATATTTAGAAGCAGTATATCCCAAATGCTGCTTCCCAAATGGGCAACAGCAGGAGAGGGTTATTCAACATCACCCACTCCTTGCTGGCTTCCCAAGACCACAGTAGAAAGAAGAATTTGGAGATAGAAATGAGATGCAGCAGGATTTGTTTGGCTAAGAGATTGGTTAACATTAGTGAATAGCGAACTTCTGGACTTGGAGGGCTTTGAAAATAAATTTGGGTGGCACGCCTATCTTGTGGATGACAAATTGAAAGTCCACAAAGGGTTTAATAACCATATCATCAAGCGATCACTTATGGGCATTTGGAATAAACATAGGAGACTGCTGGAGCCAAAAACACCTAGATGGGCGTCCCCCATGGAAATAATTACAGTAAAAAAGGTAAATTTAGAGAGGAGGTGGGGAAACTACTCGGTCCTGCTAGAGGAAAAAGATGGAATTTTGAAAATTAAAGATTATGAGGAGGTAAAACAGCACCTAACGGGTTGGATACAATACCACCAGATCCACAGTAAGTTTAACGAACACAAACACAGACAAGGATTTTTGAATGAACCCTCTTTATTGGAAAAAAATTTAATTAAATCAGACACCAAATTAATATCTAAAATGTATAGTACATTACTTGAATGGGAGACTAAGGACGAGATGGTTAAGGAAGTGATGACAAAGTGGGCCATCGATGTAGGGAGAAGTATAAACACGGAGGAATGGGAGAAGTTATGGACAAGAACCTGGAGATTTACAGCATCAGAGGGAATAAGGGAGAATATGATTAAGTTATTTTACAGATGGTATATAACCCCCGTTAAAATTCATAAAATGTATAAAACCAGGGACAATTTGTGTTGGAAGTGCAGAAAAGAAACAGGAACATTTTTACATGCGTGGTGGCACTGTGGGGAAATAAAGAAATTTTGGACCCAAGTATTTGAAGAGATCAAAAAAATGTTCAAATATAATATAAAAAAGACCCCAGAACTTTTTCTACTGGGGATTATGGATAATACAATCAAGAAAAAAGATGAGACACTGTTCTTGTACGCAATGTCAGCGGCAAGAATATTGATCGCATCGTATTGGAAAACCAAAGAGATACCTAATATTGAGGAATGGAGGGAAAAGCTGTTTGGATACCTAGATTTGGACAACCTGACGAATTCAATTAGAGGACATTCGAACAAGAAATTCCAACTTAATTGGGTCAAATTTGGGGAGTATATGAAAAAACAGTGTCCCACGGTAAAGTCCTGGGTTCATTTTTAGTTCTTGTATTGAATAACATAGATTGATCCAAATATGATAAGGATGATAATTGATGTATTTCTATTTATAAATCATTTTAAGGTATATATTGGTGGATATATGGGGAAGCAGTAATGGTATATAGCATCTAAGGAACCTGAGAGAGAGATGAGGGGAAGTCAACTAGGAGGGATGGAAATTAAGTTAATTTAATTTGTGGATATAGCTAATCTGAGATTTCTTTTCTATTATGATTTGTATTTTGTAAGTGTGTGGATGAGTTTTATGTTTGTATTTTTTAATCAGATTTTCAATAAAGTTCATTTTTAAAACTAAAAAAAAAAGAAGAAGAAGAATTTGGTCAGACCCAACCAGACTATCCTTATCCTCTTTGTAATTCCAATTAAGCCATAAGGGAATTATGCGAAGGGGAGATAGGAGCTTGTAAAGAACCTATATAAACAGCGCGAAAACTGATCATACTTTTTCATGGTCTTCCCTGGATGCACCAGCTTTTTATTTTCTTTCAGAGTTGGATCCAGTTCACCCAAACAACGCTCCCATCCCCACCATCACTGTGTCACCTACCTTAATCCGAGAAAGGGCCGTGAGCTGTGTGCCTTAGAAGCTATTCCTGGCCAAGAGTTCCAGCGCTCTTCGGGGTAAAAATCCTGAAATAATCCTATGCATTTAGCACGTGCTTAAAAAATCCTCAAGAACAATGGCACAAAAACAAAACACAATCTCTGTCCTTAAAAAAACACACACACAACTCCTTCTCCCGGTTTCCCGTGGCCTTGGGAAAACACTCCAGAGGAACAACCCTCTGAATCTGGTAGACAGAAGAATGACCCATGCAGTAAAAAGGATCAGAGGCCTGCCATGCTCAACCAAAGATGTGGCAAGTCACAGGGTTTCTCCAGCGGCTATTTTTAGTGAAACAGAATTCGTCAAGTTGTTTTGACTTCCCAGGTTGCTCTCCTCTAAGTGCTGGAGAAGGCAGCTGTGCATCCAGATCGCCTTACAGCATGGAGGATCCCTTTCAGAGCCAAAGTTGGAGAGGAGAGGCCCCAGGAAGAGACAAGTGATCAGGGGTGCTGTCAAGAAAGGGAGGGCATTAGGGCAGCCGTCCATGACTCCCCTTGGAAGAGGGCCAACAAAAGGGCTGGTTTGCCACATTTTGAACACATGCCCACCACAGTGATGCATACTTACACACAGACACACACAGAGAGTGTTCAATTTCTTAAAGCATACCACAGCAAATGAAGGGACTCACTCAGCTGCGTGCCTTGAGGTATAACAGCTGTAGAATATCACCCTTTAAAAGTATGTAAATATGTTTGTTTGATTTTTGAGAATGCAGCTGTAAAAGGTCAATCAGATGTGCAAATCAGGCAAAGGGGGGGGGGAAACCACTCGTAACTGTGACCGTGATTGTGACTGAGTGAGGTACAGGGGTTGTTTATATCACTGTCTTCTTCTTAAATATTAAGAAACAAGTATGGAACAATGAGACAGATTTTACAGTTCTCTTTAACCACCCCATTGTATTCTGAATTTCCCAGGAGCACGTGGCTGGCCATTGCCAATGGGCCTTTTGGCCTCATTTCAACAGAGCTGCTTCTGAAGGTACATAGAATCACAGAGTTGGAAGGGACCACTGTAAAGCAGGAATATTTTGCTCAGCTTGGGGCTTGAACCCACAACCCTGGGAATAGGAGTCCGGTGTTCTGCCAACTGAGCTCTCTCATTTCCCCATCCTTTTCGGCGTATGCCGACAGGTGCAAAAGGGAAACTTGGATCAGTGTTAGCAATTGCAAATATAGGAGCAGCCCCAGAAATGGCAGTCACTCCTGGTGTGCTTGAGTTCATTCCTTAGATAGGCTCTCCTCTCAGTCTAAGAGAGAGAGAGAGAGGGAGAGGGAGCGGGAGAGGGAGAGGGAGAGAGAACAAACAGCTGTGATTGGTTCTGTGCTGGCCTGACCAAGGCTGATGGGAGTTGTAGTCCAAACTATCTGGAAAGCACCAGCTTGGGGAAGGCTTGCCCATGGTTTCAGTGAGAGTGAACATGATATAAACATGTCATCACCTTCTCTGAAGACTCTGGACTTCTTTGCCTGCTGCTTTCCCCTTCCCTGCTTTTCTTTCAGAACAGGGATTAGACCAATGGTTTTCAAAGGTTGTGGCGTGACATACTGGTGTGGCAGGAAAGATTCAAGGACAATCTAAGAAACATTTACTTTTTTAAAATAACTTTATTGAAATCGAAATAAAAATATACAAATATAACATGTACAAATAATATAAACGAAACAAAACAATTTGTACAAGGTGTGCAAATAAAAACCTACTAATGAATATATAAATCATAACCTAAATTGAGTAGATCTTTTATATATATATATATATATATATATATATATATATATATATATATATTATCAAATAAAATAATTTCTTTTGACTTCACAAGAATTCTCCTATAAACCGACTTCCACTGTCATCATCCCGGGCTAATAAACTCACATATTTTTATGCTGCTTCCCTTCACATTCCATTTTTGAATCAATACGGAATATTAAAAGTAAATCCAAGTCTTTATTGAGGGGCATTACCTTTTCAAATAATCCCCAAACTTTTCCCAATTCTGATTGAATTTCCAATTTCTGCCTCCTCTGATTGAATTTGTTAATTTGGCCAATTCTATATAGCTAAATATTTTTCCCTGCCATTCTTCAATTTTAGGGGTCTCTTGTTTTTTCCAATATTTGGCAGTTAGGATTCTCGCCGCCACCACTGCATACCTCAGGATATCCACGTTGGTTCTTTTATAATTTGAGAAGTTGGTTGTAAATTAAGACGGAAAGTAAAGGACTTTCATCTCAAGCACCCTTTGGGTTCGGTCAGACAGCCAGTTACAAATCCACTGAATGGTAGCATTGTGTGGCCCGCATTTTACCAGCTTCTTTACAAGAATATCATGGGGCAAGATAACTAAGCAAGTGCTAGAAATTACCCCAAAATTGGTTTTACTAAGTATCTTTCAAGATAACAACGCTCACTCAGAACACAAAGAATTTATAATCCACCTATTGTCAGCAACAAGAAACATCATAGCCAGACACTGGAGGGACCTGTCAGGAGTAAGTATGGACCAATGGTACCAGGTTGTATGGGAAACGGCCCTACTAGAAAAACTAACCAGTAAGCTGAAACTGACACAGGGACAAACAGAAGAAGACACCTTCACCCCAGTATGGTTCCCCTTCATCACTTATACAGCCCAACAAGACAACGACAAAAACTTACCGTCAGCATACAAATCAATATAGCTAACCTAAGCAAAACATCCTCCCTCCCCACTCACACAAGAAACTAAAGATCATCACAGCCGACCACAAATGAGCAATCACATCCTAAGACGAATCCCGACCTCTCTCACCAACAGAGAAGCACGAACAAACAACAGAGAACCTGCACAAACGACGCTGACGCCGAACCCCTACACATATCAAGAAAAACAGAAACATTGACAATCCACCACACCCAACTCCCCATCCCACCCACCTCTTTCCCCCCCCCTTCCTCATAAGGTCTCAACAAGTAAAACTGATGTGTAAACATGATGCATGAGACACTGCACCACCTTTGTAACCCAAAAAATCCTTAATAAAAATAATTATATAAAAAAAGAATATCATGGGGCACCTTGTCAAAGGCCTTGCTAAAATCAAGATAGGCTACATCCACAGCATTCCCTTCATCTACCAGGCTTGTAATTCTGTCAAAAAATGAGATCAGATTAGTCTGACATGACTTATTTTTCAGAAACCCATGCTGACTTTTAGTGATCACAGCATTTCTTTCTAGGTGCTCATAGACCGTTTGCTTAATGATATGCTCTAGAATCTTTCCTGGTATTGATGTCAGGCTGACTGGACGGTAATTGTTTGGGTCCTCTTCTTCCCCCTTTTTGAAAATAGGGACAACATTTGCTCTCCTCCAGTCTGCTGGGACTTCGCCTGTTCTCCAGGAATTCTCAAAGATTATTGCCAGTGGTTCTGAAATCACCTCTGCCAGTTCTTTTAATACTCTTGGATGCAGTTCATCTGGCCCTGGAGATTTGAATACATATAAACTAGCCAAGTATTCTTGTACTACCTCCTTACTTGTTCTGGGCTGTGTTTCCCCTGCTGAATCATCTGCTCCATATTCTTCAGGTCGGGCATTGTTTTCTTTTTTGGAGAAGACTGAGGCAAAGAAGGCATTGAGGAGTTCTGCCCTTTCTCTGTCCCCTGTTCGCATTTCACCATCTTCTCCTCTAAGTGACCCCACTGTTTCCTTGTTCTTCCTTTTGCTACGGACATACCCATTAAAGCCCTTTTTGTTTCTTTTAACCTCTCTAGCAAGCCTGAATTCATTCTGTGCTTTAGCTTTTCTGACTTTGTCTCTACACATGCTAGCTATATGTTTGAATTCCTCTCTGGTGATTTCCTCCTTTTCCCATTTTTTTGTACATATCCCTTTTAAATCTTAACTCAGTTAAAAGTTCTTTAGATAGCCACCCTGGCTTCTTTGGGTACCTTCCATGTTTCCGTCTCATTGGTATTGCCTGAAGTTGTGCTTTTAATATCTCCCTTTTAACAAACTCCCAACCATCATGAACTCCCTTCCCTTTTAGTATTTCTGTCCATGGGATCTCACCCAGTGTTTCCCTAAGTTTTCTGAAGTTGGCTTTCTTAAAGTCTAGAATTTGAGTCTTAGTATGCTTGGTTGCTCCTTTCTGCTGTACAATAAACTCCAGAAGAGCATGGTCACTCCCACCTAATGATCCTGCCACTTCTACCCCACTAACCAGGTCATCACTATTGGTTAGGAACAGATCTAAAATGGCTGATCCTCTTGTTGCTTCTCCCACTTTCTGGACAATGAAATTGTCTGCAAGACCAGTGAGGAATTTGTTCGACCATATGCTCTTGGCTGAGTTTGACATCCAACAAATATCAGGATAGTTGAAATCCCCCATTACTACTATCTCACTTCCTTTTGAATGCTTGGTCATCTGTTCCAGGAAGGCATCATCTGTGTCCTCAGTTTGGCTTGGGGATCTATAGTAAACTCCCACAATGAGATCACTGTTATTTTTCTCTCCCTTAATTTTGACTTCCTTGACTTTCCAAAGAAAGGCTTCCTTGTTTTGATGAGGAAGTGAGAGCTTGTTTGTCTCACATTAGACTTCATATACCCTGCAAAAGCAGGCTCATGCCTCTCACTGAGTTTGTCTACATACTCAAGGTACATATGCAAGAGGCTTGTTTATAATTATATTTTGGGGAATGATTCACGTCCTTAGGTAGTTGCATTGTTTTATACTTTCTGGATGCTCCATGATCATATTATAAAGTAGTTGTGTTCTGTGCTATAAATCAAGCGCTGCTAGGAGTTCTTTCTTTTCCTTTTCCAATCGATCTCCTATCAATAATTAGGTGTGGTGCGAGAAAAAATTTATTCTGAAAGTGTGGCCCAGAGGAAAAAGCTTGAGAACCACCAGATTGGCCTGAATGACAGAAGGCACATTAAGTATGAAACATCTCAGGCCAAATAGCTTCATATATGCATGTTTGTAAACTGGTACAATTGCAAGGTGTACATTGCAGAAGGAAACATGCAGAGTCACAAACAGAACCTTCTCACCCTCTTCAGGCATTTGAACTAGCCTCCTACCACACCCTCCAGTAAAATATGATTCATCAGCTGCTCCGCTGCATTACTGCAGGGGCAGGGAAGCTTTATCAGCTCAAGGGCCTCATTCCCTTCTGTGCAACTTTCCAGGGGCCACATGCCAGTAGTGGTCAGGGCTAGAGGCAAAATTTGGCAGAGCAGCAACTGAAAATTGTACCTTTGAACCGTATGCATGTAGTCACTAGCCTACTATACAAAGTTAAAATATACATTTGTTGCTTCACCAACTTTTGCCTCTGGTCTCGGCTACCACTAGAATGTGGCCCCCAGAAGAGAATATGGTTCTCAAGCTGAAAACAGTTTTCCATCTATGGTTCTAAAGCACAAGATTTCACATTTAAACACATATTTTAAATATATTTGCTCACAGAATAGATTTCTAAGCATTATCTGATCTTAATGTGCACATTTCTCCATGCATTTTGATACGCTTCCTTGAACCTAAAACAACGTTGCTAAATTCAATGGAGCGAGAAACCCACAGAATGACTACACCCTGAACTGCATTTTAATTGGTGAGGTGAGGATCCAGTGAGCTCATATCAACATTTGGGCAAAACTGAATCCCTGCAAGAGATAAGAGCTTACCTCCAAGTAAACACAAGAGAAAAAGAATATTTTTGTGTGGTGATTGGTGGTGGCAGCAATGAAGATGGTCCCCTCCCTGCATTGCATGAGCCCTCCTCCATATCCATTATTCAAATGGTTTCCATATTGTCAGCCTGCTTCTTTCTGGCCTGGATAGCTGTTAAGAGCCCTGACTCAGCAGCAGTCTTAACGTTCAACTGAGAGTTCCCTTGGCTTTGGCTTAAGCTTAGTGTAACCCAATCGTATGTGTGACATGAAGAGGCAAACCTGCCAACAGGTGGTGGCAAAGGTGGGGGGGGAGAGAGTATCAAAAAAGATTTGGCTCACAGCATGCTGGAGAGGAAGAGAGGTTTGTCACAGGCCTAGCTGTCTTGTTTTGAGAAGGGGTAGATTCAGATTAGATTGTCTCCTCCATCCTTACCTGTGCAGCTGTCACTTCCCACTGGATTCTCACCATTCCAAGAAAACATGGCATGCAAATGTAACTGTTAGGAGTTCGGGCACCACAACTGGGATGACAGTTTCTCACTGCAACAATGTGCTTGCATTGTGTTTTGCAAATGGTGCCCTTGTGATTATACAATGGGCTAAAGATTTTGGGTATAAAATTCAGTTAGAATCGTGGGAAAGGCTGTGAAATGAAGGTATTAATTTTACTGCATGCAGTACACTTAAAGAAAATGTGATGAAAATGGTGTATAGATGGTATTTAATACCATCAAAACTTGCTAAAATGTATAAGACAAGATCCAACAAGTTTTGGAAATGCAAAGAAAAGGAAGGTATCTTCTACCATATGTGGTAAACATGTAAAGAGGTAAAGGCTTTCTGGGAAATGATATATAATGAGTTAAAGAAAATGTTTAAAAACACTTTTGTTTAAAAAAAAAAACCAGAAGCCTTTTTACAGGGTATAGTAGGTGAAGAGATACAAAAAAGAAGATAAAAGACTGTTCGTGTATGCAACAAAAGCAGCAAGAACTCTTTTAGCCCAAAAAATGGAAACAACAAGAAGTACCAATGAAAGAAGAGTGGCAGATTAAAATGATGGACTTTGCAGAACTGGAGAAGCTGGCTGAGAAAATCCGAAACCAACACAATCAAGTATTCCAAAAAGGCTGAAGTAAATTTATACAATATTTGAAAGATCATTGTAAGCAATTAACAACACTAGTACGGTTATCTGAAGACTTGTAATGAGACATTTCTTACCTTTCTATATTTATTTAAATTGTGAGGTATTTTGTAATGAGTTATATTAGAATTCGAAAATATATAAAATGCTGTGGTATAAAGGTTTGTTTTGAAAGCCAAGAGTCAGGAGGGAAGGATGTTGACAGGCTCTAAAGAGCCAAAGAAGTAAAGTGGATAATAATGATGTGATTATATATGTTTAAATGGAAAATTAATAAAAATTATTTATATATATAAAAGCAAATGGTGCCCTTGACTCCCTTGTAAGCCAGCCAGTCCCCTGTTGCTGCTCTCTGCCAAAGGCTTGTTTCTCTGCACCAAGAAAGCATGCAAATGTCACTTCGCATGATCTTAATTGGTTTCTCCTGCACAGGGAGCAAGATGACCTCCCCTTTGGGGATCTTTCCGTGAACACAGCTCCCTCGCCACTTCATTTTATTTTCTCCCAGTGTTTGTATTTGTGTATATTTGTGTGTGATAAAAATTGACAAGGTGAACAGGATCTTTTGCTGCGGATGCATTGCCATAATAAATAAGGAGGGGAAGTTGAGCTTCTTACAGATATGCAAGTGAGCTTTCTGCTAGTTCTCAGTAATATGCCTTCCATCACGGTTTGCAAAAATGTTCATTCAATGACTTGGATTGATTAACTGGCTTTAAAAATAAACTTTACTGAATTGGAGGGGGGGGAATGACTGGATTTATTGGCCAGCAGACTCAGACCTGCTAAGTTCAATAGTAGGTGTCATATATCCTTATATTGGCCAGAGTGCTGCATTCCTTTCTGAGCAACCCACCTACATAGGTGGGGCCAGGAACAAAAGTGGGTGGAACAATAAATGAATGTCAATATCACCTATGTACAGAAGGCAGGATTCCTTCTGTAGGAAGGCACAAAGCATTCAGTCTATCCAGGGGGGGGGACACCCAGAAGTACTACTGGTATGTAAAATTAGGGCTGGGGAGAGGAGGTCTGGTTTAGGAACCCAGATTAAAAGGCCTGGAGGTCCATAATTCACCCCTGAGCCTGGCATTTCCCACCCCTGCGCTGAGATATTTAAACCTCTTAGGCTCTGTAATAGCATCATCACACTGATTCTCAAGCATCTTACAAGAAAGAGAACAGCAAAACCCTCAAAATCAAGGATCATAAGAACAATCTCATAAGAACAAGAATAGCAAAACAACAACACAATAGCAAATGTAACAGTTGCTATTGGCAGGACGAGCCCCATCTGCCCCTTGTTTCCTTCTACAGCACATGCAGAAACCGCCTTCTTGACCATTGAACCCACGATTGGTGTTTAAATACTACAAAAGTAACAACATTGCACCTCCTGACAATAGCAAAAGAAACAAGAGGACTTGTCAGTTTCATCTCTGGTCTTAGAAACACTCCCAGCATGACGCTGCTAGCCGTTCCCCTCCTGCACACAACTTCTTACACGGCTCCCAAAGGCAGGGGGTGATGTAGTGGGGGAAATCCCTCCCATGACATCGCTCACAGGCCCTCTTATGCAGTAGTAGTAGTAGTAGTAGTAGTAGTAGTAGTAACAACAACAACAACAACAACAACAACAACAACAACAACAACAATTTATTTATACCCCGCCCATCTGGCTGGGTTTCCCCAGCCACTCTGGGTGGCTTCCACCAGAAAAATAAAATACAATAATCTATTAAACATTAAAAGCCTCCCTAAACAGGGCTACCTTCAGATGTCTTCTAAAAATCTGGTAGTTGTTTTTTTCTTTGAGATCTGATGGGAGGGTGTTCCACAGGGTGGGCGCCACTACCGAGAAGGCCCTCTGCCGTGTTCCCTGTAACTTGGCTTCTCGCAACAAGGGAACTACCCAAAGGCCCTTGTGCTGGACCTCAGTTCGGGCAGAATGATTGGGGTGGAGACGCTCCTTCAGGTAGCTTCTTATAGCAAGATGCTTTGTGACAGGCCGGACTGTTGATAGAAAGAAATTCACATTGTGAACATCTGTCTAAATAAAGGTTTTTAGGAGACATCTAAGAGAATGCAGGAATTATTCTTCCTGGCCTTCTAGTGGCAGAGAGTTCCACAGGGTGAAGCCCACCATACTGAAGGCTTGGTCCCTAGTACAGGTCAACCAAACTGCAGGGCCAGAAGTGTCTTGCCACTGCATTCTGCACTAATTGCAACTTCTGGACCTGATATATAATCACTGCCTCTTGGCACCAGCTCAGCAGGGCCACTCAGACACCCCACACCCTGAGCCATCTTAAATAATGATGAACAGTGACCAAATAAAAACTGAGGCAGCTTGGATGCTCACTTAAATAGCAGATACTCAGACAGGGGCAATGATGAAACTTGAATCCCAGCTCCTTGCATGCCAGGAGGCTTCTTAATTTGTCAGAGAGCAAATGCCAGAGGGGGTAGGCGGTGGCAGTCAGTTGCAGCAGATCACAACAAAAGAAACCCTGGCACATTTTGGCTAAATAAAGTGCTTGGTATCAATATATGCAAGCAGGGGTGGGGGACAGATAGTTGCCGCAGAGGAGTGCACCTGTTCAGAATGCAAGCCAGCCAACGTATGGCATTTTCAGGGAGCCCTCCCCCATTTTCCCATTCACAAATAGCCCACAACAGATACCCACCATTCACAATGGAATTCATTAATTATTTTGGAGAATAAGTTCTCTCTCTCTCTCTCTCTCTCTCTCTCTCTCTCTCTCTCTCTGTGTGTGTGTGTGTGTGTGTGTAATATGAAAGATCTCTAGCTTACTTTTACATGCAGAAGTCTGCAAGCTTCAATTACTGGTATATCCAGCCAGGTACAGGTGACAAAGACCCTGCCCGAAACCCTGCACAGCTGTTGTCATCGCAGACAATACTAATCTTCCTGCGCTCCTAGCTGCATGTGCAGAGATACTAAGGGACCACAAAGACACTGTATGGCAAATGAATGTAGTCAGTAGAACACAGCCTGCAGCACTGTGCAAGTGAGACAGAGACTTTGGCACCGCTCCAGAGTATGAGGTCAGTGGCATGACAAGCACCTCCCTGCTATCTTCTGTGACATGCTGGAGGGCAGGTTGACCCATTTTGAATTATTTCATTTTCTTCCAGTGAAAAAAGCACCTGCCATTCGCCATTTCATGGAAGAATATGTCAAGGGCTTGCTGATAAGAAGGTCAGCAGTTCGAATCCCCGCAATGGGGTGAGTTCCCGTTGTTCGGTCCCAGATCCTGCTAACCTATCAGTTCGAAAGCATGTCAAAGTGCAAGTAGATAAATAGGTACCACTCCAACAGGTAGGTAAACGGTGTTTCCATGCACTGTTCTGGTTCGCCAGAAGCGGCTTAGTCATGCTGGCCACATGACCTGGAAGCTCCTTTGGCCTATAGAGCGAGATGAACGCGCAACCCCAGTCATCAGTGACTGGACCTAGCAGTCAGGGGCACCTTTACCTTTTTATCTTGCCTAGAGAGGGGGAGAAATCTGATTCCCTTCACATTTAAAGGCAAACTTACCAAGTCGGCACTTTCCAAAGCAATTTGTGAACTGAAACAACAGCCTTTTGAAATTTGTACTTCTCTGAATTTTGCAGTGCAGTTCTGCACCTAAGTAATGCAGACGAAAGTGCTAGCACAAAGATAAATTGAGAATAATTTTTTTTCTTCCATGTAAAATCAATAAAAATCATTTACAAAAATAAAATAAAATAAACAACAACAAGTTTTGTGCCCTGTGCCCATTGCATGTCCCCAGCTATTTCATCCTTTCCTCATAGGACTTACATTCCATACCACGTGCCACCTTTACTGTCCAGCTCTGAACCTGTTGCAGTTTGTTTACATCCTTCCTAAAATGTAGCAGCTATCTGCAGGCGTGACTGTGAAAGACGACTGGCCATCTATTTTAAGTCCCGAGGCAGACATGCTAAACCTTCATAAGCAGTGCTGTGCCTTTTGCTGCTGAGCACAGCTCACGTAAAAGCACCTGCTGCTCACAGACCTGTGAAGTTCCATCTGGAAGCAATAAGGACCAGAGATGACCTTTTGGCAGTGGGGGGGGCAGAGGAAGAGAGCAAACAGCTGTGGGGATAACTCTGGAGTTGGGAAGCTTGGCTTGG
The DNA here is from genome assembly GCF_963506605.1 of Zootoca vivipara. Classification (NCBI taxonomy): domain Eukaryota; kingdom Metazoa; phylum Chordata; class Lepidosauria; order Squamata; family Lacertidae; genus Zootoca; species Zootoca vivipara. Next base: position 43,621,441 of record NC_083294.1, on the reverse strand, counting down.
CTTTCACATCCTGTGTCTATATATTTAAAAATATAGGCATTGCACACGCGGATGAAACAGCCTTTCTCCATAACTCCTGAACCGTAATGTAACAAATTTGGCCACAACGTACCTTGCCCATCAGGGAGGGATCTGGCATAAAAAATATATATCAAAAAACCACACCTTTCACACCTAAAATGATGATTAAACACACAAAAAGTGGCGCCCAAATTAGACGTCACCACCAGAAACTCTGAAGACATGATGCTGAAGGGAGTATAACCCTGGACATGGGGGGCGGGGCAGGATAGTGCCTAATTTGCTGTCAGGGACTGGCTGGATGACGAGGAGTGTTGTGAGGCACCAGCTGGAGAACCCCCAATGGAAACCTCAGAGGAGGAAGGCTCGAAGCCTGGGAATTGATGGTGGGACACTGAAGAGAGTTCAGAAGGAGAAGAATGAGAGGAGGAGCTGGACACTGAAGAGGCAACAGAGTTTAGTGAGCAGGAAGTACCAGTGACAGACTTCGAGGTCGAAGCAGATGGGGGTGGCAAGGACTGCTGAAGAATCCAGGAAGTCTTCCTCTCCTGCTGTGACAAGCTTCTCTCTCCCCTTGTGTCAGGATGGAATGTTCCTCTCTTCACGACAATCACCCTTTCATACCTGTTGAAGTTTTTATGGTTTTATTTCAAGTATTGATACATATCCTGTCAGGCAAGTCCGACTCTTCCCTGACACCTTGTCTCCAAGAACGCACAGGATAATTAGAAGAGTGGAGCAGAGGCCAAGGTGGGAAGGTGCAGTTTCAGAACTGCTTGGGAAGCATCTGGGAGAGGAGGAGCCTAAGAAAGGGTGGAAGGGAGGGACATTCAGTCCTGGCAACTGCTCCAAAGGGGCAAGACCTGAGGGATAGCTCAGTTGGAAGTGTTGCTGATAACGGAGCCTTGCATCTTGCATGCTGACCTGTGTCTGACTCCAGCCCTGACAATTGCTATTTAGCTAGTTGGTTAATTTATACTGTATACTGCTTCATATTCTAGCAGAAATCTCTAAGCAGATTAGCAAAAGGGAATCAATATAAGATTAGCAAAAGGGAATCAATAACAAATACAAAACAAATTCCACATTGCAAAAAAATTGTTGTTTCGGCTACTACTACTACTACTACTACTAATAATAATAATAATATCAACATGTATGCTAGGGCAAAGTTAGGGTTGCCATATGTCCCCTTTTTCCTGGACACATCCTCTTTTTCAGGATTAAAATTTCCGTCTGGGTGGATTTTTAAAATTTGGGGAAATGTCCAGGTTTTTTGTTTAGTTTTTAGTTTTTTTTTCAGTAACCCAAGAAAAAAAATCTAGTCAAGTGCATTAGACTCAGATCTAAGGCACCCAGATAAGCTTGTCTGCAGCAGAGGATCACAACAGAGTAGCATCTTAAACTAGATACATACTGTATGAATCCCTTCTCTTGTGGCTGAACTTAAAGGACGCTGGCTCGGCTACAAGATCTTGGAGACGGAGTCTGAGAGGGCAAGGGTTAACACCCTCCTTCCCTTAAGGAGAGTCCATATGTACATGTTTAACAGTTTAATAAAATGTTCTGTGCATACTTATGTTCACAAAGATGTGAACATGAGCCCAAATACTTTCATGTGGCAAGTGAGGGAGCAATTTATTATTATTATTATTATTATTATTATTATTATTATTATTATTATTATGAAAGTTGAGAACATCACTACTAACAATTTATCACAGCTTCTATAGCCTACATATAGTAAGGGTATTTAAAACGAGAGATGTCATAGTGGTCCATAGTTAAAAGTAAATGTCGGCAAATGTGTTTTCTTTTTTTACTCTTCAAAGCGTGCTTACTTTACAAACGTTAAAAATAAATATAGGGCTAAAAGTATAATAATTACAAATAATATAGGCAACCCTAGGTAAAGTGAGTATCAAAATACATATATTCATGAAAATAATATAAAGAAATTTGTGGCATTGGGGAATTTATAAAAACTTGATTGTTTTAAAAAACCTTCTGAAAGAATAAAACAATTAAATTATAATTTTAAAGAACAGTTAAAAAAATTATTTAAAACATTTTTAAAAAATAATTAAAATTGACAATAAGCTAAAAAGCAGATTTAAATACATTTCAGCAGTTTACATATCTGGATAGGCTTGCCTAAACAAAAATGTTTTTTTCAGGTACCAAAAAGAGTACAGTGAAGGCACCAACCTGATTTCTCTAGGCAGGAAGTTCCGAAGTGCAGATACTGCCACACTAAAAGATGAATGTATTACAAATACAGAACAAGTATTATGGTGTTCCTGTAACAGTGCCAGTTCTGCATATATAAATTTGTTTATGAGGCAAAATTTCATGTGTCCGTTAGGAGAAACTTGCAGCAGAATGCTGATAAATTTTCATAAGGACTTTTAAAAAAGATATCACAGGCTGATGTGGAAATGTGGAAAACTAACCTTAAGACCGGGGGTGGGGGTGGGAGACAAGAAAACGAAATTCACAGATCTGCCAGTCCCTTATTACCACCAGAGGATATTGCACAATCAAAGCTGTAATGCCACTGGGGAACTGGCCTCCCTTGCATTGCGGTGCCACAGAGCTTTGTAAAAGCAAAAAGGTACATCAGACAACTTCACATTCCTGAAGAGACTGATGCAAAGAGACAGCTTGATTTCGAGAGGAAGAAGTGGATGGGTCGAAAAGCATATCCTGCTGTAGGCTACTATGTTCTACAAGGAAAAGTTAGCATGCCTACGTCCAGAAAAAGTGAACAAAGCCAGGTTGGCTTAGCAGGAGTCTGTTCTGCCAAGCACCATTAGGAAGGGCTCAATGGTAGAGCAACTGCTTTGCCTGCAGGGCTGTAGAGCAACTGCTTTGCCTGCAGGGCTTTGCCATGTAGGGCTGGAAATGTCCCATGTCTGAAACCCCAGAAAACCACTGCTAGCAGTGTTGAACTAGATGGAGCAGTGGTATGAATCAGGGATTATTCACACTTGTCTTTTGCCCTGCTCTTTCCAGGCAAAGGTCTGCACTTTAAAGCTCTGTATCTGAGCATTTTGGGGCAGTTTTTTTTTGTTTTTTGTTTTGCCCCGGAGCCTTCCCTGTGAAGCCTGCTCTTTGGTGCTCTTTTGGAGCAAACATCAGTTTGGGTTTTCCATGGATTGACATTTGTTCTGATTGAGCACTAAAAAGTGGGGTTTTGTGGGGAAAGTTCTGTAGCCAAAGAAGCAGGGAGTGCTCAGACACAGAGCTTTAAAGTATGCTTTAAAGTATGTGCTGTGCCTGGAAAGAGTGGCTAAGCCCTCGGTTTTATGCAGCAGATGTGTTGCGTTGTGTTGCGTTGTGTGTGTGTGTGTTAAGGTCACATTTGGAATTTGCAGTTTGTTAAGGGCACTGGGAATTGTGGGATATAAAACTAGATTGCCTGGGATTCTTTGGGGGAATGCTTTAAACATATGCTGTGGATGTGAACACATTGTCTGAAAGGTTTTGCTCGCTCCTGCTTGAAAATGCATCCATTGGGCTTCGTCTCTTGAAACACAGAATGTTGACTTGCCAATGTTCATTCCAACATCTCAGTCTCCAACGCAAGATGCCACACTACATTTTAGGTACACCCTCACCCATGTTGAAAATAAGCTGGTATTCAAGCTTCAAAACATAGAACTGAGCCCTGTGGGTGTGTCATTCAGATCTCCCATCTAACAGTGTTACGGACAACCTGACAGAGACTAGCAGACAGAATGTCAAGTGGTCAAGTTAAACCAGAGGCCTCACATTACTCAGCCAAACATATATCATCTATTTTTTTAAAAAAAGCTTATTAATAAGAAGCAGGATGCAATAGTTTCTACACTTAGCTACAAGATTCAAGTTTTGGATATGTGTCTAAGAGGGGAATAAGGGTCTCCTAACTACTATAGGAAACTATAGATTCTTTAGGGAGGACACGACTGTTACACTGGTCTAATAGTGAATGTATAATGCAGATGTGGCTTATGTCTGGGATTATGTGGTTTATGTCTGGGATTATGTGGCATTAAGTAGTGCCTTTCCTTTTTCATATGGTCAGTGAATAGTATGGCTTTAGGCAGGGCCGTCTTAAGCATGTCGGGCACCCTGGCGCCGTGGTGCGGAGATCGCTCCGGCGCCCCCACCCCATTTCTTGCTGCGGCTGGTGGATGGGCGCCGCACGCAGCGTGGCACCCTAGCGCCCCACACCACCCAGCCTTCCCCTAGAGCCAACCCTGGCTTTAGGCTAAGAAACATGTTACCACTGTCCACACTTGCAGTGGTCTGATCTCATGCAGAGGAGTCAAGTGACATCCTACTACATACAGAAGTTCCTCCAAATCTGCTGATAATAAGCCTCAGGCTGTTTTGTAAAAGTTTCCCAACATGTATCTACTCTACAGTTTGTTCACTATGTATTTGGATGCAAGATAACTAGATTTTGCATGGCGATTCCTTAGATCAAGGAGCAGGTTTTTATCTACGTTTGGATACAAGTGGATGCCATTTTGAATCAAGGCAATCAGCTGAACCTTCCAAAATTGCAGAGCTTAATCACTGATTTCAAAACTGATTTCACAGAACCACAATTCCCGGAGGCCCCTGGGAAGAGGGATTGACTGTTAAACCACTCTTAAAATTGCACCTCTGGGTAAAGGTAAAGGTAAAGGGACACCTGACCATTAGGTCAAGTTGTGACTGACTCTGGGGTTGTGGCACTCATCTTGTGTTATTGGCCGAGGGAGCCGGCGTACAGCTTCCGGGTCATGTGGCCAGCATGACTAAGCCGCTTCTGGAGAACCAGACCAGCACACGGAAATGCCATCTACCTTCCCGCTATAGTGGTACCTATTTATCTATTTGCACTTTGACATGCTTTCGAACTGCTAGGTTGGCAGGAGCTGGGTCCAAGCAACGGGAGCTCCCCCTGTCATGGGGATTCGAACCACCGACCTTCTGATCGGCAAGCCCTAGGCTCTGTGGTTTAACCCACAGCGCCACCCACGTCCTCTGGGTACTAGCTGGGAATAGGGGTCTCTAATAACTCCTCAGCACCAGTAACAAACTACAGTCCCCAGGATTCTCTGGGGGAAGCCTTGACTTTTTAAAGTGGTATGGTGCTGCTTTAAATGGTCAGATGGAGCCTTGTTTCAACAGATGCAATGGGACAGCATCCTCTATCACAGCTGAAAGTAGCAGAATAACAGGGTAGATCACATGAGCTCTGTCCTGCAGCAGAGGGGAATGTCAAGTGGGGAGCTCTGGGCTCTGGCGAAGGTGTGGGAGGCTACTCTCACTGCCCACCCTCCACAACTGCTCCCTGAGATGGGTGCTTCATTCTGTCTAAGGGTACAGCTGACTCAAGGGCAAGGGGATAAATAATGTGGCAGAACTTACTCCCCACAAATAAAACATTCCAGATAACTAGAGGTTTCCTTATATCCATCATGCTGAAGCACAATGTCTGCAGGAGTCTCAAGAGAGTTTTAAAAGGGGATGTTAATACTAATAGGTCCACTAGATTGTTGTTTTACTAAGATAACATAGCTGTGACACTCTGAACACCCCAAAGGTCCCCGATAACCATTAACTGATGGTGACGATGGCCAGCACAAGGGACTGTGGCATGCTGTCCAGGAAGCTATTTTAAAGACCAGATCCCCACTGACCACTGCAGAAGATACGATTCTGCGTCTGAGTGTGAATGGCGTCCTTGGCGGTTTTTGTATGTCTGCCAACCTAATGGGAATGTTATGCAAATTAGAGGATGCATGTAAACAAAGACATTAAGTTAGTGGCAGCTCTCCACTCCATTATGTTTCCAGCGAGGCTCTCGGTGCTGACGTCTCCACCTCTGCTTAGATGTGAGGAAGGGGAGGGGGGGAGAAAACTTCTGTGAACAAAATTTCCCCAACAGGCATGCCAATGAAGCTGTACTCAGCAGAAGGGAGCAAAGAAGGAGGTTTCTCATGGATGTTGATGTGCCATGGCCTTGTGTCAGAGCCATGCAAGATGCCCAAGGATTCGAGGAGCTGACACTGGCCCTGAAACTGCATAGAGGACTTTCCTTTATCCAAGCGCTTTAGACATCCTGCATGCTCTTAGAAAGCTGTCTTATGCCAAGTCAGACCACTAGTCCATCTAGTTTGGTATTGCCAGCACTGGCTGGCAGCAGCTCTTTAAGGTGCTACCGTAGGTGTTGATCCTGGAACCTTGTGCATGCAGAATGATGTTCTGCCACTGAGCTACAGCCTGCCCTTCTGTATACAGAATTACGGAATTACACAAATGCATTTCAAAGGAGGAAATGATGGTTCACCTTATGTTATGCCCCTGCATAATGTTTGCATTATATTTCATTTACTTCCTCCAAAGCGAGTGACGTTTCCTTTGTTTGAATCAGGCAGAACCACTGGAATCATTATTCTTTTTTGTGTGTGCGCACACAAAGTGCTTTGACAACAAAATGTGCTCAGTGCGATCAGCACAGCATCATTAGAACAGAAGTCATGGTACATATCTCTAAAGTAATTTCTTCAAACATCAATTCATGTGAACAGCCAACAGCGGCGGGCGGGGAGGGGGAGCAGGAGGGAGATTCTAGCAGACACCATAGCTCATAACAGATGCAGAAAACCTTATCTAAAGGGACAGGGAGAATGATAACTAAAGAGGCAGCAAAAAACACAAAATAATATTTTTAAGAAATCATTACCAGAACGTTATCAGCTGGTGGTGATGATTGCTGCTCTGAAGAATGATATGTCATGGCAGGTTAGCAGAGAGAGTTCTTCAGGAAAACATAAGCTGAGGATGATCAGGGGCTATTAGCAATGCCTGGAAGATCAGCTCACCCCTCATTTACCCAATCACTGCAAGGTGAGGGCCTCCTGCAGAAATCATCTTATCTGGAGGTGCATGAATCGAGCCTTTTAGTGTTGTGGCAACTCCCCTTTGGAATCCCACCTCCTTCTCCTTGAATATTTGTCAGGTTTCCGCAACTACTGAAGACCTTCCTCCTTCAACAAAACCTTTAAATTGGAGATCTGTCCCAATCTGCATCTGTGTTGGAATTGTTTTTAGATGTTTTAGGGGTGAAATATAAATAAACTAAAACTATTTCTTTCTTTCTCTACGCTTGTAAGACACATTTTGGAGGATGGATAAATTCAGTCTTCAGGGGTTTTGTGCCTTGGAAATGCCACCACTGCACTCAAGAACCAACCACCCAAACCTTCACTTCACGTTATTTCATGTTAAGGCTGGCCTTGCTATTCCATTCCCCCTGTTATTTTGCCTCTCTCTCTCTCTCTCTCTTTCTCTCTTTCTCTCTTTCTCTCTTTCTCTCTTTCTCTCTTTCTCTCTGACTACTGTTTTCCTCCTCTCAAAGTGATGCTAGTTTTGGCAGAAATAAAAACCCTTATGTTGGCAAGCTTTTCTCCAATGCCTGGTTGACTTCCACGGAGGCCTTTGCCTGCCACCTTGGGGGGGGGGGATCAGAAAATCTCCTTTTTGCTGGAAATGGCACCAGAACTTCATTTAAGATGCAAGAGCCCGCACCTCCTGGAGCACATCTTGGGGTCATCACCAGCACTCAAGAAACAATGTAGAGGGCACAAATACCTTTCCTAGGCTGTTGTGTGACAGCCTCAGAAACTGGCACTCACCTTCTGATGGGCTTTCAGCATCACACACCTGTTTTTGTCATGTATCATTGTGGGCTGTTCTTTGAGGACTGCAAATAAACTTCCTGTGCAGATGCTTAAAAGCCCATGCCAGAAACTTGCTCACTCTTGAAGAAAGGGCAATAATTGGCTGCATTTTATTATTTATTACAATATTTATATGTCACTATGGGGTGTATGGGGTGTTGGGGGAGGCGTAGTACCTGTGGTGGGGGACACATCATGCTCCTTCTGGGGAAGTTTGTCAACCTTTGGTCCCCACCCTGCATTCAGCTCTCACCTGGGGCTCCTAGAAGCTGTCGGCATGTGACAATGGCCATAACCTGGGAAATGGCTTTGACTGGCCAGCTAACCCAGGTGAGGGTAGCCAATGGGTCTCAAACCATCAGTGAGCTAGGGACTTCCCCTGCGTGTCAAGACAGGCTCCAGTGGATTGAGTGGATGTGACCAATAGTAGGTCCAATGATCTTGGAGGCAATTTCTGCACATGCCTTAGAGGCAAGCTGTAGAGGGAAGCTCATTAACTGGGGAAGGTAGCCCTTCTAGAAGAAGGAAAACTCATGTCCTAAACATCTGCTGCCTTGTGAGATATCTTCAGAAGAAAAGGCTAAACCCTACAGAAATCCTTAAGATGCTTTGATGGCACCTTGTAAGATGCTTTGATGGCACCTTCCAGCAACTCCTGCAACTAAGCTGGTATCAAATATATTGCTCTGTTTTCCCTTAGACCAATCTGCAAGGCTGAAAGGGGGTGGTTCTTGTTGTCTGTGGAGCCCAGGACCTCAATACACACTGCCCAGGTCACTTTGGTGCTGCTGACACAGTGGCTTGACAGACAGGTCAACATGCATACTTTCCTTAAAAGTGGGCGGTGAAAAATATGAGGCTCTCCAGACATTGTTGGACTCCAACTCCAACAGCCTCAGTATGATGAACTGTCAGGGGTGATGGGAGTTGGAGTCCAACAACATCTGGCGGGCAACAGGTTCCCCATCCTTGCTGTCAAGAATACCAGTAGTGGCCAGTTGGGAGGTAAGGCCTTTACCCCAACCCAGGTGTCATAGCTGCTTACTTTGACAAGGGTGGGAGGGATGGCAAGGGTGGGGCAAAATTGCACTGCTGCATTGGCTTCACCAGTGCTTTTGCCACTGCCCTGTCAAGCCAGTCACATACCCTGGCAAACTGCATCTTAGTGTTGGGAATGTGGTTTTCTGGCTGCTAATAGATGGGGCACTACTATTATGGAGGTATGGAAGGACCTTGTGGATGCAGAACTATGCTCGCAACATGCCTAAGCTGTCTGCGAACTGGTTACCTTCTCCACGGACCCCTGTCTGAAAATGAGCTTATTGCTCAATCATTCAACATACTGGATATGCCAAGTAATTAATCTCTACAGCAAACTTGAGTAGAAGTTGGGCAAAATAGCAATTAGTTATCCTCAGGAAAGCCAATCCATTATCATAATTGCTGATGGATGTGCCGATTCTCTTGTTTAGGCAGGCAGGCACAAATCCCCTCTTTGATCTGTGTGATGGGTATTCTGATTTGGTCGGAATGCTCTGGCAGGTAATTAACTGGCTCAGAGATGAACCAGCGCTAATCCCAGTGTCTGCAAAGGAAGCAAACGGATGGCGGGGAGGGAGGGGGAGATGAGGAAGGACATCTGAAATGAAGATGTAGAATTTGTAGTAAGGATCTGAATGTATTAAAGTATTTCAGGGGTGGGGTGGAGAACGTGCACAAGCCTTGGTTCTCAAAGCTCAAATAGGAAGATCTTCTCTTCTCCAAGCTGGACACAGCTCAGAGGAGGAGCTGGGCAAGGAGTCTCCATCTTCCCATACCAGGTTCTTCCACTTCCCCAGCCACATTCAGAAGATTCATTCCCAAGGCTATCTCCATAGCAGGCTGTAGGAACTAACAGCTGTGGAGCAAGGCCCTGGTCTGCTGCAGATGTTTTTGGACAGCCAAGGTGGTCAATGGTTAGTGATGGTGGGAGCTGAAATCCAAAACAACTGGAGAGCAGAAGGCTGGGGAGGGCTGCTTGAAGGGAAGAGGTAGCTCCTCAGAGGGAGTGGGGCAAACACCACCACTAAGCTAGCCAGCCTTCCTAAGGCCTCAGAAGGCATTCACAGCTTGCTGGAGCAACAACTCCCTTTCAGCCAGAGCTCTATCTAGGTTTCTGACCTTGCCTCACCTTACTCTGTTGGGATAGCTCAGTCGGTAGACCATGAAACTCTTAATCTCAGGGTCATGGGTTCGAGCCCCACATTGGGCAAAATATTAGACTAGATGACCCTCATGGTCCCTTCCAACTCTACAATTCTATGATTCATGTGACCCTGCACCTGTCACATCTGTTGCTAGCTAAGAGTTACCACAACCATGGCTTGGCTTGCCCTGGAGCCCAGTGTTCAGCAGGGAAGGACAGAGCAATGTATTTCACAAAACTGGCACAAGAGGCTGGGAGTGCATTCTTCAATGGAGGTTGGTCAGTTAGGGCAAATGGAGCTTTAGCTCACCAACCTCAGGCAGTCTCCACCTGCCCTGTCTTTCTGACTTAACAAGCAATCCATTTTTTCTTTCTTTTTTGGAAAGTAATTTTTATTTGCGGTTTTCCATAGTTAAAAAAAAGTAAGGAATAAAAGAAAAATGAAAACAAAACCCATGGCAAACCAAGGACACAACACAAAACACCCAAGGACTTCCCTTCCTCTCCTTCTCTGATATCTTTTCTTTTCTGTCTCTTCTGCATATTCTAAGTTACCTAGTTCTACTCTTCTTACTAATTTTCACTTACTTCCTCTTATACTGCTGGATTTATTCAGGTCTTGCTGATCTGTTCACTTGTTTATACTGATTTTTAAAACACTCTACAAAAATTTTCCAGTCCTTTTTGTATTCTTGATCATCTTGTTTGATTTCATAAGCAATCCTGAGCATTATACTGGCTCTTAGCTTTCTCCACTTTAAGCACATTATTTTCCTCAATGAATTATGGGACCTGTAGTTTATCCCTCTCAGAGATAGACCATTCTCGGCAACCCTTAACCAACTAAAACTCATATGATACACAATAACCTGAGGACTCAACCTTTTACTACCTGTAATTTTTTGTAAAAGGTAAAGGACACGTGGATGGTTAAGTCCAGTCAAAGGCGTCTATGGGGTTGCAACACTCATCTCACTTTAGGCTGAGGGAGCTGGCGTTTTTTTCCACAGACAGCTTTCTGGGTCATGTGGCCAGCAAGCTTTGATGGGCCAAGAATGCTTTGATGGTGTTTCCTGCTTGGCAGGGGGTTGGACTGGATGGCCCTTGTGGTCTCTTCCAACTCTATGATTCTATGATTCTATGAACCGCTGACCTTCTCATCGGTAAGCCCAAGAGGCTCAGTGGTTTAGACCACAGCGCCACCCGCGTCCCTTAGACTTAGTTCCTTTGTGGGGTTAGCTCAATGGTACAGCACTTACTTTTCACACAAAAGTTTTTAGGTTGAGACACACACACACACACACACACACACACACACACCGAATCATTGTGGGGTTTGACACCTGAAACCCTAGAGAGCTTCTGTCAGTCAGCCTAGAATCTAGATAGTGGCTAATCTTTGGCTCTCCAAATATTGCTGGACTGCAACTTCCATCACCTAGCTCATTATATTGCATCTTCCTATGTTTCTAAAACATTCTTCTGATCCCATTTTTTCAAGAACCTGTTCTTTTGAGACTTTATGGATCTCAACTAGGCAGAGGGTTTCCCAGGTATGGTGCTCCACTATAATAATGCCTATTATTATTATTATTATTATTATTATTATTATTATTATTAGACGTCTGCGTATATTTCTCTACCCCAAATATTGTATAAGCTAAAGCAATAAATATAAGCAATGCAATTAAAAAATGGCTTAACATGAAGTATTCAGCAGCCATTATATCAGATATAATAGAACCAGCTAACCAGCTCAGGGGTCTCATAACTAGTTATTATCTATTATTATCTTTTAGGTGCATACCCCCTTTTTTTCATCCAAGCTTTTCAAGTAGGGCCGATCTGAACACTTGCCAACTGTTTTTATCTCTGCATTTTATGGTGTGTTGGTAGTTGCAGTTTTAAAACTGTTGTAAACCGTAACTGCCCTGGAATACATTTTTAAAATTTTATTTTCATGAAGGACAGCATATAAACATTTTAAATATATAAAAATGCATTTACATACATTTACAAAGGAAGAATAATAATAGTTGACCATATACTTCTGCTGCACAATTTCAATGAGACATTGCTTATTTTTATTGATTAATTAATTGATTGCATTTATATTCTACCTTGTTCTCCAAGGAGCTGAAGAGCTGAATACATGGTTCTCTCTATCCTCAATGAGTTCTCTCTCTATCCTCAATCAGTTCTCACATCGACCCTGTGAGGTAGGTTAGGTTGAGAGGCAGTGACTGGCCCAAGGCCACCCAGTGAGCTTCATGGCTGAGTGGGGATTCAAACCCTGGTCTCCCACGTCTTAGTCAAACACTGCAACTTTTATACCATACTAGCTTCCACCTCTCCGCAGAAGCTACAAGGCTTAGAATAGTTTCCTAACCATTCTGGAATACCTCCTTTTACTCGGAAATGGAATGAAGTGGTTTTGGTTGGTAGTTAATAAGATTGCAGCACAAGTATGCCATTCAACTCATTATTACCTATTTTTCATTACAACACTCCAAATCGTTGTTCTAACAGAATATTTAAATGACTGAGAACCAGGCACAAATCCAATGATGTGAAAAAGACAGGGCAATTTAAATTCTCTTGAATTTTTTAGGGACCAATAAATCATCTGGGTAACAAGATGAAGCCTGCTGGTACACACCATACATAAAAATAATATTCTGTATATCTTTTTTTAATTAAAAAACCCTCTAAGCAAGCAGTGTATGAAGCATATTCATAACTCCTTTAAAAAGCACAGTGAGACAACTTTCACAAAGTGCTCGCCCTAATTTTTCAGTGTGTATTTATTAATGGTTGTCTTTTATTATTTTTATTATTTTAAAGAAGACTGAACACTAAAGCACAAGAGCTGTAGAGTTGCCATATTTCAAACAGTGAAAATCTGGACAGAAAAGTTGTGGAGCTTTTTTTTTTTGTCCAGGAATTTCTGGACGTATGGCAGCCCTATTATCACCAAAACTTAGAACACCGCCCCCATGTGTGAATGGTGACACTTTCCAAGATGGAATTGTGCAGTGATATTTGGATTTCACAAGGGTTGTTGAACAAAAAAATCACAGAGGCAAAACCTCCTTTTCCCCCAGAGGTATTTGGTTGGCCACTGTGAGAACAGAATGGTGAGCAAGATAGGCATTTGGCCTGATCCTGTAGGGGCTGATCCAATGTGCTTATGCACCTGTCATGCTAAATCACTGTCCATATTTTGTCTTGATTATTGCCTTTGAGAAATGCCTCGTTCAACTTTTGTCAACACAGGTTGCTAAAGTTTGCTTCTTCTGGATTCAGTTTCCGCGCCACCAACTCTAGAAATTTAACATTTCTGAATGCTGTGCCTCATTCCAAAGGAAACACAGTGAGAGCCGTTTGGCAGTGGAACAGTCTCCCTTAGGAGGTTGTAGACTCTCCTTTCTTGGGGGCTTTTAAGCAGAGGTTGGATGGTCATCTATCATGGATACTTTAGTTGAGATTCCTGCATTGCAGGGAGTTGGGCCAGGTGACCCTCTGAGCCCCTTTCAAGTCTACAATTCTATGATTCTATTAACCCTTCCTCTACTGAGTTTTACAGAGGCAACACTGAGACTTAGCAGGAGGAAGTTGAGAGGCAGCAGGCAAGTGGGAATGAGGATGGTGGGGCAGAATATCATTTCCCCTAAAGGACCAGCTTCCACTGCCTGCAAGTATTAGTCCAAAACAGCAAGGACAGACAATTTCTCTACAAAGCTTTCCTTCCATTGCCTGCTTTCACCTACCCTAATACTATCCAGACGTTTTAAGATATAAAGCATGTCCTGTAAACTCCTCATCCATTCCAGGGTGAGCTTAATGGCTGAGTGCAGACAATTTTTCACACACACACAAGCAATTTTCCACACAGCACTAGTCTACCTACCTACCAACATTGCATTAAAAAAAAATCTGATATTTTGGGAAAGAGGGTTTATTGTACAAATCACTCCCCGATCCACTGTAATTACACAACTTGAACTGGGTGAGTGTATGGCATGTGACTAAATCTCACCTGAACACAGTGGCTGTCTGCAAGTTCCCCCAGCATTTCTTTAACCAAAAAGAATAGAACCAATTAAAAGTTGACTTGGCTTCCAAGACAGGGCCGGATTTACCGTAGGTTTGTGGAGGCCCTAAGCTACTGAAGGTAATGGGGCCCTTTATATATGCACCTTCGTCAACAACAAATTGTCCCTGTTTTTTGGGTTGAATATATGCTATATGCAGGTAGGTAGCCGTGTTGGTCTGAGTCGAAGCAAAATAAAAAAAATTCCTTCAGTAGCACCTTAAAGACCAACTAAGTTATTATTTTGGTATGAGCTTTCATGTGTATGCACACTTCTTCAGATACACTTGAAACAGAAGCAACCAGACCCTTATATATATTCAGAGGGTGGGGGGTGGGGTGATGGGAATGGGTGATGGGCTGTAAGAGTGGTAAACCTGTTGATGGCTGTATGCTATATGGTAATTTATGGACCTAATAGGTATCTAAAGCCATTTGCACGTAACAAAATATGTATTTTATCAAAGTAATTGTTGAACGTATCTTATATTTTGGAAATGTACATTCAAAGTTTTTTTTCCTTTACATTTTTTTTGGGGGGGGCAAAACAGTGGGGCCCTAAGCTATAGCTTGTTTAGCTTATATGTAAATCCGGTACTGTTCCAAGACCATGCAGGACCAGCTAATAAAAAGCCAGTGAAAACAGCAAGAAGGCGAGAGGGAGCTCAGGGATGGGGTGTGGGAGGATAAGAAAAGCACAGCGATCCTTGGTATGAATGTCTCTATTCTTATCTATAGTATAAAAATTCATTCCTATCCTTCACATATTGTTCAAACATAGTTCAGGACGATTGCTTCCAAACACTGCCACCCCAGACTTGACAAAGGGATCAGCATTAATCTCATAACAATGGGGAGATTTTTTTTAAATAAAAAAAACCAGCAATGAAAGTCAAATATGATATAGTCTTCATTGACCTATAATCACTTAAAGCATGCCCAAGTGTTCCCCTGGGTGCTTTGCCTGATGGAAAGAGGCATCTTTGTGTATTCCATGCAGCTGGCGTTTATTCTTAGCTCGGAAGGCTCGGAGAGCTTATATTATTGATTTGATGTACCACAGGACCAGTCCCTTGGTACTTTTCAACCTCAGTGTGTTAAGTCTGAATAATTGCAAACACTTCTGGTTCCGTGCCACAGGGGTGACTCTATCTGTGGAATGTGCCCTCCTACATGCAGAGACATAGTAGTAAATAATAATAATAATAATAATAATAATAATAATAATAATAATATAAAATATTTATTTATACCCCATCCTTCTGACTGGGTTTCCCCAGCCACTCTTGGCAGCTCCCAACCCAAAATTAAAAACACAATACAGCATTAAACATTAAAAACTTCCCTAAGCAGGGCTGCCTTCAGATGTCTTCTAAAAGCTGGATAGTTGCTTATTTCCTTGACATATTGGGTCCTCCCTCAAAGAGGGCACATGTTGCGGTGAGACCTGGCAACCAAACCCTGTGTTGTGGGTGGGTATGATTGACAGCCACAACACCCAATTGGTAGATCCCTTGATGCAGGGTGTAATCAGGCCAATGGTACACAGCCTAAATGGATCAAGGGACCTATATATACCCTCTTTTGGCAAATGCATCAGAACACCCGCCCACCTCTCCCTACTTTTATGGCTTTTTCGCGCTTAACCTTGCTACGCCATTGTGTGTCGTCTGTCATTGGGACAGGGGCACGGCAGGAATTTTCCCCACTTGGCCAATTGGCTGGTGCCATTTGGGTTTCACCTGCCACATAGCAAATCATCACAACTTGTAAGGTTGTGGATAGGCTCTGGTTCAGGTGCTAGGGATGGGGGAATGCTCTCACCATCCCTATGTGAAGGGTATTCCGTTAAAGGAATCCAGGGACTCTATGGTTTGGTCAACCCTGTGAGGGGTTGTGCCCATGCCTGAGTCCAGGGGGACATCTGGGTGGCGAACATAGCCTGTTCCCGGCTTTCTGCCTATCCAGGTGTTCACCCTAGGCTGACCTATGCTGGTGCCCTGGGTCAGCACTACCTGCAGGGAGCTAGTCGAACCAGAGCCTATGCAACCACTCACTTGCTGTAATCAATAAAGTTGTGGACTAAATTCTGCCAAAAACCAAACCAAAATTTGAGTCTTGTCTGAAGTTATTTAAAGGGGAGGTTAAAAGGTCTGAACACACAACTGATGGGAGGGCATTCCACAGGGCAGGTGCCACTACCCAGAAGGCTCTCTGCCTGGTTCCCTGTAACCGCACTTCTCGCATTCACATGCACACAGAAGCAAACAAACAAAATCCCACAGGGACTTATAAGCTGTCTTTCTGCAAACTCAGATCCACTCATGTATCTCACTCAGCATTGCTTACACTGTCTAGCAGCAGCTCTCTGGGCCTGTATGAGGACACGGGAAGCTGCCTTATACTGAATTAGACATCTGATCCATCTGGTACAGTGTTGTCTACACTGACTGGAAGTGGCTTTCCAGCATTTCTGGGAGGTTTCACCCCCCTTCCCTACTTGGAGACGCTTGGGAACTGAACCTGGGATCTTCTGCACACAAAGCATATGCTCCACCACTAAGCTACAGCTCTTCCCCGGGCCATCAAACTGTTATGAGGTTGTGGGGTGTGAGACACCATAAATTTCTGGGTCCAATAAAAGTCAGAATTAATCAAGGCTGGGGGAGTTAATCAAGGTTTGGGGAACTGCCCCTCCTAAATCAACTAAATAAATAAAAATACTTAACTAACTAACCAATTGTGCCACCAATTGCCCCTCTCTAACATAAAGCCTGCCCCCCCTTGAATAAATCCTGGCTATAAAGGCCTGGTGATAGCTCACTGAGTGTGGGTCTTTAGGGGAACGAAGTCTGGGAATGACCTGGGAGATGAGCCATTGCGTGGACAGGCGGAGTCCCCCCAACCCCAGGTGACTCCCGAGTGGAATAATGACTCAAGACATCGTGCTATGGGATTAAAATTGGCCACAACTTTAATAAGTTTCAGATGTGGGGAGACCTTGGCTCAGGCACTGGGCATTTATCCTTCTCATTCCCCAGTTGGGGATCTGGAGAACATCAGGGTTATCCAGAATGTGTGGGATTGGGCTGGCTCTGGAGAACATACCGTATGTTCAAGCAGACAGCCCACTCCCTGTTTTGCCGCCATCGCAGGGGAGAGCAATGCCAACCTCTCAGAGTATGGCCAATGCCTCCCCTCAATACCCCTTTAACAGGGAACCCTGGGATCTCCACCACAAGGAGGGCGTAGGGAAGATAGACTAAAGGGCCTGAAACCACCAAAGTTCTGACGTTTTGCTATGGGGAAGGCAAAACCTGCCAATGCAGGAAAATTCCTTTCTGGCCCTTCAACAGCGACCATGACATAGCAGCGCCCACATACCTGTGGAGAAGAGGTTAACCTGGAAAAGAAGGCTTAACTGAGGGAGGGCAGGGTGGAAGAAGCTCTGGAGCCCACTGACACTGCACAGGTAAGATTCACCTTCTGTTGTGAGGGCAGGGCGGTCCCTCCCCCTACCTGGCTGATCCCCTGGCAACACCTCCCTAGGCGGAATTGGGCAGTTGGCTGAGGGAGGCAGAGATATCCAGGTATCCAGCCTGGGAAGGATGCAGCCAGCCTGTACTACCAGAAGCCGCATTGGGATCCGGGGGGCTGCACGCAACCATGGGGGAAAAACCATTTGATGTGGGGAGCGGTCATTAAACCAGAGCATTAGTGGGTGAATAATGTTTCAAACCAGCAAATGGATGGAGAGATGGTCAGATATTATGAGAGTCGTAGTCAAATGGTGATGGGAGTTGTAACAATCACCAAGGCATGACGATTCCTGCAATGGAATGCATTTCCAGTCTCCCTCCTGATTTCCCCCATTTTCTTTGTCATTCAGATTTGCTTTTATGTGCATCAATTACTTTCTCTAGTTTAAGATTAAAAACGCTAGTCAAGAGTAAATAATTTTTTAAAGTTTATGCAATCAGGATATTCTCAGATTTGTGCCTGTCTGTTAAGGGAGAAAAGCAGGAAATAATGCAAGGTGGAGGGGAGGAGATGAATTACAGTCTGTAACAGTTGAAATCAAAGCAAATTGCTGTGTGTTTCACAAGAGATCAGAGAAGCTCTTCAGAGGCTCAATGAGGGGGAAATGGAAGGTAAAACTTTAGCAATAAAGCTCAGAGACAATACAAAAACGTTATTAATGGGAATATTGTGTTGGGTGGATTTGGCATGAGAATGATAGTATCTTATTCCCATTTCGTGTTGTATAGTTATGTATTAAGATTAACAGAATAGTCCTGAGCGTTATTTAAATTAATTAAAAGGTTGGTTAATAAATAAATAAATCTAGTTCTCCAGCCAAAAACAGGTTCTGAGGAGACAGGGCACAAAAGGAAAGCAGGTTGGGGGGGGGGACTTGGTCACAGTTTCTGCATTGCAGAGTTCTTGCAATGACTAGGGGGATTTCAGAGAGTAGCCAAAATGTTCTGGTGTTGAAGCAGAGATGATGGAAATGACTTGAAGCACCATCGGTCTCTGATAGCCTGGTGAAATGGCTGTTGAAGATGGCCACTGAGGGAGGACCACAGAGCCAAGTCTCTCATGCCAGTGGAAGGTAAGCCCAAGGCAAAAGTGGGTGAAGCAATGAATGCAAACTACTTTTTTACAGTAGGCTGTTTTCTACACATGTTCACACAACCCTCCCTGTCCTCCACTTAGGCAAGCAAGAGGCATGATCAGAATTCAAGGCCACATTCCAGCCAGGTGAAAGTGTTCCATGTGCAAAGCAGGATCCATGAGAGATGTGGGCTAGGGCCAGAAAGAGAGACCTGGAGGGCTACATGTGGCTCCCACATGGTGAGCCATTAACTATGGCTCACTGTGATGCGCAGACAAGACCACAGCATCATTTGCCGATACACAGGCTCCCTTCCCTCCTCCTCCCCCCTCACTCCCGACTGCCATAATAAATAGAAAGTAAAATGTTTGCTTTCTCTAAATACGTCAGAAACTTGAGCATCATTGTCCTTGTGCCGATTTTAAACAAAGGGTGGTAAGGAAGATCTGCCAATTTGCAGCAAGAAAGATCCTGAAAGCAGCTCCCATTCATCTCATTGTATCCCAGAATATCTTTGCAGTCATAGTTGGGGGAATCTTTGAAAGAAGAAGCGGGAGGGGGAGAGCTGACAGCTAACCCTTCCGCCTTGCACTGCAGCAAAAGAAGAAGAAAAGCTTTATGGTTTTACAGAGCATAGCTAATTGAAAGCAGGAAAGAGACATTTGCTTGTCATCCTTGTCTCTCTTGCTCTCTTTGGTTCCAGCTTTTGGGCTGCTGTGAAAGGATGGATCATATCCCCAAATGAGGAACACATTTCCTGTTGCTGCTTTGAAGTCAATGGGAGGCGGTTGGGTGCAGAAGGCTAGCATCAAAGGGTTGCCTTGCTGGCATCTATACCGCAGTAGAGTTATTTCTGCATTCGGATGACGACATTGGGGAATGTTGTTTTATGATGTGCTATTTGAATATTGGTAAAGCAGGCTTTGCCAACGTGGCACTCATGGGTGCCAGTGTGTCCAGCAATACCTCCTGTGGTACCCTTGGAAGTTCTCAGTAAATATCTCCCCAAAAATCCACAGCACTGTTTGCTTTTCCTCCTCAGTTCCTGATCTCATTGGCTCAGCTTCCCCTACAGTCGGTCTACCATGTTTCTCAAAAAATAAGACACCGTCTTATATTTATTTTTCCTCAAAAAAACACATGGTGGCTTATTTTCAGGGGATGTCTTTTTTATATATTAAGTATGGCACAGTTTAACCTACAAGGTTGAACTGCCTATCACTATGGCTTATTTTCGGGGTATGGCTTATTTTCGGAGAAACATGGTATGCCCCCTTAGTAAGAACTGCAGAGAGGGTAATTGGTGTTAGTTTGCCTCCAATAGAAACACTTTATGCCGCTCGAGTCAGGAAGAGAGCAGAGAGAATTGCTGTAGACCCTTCACATCCTGGTCATTACCTGTTTGATTTACTCCCATCTGGACACAGGGCAGTCTCGAGCAGATCGCGCGCCCTGGCGCTGAGGGGCGGAGATCGCTCCGGCGTCACCGCCCTTGCAGGGCACAGCATTGTTTCCGTGCGGCTTTGCCACCCGGCGCCCAGCCTACTGGCCCAGCGCCCTGGCGCACCACGCCACCAGGGGTCTATCTAGAGCCGGCCCTGTCTGGACATCAGTACAGGACTCTATATACAAAAAGGTCTAGGCACAGGAATAGCTTTTTTCCTTGTGCCATTCAAATGGTTGAATCTGTAGTTGTGGGCAGAAGGGAGGCCAGTTGGTGGTATGGGTTTTTTCGCTGTGCTGTTGTATTGTGAAGCGAATAGTTTGTATGAGGTACGTTTTTTCTTTACATTGCAATGTAGTCGAAGCAAAATTCCAAGTATGGTCGATACTTGGCCAATAAATTATTCTATTCTATTCTTATCCATGGGAAAGAGATTTTAATGATTCTCAAGGAGAACTTTCATAATTGCATCCAATCGCATGGTCAGTTTGTTTGTTTTTTCTGCCTATGTTCCTTGGCACCTACCACTCCCTCCCTCCCTCCATTGCTGGGTCCTGCTCAGGACAAGCCTCTTAGCCACAAATTTATATTCATCAGAATACAACAACAGCCACCAACATTGTTAGAGGCCCACCCTCCCATCACAAGAACATGAGATGAGCCTCACCACTGGTGACCTACCTAGGTGGCCCACAGAGTTCAGCATCCTCTTTTCATTTGCCTATGGGAAACCTGCAAATGCTAAGTAGGTGTCATGGCCTGTGAAGAATTAACTCTTTATTATCAATAGTACACTTACAAATTAGGAAGAAAAGCATGTCCCTCAGTCCTACATCTCTTAGCTACTCCTAGGTGTGCACATGATGAGGCAGCTACCACAACAGAGAGACCCCATTTAGCATATGTATCTCTGGCACCCTAGCTGCTGCACTGTGCCTGAGTATAACCTGCTTTTGCTCCTCCCTCTTCAATCCTCTTCTGGTCCTGGGAGACAGTGGAGCAGGAGAGGTGGAGGCAAGAGGAGGAGGTATAGCAGCCCTTAACTCTACACCAGTCTGACCCATCTCTCCTGCCTCCTGTACCTGCCTTTAATTCTCCAAACCTGCATCTTCTTTTGCCTCTGCCTCTCATCTTACTGCTGTTACAGGCTTCTCCAGTCTCTGGCCCTCTTCTCCAGGTGCCCTCTCCTTCAGTATCCAACTTCCTCACCGTCCAGTCAGTCCCTGACAGTAGGATCCAAGCACAACAGCATTCTCCGCTTCCTGTGGCCTCCAGCAAATGATATGCAGAAGCATATACTGCCCCTTGACAGTGGAAGCAGAACATAGCCATCAGAATTAGTCACCACAGAGCAGAAGCAAAGCTTTCTTTCTGAGAGCAAATATGGCAGTAAAAAGAAAGAAAGGGAGGGAGGGAGGGAGGGAGGGAGGGAGGGGGAGGCTTTAAGGGCCAGATTTGGGCCCCAGGTGAGGTTCCCAACCCCTTTCCCCTTACATACATCGTGCATGAGGGATATCAGGGTATGCACAAGTCTTCAACTGTTGACCAGGGGGACAGCGATCAATTTGGGTGCCACCTCAGCTAATGGAAGGCATTGCGAGGAGACAAGCCACATCAGTCAAGGTAGCCTCTTTGGAGAAGTAAGTCAGAGCAGCTGAAATTCTCCTCTGACCCTCCCAATATGGTTTGGCTCTGGCAGCCAATAAAGGTCCCTGTTGGCCTTATATGGAAACTCTCCTAGGCTTGGTCCCAGTCTGATCAACTTGTCTGTGAGAGAAGAGCCTCTGTCTTGCCTCTCCTTACAAGAGCCCTGCAAGGTAAGTAGAAAGAGCTGGGAAAGAGTCACTGGTCCAGGATCACCCAAGTGAATTTTGTGGGTCTTCTCTGGCCCTAGCCCAACCCTCTAATCACAGCACCATGCCGGCTCTAATATGACTTTGGCCTCAGCTGGCTGGCCTCAGAAAGCAGCATAAGCATCTTTTGCAATGTGGATTTGCAAGTGGGCAGGTGGGCAGGGAGGAAATATTCATGCATATATATGTATATGTGGAATTAGCATCTTCAGGCATTTTCTGATCAAATCTCCACCCCACCCCCCAAAAAAGAACTTGGCAATGGCATTGATTTTTCTCCTCCCTGGCACCTATGCATCCCTCATGCATGAAGGAAAGATTCCAACAGCAGATGCCAGCAATATTATTAAACATGGCTGAGTTTAAAATACCAACACTGTGCTATTTATAGCACAGGCAGCACCTCCCCCCCCCTTTCTCAGTTTAGAGATAGCTTATCAGAATGAAATAAATAAAGGCAACAGTTAGGGCTGAGAACGAGCTCTCATCTCTGTTTCCATGACATCTGATCTGTTACCTTCAGCATTTGTGATCAGCCCCTGGGATGGCTGACCGTGGTCCTTGTCGAGTTGATTTGTAAATATCCTGTGGCCATTATGGTGAAATGGCTTCCTTGAAGCCCTGGAATGAAAAGACTTCTTTTTGTTCAAGGATACAGAGGGGAATTTTAAATATTGTTACTGATTGATTCTTTTTAAAGAAAGCATAACCTATTTTTAGAAGCGCCTGCTTTGATGGTACATTATGGCGTTGCAGGAAAGGCATGTCATTGCTAACCGCATGAAATAGGCCTGTCACTGGGAAATGTGAAACTGTAATTTAGGCCAGCAGCAATGGGTATATTACCTTGGAAGGAAGCAACAGGGAGAGGATAGATTAATTTGGTTCCTCTGAGTGAAGCCAGAATTCAGGTAATCTAATTAATTTAGGGCACAACTCCAACACATTTTCTCCTGCTTGTATCTCAATAAAATTAAGAGGAAGCCTGTGCAACATCCTACTAGAATTGCTTCTATAGCACTGAAAAGACAATACGGCATCTCTGTCTCTTGGTCATATACCACTGCCTGACTCAATTATACAAATATAATCCAAGCAATTGCTTAGAGGAGGGGCCACCTATGGTAACTGTTCCAGTGATGTTTAATGGAAAGGGGAGGGGCGTTAGAGAATTGTTTGCCAAACAGCTTTCTGAAGTGCCTTCCACTCTTCATTAAAAAGCTTGCCTAGGCTGCCTGCCATCTTTGCTGCTTGCTTGCTTGCTTGCTTGCTTGCTTGCCTGCCTACCTGCCTGCCTGCCTGCCTGCCTGCCTGCCTGCCTGCCTGCCTGCCTGCCTGCCTGTCTGCTGGTCTGTCATCATGCTGGAGTTGCCATGGCCACCTGTTGGCAGCCTTGGGAACTACACATGATGATAGATTTCCAATTTCATTATAAGGTTTTAAAAAAAAACTCCTCATGAGTTGGCAGCCATGGGAACCACAGCATGAGGACAGCTTTCCAATTTCATTATACATTAAGAAAAAACTTCACATGAAATTTCATCAGCATTTTTGTGTGAATTTACACATACACATATTTATATGCATTCTTTTTTCCAGATATACTCATTTTTCCAAGCAATTTCCCCATATATATTGTATATTTTTTTCACTAATATATGGATTCTTATCCACACTTTACCCCGGTGTATGCGTTTTTGTACCCATCATTTGACTGGAGAACTGCATTGCAAAATTCAGAGACATGCGAATTTTGAAGGTGTGTTTTGGTTCTCATATTGTTTTGGAAAATGCAGATTAAGTAGACTCACCTTTAAATGCAAACTGATCTGAATATACCCACCCCCATCTCTAGTCCTAACATAAAATGGTTGCTCAAAAGGTGCAGCAGAACACAAAATTGTAGCCACATCTAAAAGGGCAGCAAAAAAGACAGCACCCAAAAAAATATTTTGGAAGGCACCTACCTCACTCACCCTCACCCACAAAGAACTTCTCCTCTGTTCAAATGGACAGGTGTGGTGAGGATCCACTCCAGGCATTCTGTAAAATGTGGAAATGGTTAAGTGGATATGTTTGATCTTCTTGCAGTCCATGGGACTCTCAAGAGTCTCCTCCAGCACCATAATTCAAAAGCATCAATTCTTCGGCGATCAGCCTTCTTGATGGTCCAGCTCTCACTTCCATACATCACTACTAGGAAAACCATAGCTTTAGCTATACGGACCTTTGTCGGGAAGGTGATGTCTCTGCTTTTTAAGATGCTGTCTAGGTTTGTCATTGCTTTTCTCCCAAGAAACAGGCGTCTTTTAATTTCGTGACTGCTGTCACCATCTGCAGTGATCATGGAACCCAAGAAAGTAAAATCTCTCCCTGCCTCCATTTCTTCCCCTTCTATTTGCCAGGAGGTGATGGGACCAGTGGCCATGATCTTGGTTTTTTTGATGTTGATCTTCAGACCATATTTTGCACTCTTCTCTTTCACCCTCATTAAAAGGTTCTTTAATTTTAGGGCTTTGCAAATAAGCACGTTGAACCTGGCTTAGGAGCAAATCAGTAGATGTTCTCAGAGCAGATGAACATCCCCCTCCAACATTTGATTGCAATGCTCCTTGTGCACCAAGAGCACATGAAAACAAGTTGTGATTTGTGCTCTAAAGCAACCTTGATAATTATGGGGAAAGGATTCAGTGCATTGGGAAATAAAACTAAAGCCACTAGAGAATGACTCTTGAAAGCTGCTGGTGTGTGTGTGTGTGTGTGTGTGTGTGTGTGTGTGTGTGTGTGTGTTGCTGAGAGTTAAAGCTTTTTGCTTTATGACTTGTGACCGCTCAGCTTTTTCCTTTGGAATGGCAGTCAATGCTTAGAAGTAAACTGCAAGCCTCACACTTGGCTGCTATTTCCACAGAGAGCACTTGAACAATTCCCTTTCCGTGTTCCCCCAGTAGTTTTTATTCAACACTGGAGTCTCTGTGGTATGGAAGCTAAGCAAACAAGATGAGGACATTATCGGAGACCAGTACGCTGGAGATGACATGTCCCAAGAGCCCTGCTTGATCCGATGAATGGCCTCTCCATTCCAGCATTCTGTTAATCAGATGTTCCTAGGAATCCTGCAATCAGAACATGAAAGCAAGTACTCTCTCCTGCTGCTTGGCTCCCCAACTGCAGATATCAAAATAAAGTAGCATTTGGGGGAATATTCAAGATATGCATTTGAGCATTCGGAATAGGAATGATGAATTTGTGGCCTTCCAGATGTTGTTGGAGTTGCAATTCGCATCATCCCTTACCACTTACTGTACTAGTGGAGGCTGTTGGAAGTCCAACAACATCTGTATGAACCACGGGTCCCCTACCCAATTTAGAGTATGCTCAAGATCAAGCTCTTTGACAAGCTTTGCCAACTTGGTGCTCCTCCATTAGCTCCAACCTGCATGGCTGTGTTTTCTGGGGCTGATGTACAAATGGTAATCCAAAAGATCTGGAGAACACAAGGTTGGCAAAGGCTTATCTAGGATAGCAAGTCCAGAGAAGAGAAGTCTTCTTGACACTTTACTGTGCAAAAACTGAACAAAACAGTGTATAATTTGAGGAGGAATAAACAGAGAGCTTTTGTCTTTCTTACATCAGGCCTTGCACTTAGCAGGCCAACTTCTTGGTGAGCTAATGCCCCCCTAAGTATAGGTAACAAAGAAAGTGGCTCTGTACCAGAGGGCAAATGGGTGGGCCTCCCTCCCTCAGGGTTGAGGTGGCGATGGGTGAGTGAGTGATTTGGGCTAGGAGCAAGCAGCAGGCAGAAGCCTGAGAGGGAGAGCTATGCTTGATTTCAGCTTGAAACCAAGGGTGTGACTATGAGAGAAGCAAGACCTTCTTGGGGTGTTAACTCTGCGAGCTCCTCCATTGCTGACTCAGGTTTTATATGTGTGTAAATAAACCATATATCATCAAGGCACCACAGTCTCTGCCACGCTGCACTAATTCCAAAGAAAATGAACGCTGGGTAAGTGCCAGGAACCCCTGCAATCTCACATCTCTTGGAGACAGGGGTGACAGGCAACAATATTCTTACCAGACATAGGAGATGATGGAGAGAATGGTGTCTGCAGCAGACACAGGCAGCAAAGGGCTCCGCGATGCAGAGGCAGCAAGCACTGTGTCGGCACCTCCTCTTTCTCCTCACTTGATGATTTTATTTACTCAGATTTTAGTTTACATTCTCCTGTTTCATTGTTTGAGTTTGCAGCTGCTTTCACCGTGTCAATTCTTCATCCCGGCTCCTTTTCAACAGCAGGCTTATCCTGTGTCAATCCTTCCTCCAGCTTGATCCGTTTTAGCTATCAATTACCTTATAATGCCATTTTAATGGTAGCACTTTGCTGTCGAGCGCCGATGTGCTGATGCGATCTGCCATTCTTCACAGACTCAATTTGGCTACTTCAGATTTTTGTCTCGGGAGCTTGTTCTTTTTAATCATGCTCTCAAAAATTCATGCCTAAGGTAGGTGATCATGGAGACATGACTTTTTGCTGTAGTGGTTTGCAAAACGTTAGGACAGTGGTTCCCAACAGGTGGTCCGCGGACCCCCAGGGGTCCGCGAGCTATGCCAGAGGGGTCCGCAAGATGCTATTAGAATAAAAAATATATTAAATATATTTCATATGATAACAGATTTTTTGCTGTTATGCTGTATGTTATGATGTTATGCTGTATGCCGTTAGGTGGTGCTTTACAAACACTACTGTTTTGCAAAGAGGCAGTGCACACATTCTACTAACGCTCACCTCCCCAAGATGCTTTGCGCGCGTCGGCTTCATTTGTGCGCTACTGCGCAGGTACCCTGTCTTCTCCATTCCCCTCCCTCCTCCCTGGCGCGCGTTGCCTCTTTGCAAAACAATAGTGTTTGTAAACAAAGCATTGTTTTTCGCGGAAGCTACAGTTCGCGTAGTTAAAAATGGACCATTGGTTAAAAAGTGGTTCATCTCATTAAGAACTGAAAATTAAAACTAACTGTATACTGATGGAGTACTCTGTTGTAACGGTAAAAAACGTATAAATATAAAATATAAAAAGACTCTTAATTTGGCTCTCACTTTTTAATTTTAGCATTAGGAATTAATGGGGGTCCTTGTCACAATAGCGGCTCGATGAGGGGTCCTCAAGAAAATTTTGTTGGGAACCCCTGCGTTAGGAAAACAGGGCCATCAAAAATAACATAATAAAAAGCTGATGGGCTATGCATTTTTCAGCCGGAGGGCCACATTTCCTCCTGGGCTACATGCTGTGGTAGCTGGGATCTTAGTATCATAGAATTGTAGAGTTGGAAGGGACCCTGAGGATCATCTAGTCCAACCCCCTGCAATGCAGGAATACACAGCTGTCCCATAGAGGGTTCAAACCTGCAACATTGGCACTATCAGCACCATGCTCTGACTTACTGAGCTAGCCAGGATCAGAGGCAAAAGTGGGCACAGCAACTGTACCTCAGTACACTTGCCTATTTCCTTTACACACTCACACACTCCTCTCTATTCTCCTTTCAGGCAAAGAATTTCAGAGACATATTTCAAGCCAGGTAAACCCCAGAGTGCAAAACAATGAGGAGTGTGGCCAATGAGGGGTGTGGTCTAATGAGATTTCTGAGGGCTGGCCAAAGGCATTTGGAGAGCCTGAAGTAGATCCAACCAGCCTTAGTGGATATGGAAAAGGTTCCCTTCAAGTACAGTGTTTGAAAATGACCGTGCTACTCATTTTTCTTGATTTAGCCATCATGAAATGGCCCAATAGCTTACAGCACACCAGGAAGAGGTGCACAAACTGTCCAAGATCACTGCCTGCCTGCTTTGTCCTGATTTCCTGTCCCCCAGCTCCTCAATAGCAAGCCGTAACTCTCTTTTGCTCTGACAGAACACTGAGTAGCTAAGCAGATCCCAGCTGATGCCGATTCAAGGCCCGTTCCATCAAGTGTATGTGTGTGTAAGCAGAGCGCAAGGTATCTCTCCATGGGCACAGAGTACACCCACTCACTGACAGTCTCATCCAAGAGTGACCTTGCATGCAAGGGCCAAAAAGCAAGCCACACATCTAAAGAGCAGAGCAACAAATCACAATGTGGTGTTTTTCCTCCAGTGTTTGTCCCCAGTGTACAACTTGTTTTCCATTTCAAAATGTGGTTGTATTTCTGGACTGGAGTAGTACCTAACTAGCAGGTTCAATCGAGACTGTCTCCAGGTCTGAGAGGTTTTATATATATAAAAGTTGCCCCGACAAGCCATAAATCTGCTCACCCTTATGCCATTGTGCCAGCTCCCTAATTAAGCACCCTAGTGCACTCTGTTCAGGACCAAGTTAACCATGATACCAATCACATAGTTTGCTCATAAATGCAGAATCAGTGGAGGACAAAGAGCTGATGCCCCTCATCTGCCACACTGGGATCTGAATCTAGATTAAGCCACCTGTGAAAGAAAAAAAGACTCTGAATGCCAGCATAAACCATATAACATAACACATCATTTGGCCCTGACTTCCCCAAGTTAGAATCATAGAATCATAGAGTTGGGAGAGGCCACAAGGGCCATCCAGTCCAACCCCCTGCCGAGCAGGAAACAACATCAAAGCATTCTTGACATATGCCTGTCAAGCCTCTGCTTAAAGACCTCCAAAGAAGGAGACTCCACCACACTCCTTGGCAGCAAATTCCACTGTCGAACAGCTCTTCCTGTCAGGAAGTTCTTCCTAATGTTGAGGTGGAATCTTCTTTCTTGTAGTTTGAATCCATTGCTCCGTGTCCGCTTCTCTGGAGCAGCAGAAAACAACCTTTCTCCCTCCTCTATATGGCATCCTTTTATATAATTGAACATGGCTATCATATCACCCCTTAACCTTCTCTTCTCCAGGCTAAACATACTCAGCTCCCTAAGCCATTCCTCATAAGGCATCATTTCCAGGCCTCTGACCATTTGGGTTGCCCTCCTCTGGACACGTTCCAGCTTGTCAGTATCCTTCTTGAACTGTGGTGCCCAGAACTGGACACAGTACTCCAGGTGAGGTCTGACCAGAGCAGAATACATTGGTACAGTAGTACCTCGCAAGATGAATGCCTCACGCAACCAAAAACTCGCTAGACGAAAGCGTCTAGAGATTCTTTGTTGCCTCGCAAGACGAAGCTTTCTATGGCCGTGTCTCACAAAACTTTTTTTTTTGCCGCTTTTTTGTTTTTTGCCGGCTGCTGTTTGTTTCCGCAAGACTAAAATTTTCATAAGACGGCACGACCCGCAGAACAAATTATTTTCATCTTGTGAGGTACCACTGTACTATTACTTCCCTTGATCTAGATGCTATACTCCTATTGATGCAGCCCAGAATTGCATTGGCTTTTTTAGCTGCTGCATCACACTGTTGACTCATGTCAAGTTTGTGGTCTACCAAGACTCCTAGATCCTTTTCACATGTACTGCTCTCAAGCTAGGTGTCACCCATCCTGTATTTGTGCCTTTCATTTATTATTTTTTCTCAAATGTAGTACTTTACATTTCTCCCTATTAAAATTCATCTTGTTTGCTTTGGCCCAGTTGTCTAATCTGTTAAGTTGTCTCATTGTTTGGGCTGGCCTTGCTGATCCCTAATGTTGCACACACCTAAGCAACTAGGGCTACTTTCCTTCTCTTTCTGAGAATGCCATTACTCTTTCTTTTTCATTTAGGTTAGGGCAAAGTACCCACGCAGGGACGCAGGTGGCGCTGTGGGTTAAACCACAGAGCCTAGGGCTTGCCGATCAGAAGGTCAGCGGTTCGAATCCCCGCAACGGGGTGAGCTCCCGTTGCTCAGTCCCAGCTCCTGCCAACCTAGCAGTTCGAAAGCACGTCAAAGTGCAAGTAGATAAATAGGTACAGCTCTGGCAGGAAGGTAAACGTCGTTTCCATGTGCTGCTCTGGTTTGCCAGAAGTGGCTTTGTCATGCTGGCCACATGACCTGGAAGCTGTAGGCTGGCTTCCTGAGCCAATAACGCAAGATGAGCGCCGCAACCCCAGAGTAGACCTAATGGTCAGGGGTCCCTTTTCCTTTACCTTTTACCCACTTCCCCACTCCTGTAGTGTTCATGTGCACAGTGCTCTCAGACGAAACCATTAAGCACTTACGCTGACGCCAAACGACATCTGTGTATAATCAAATTGAAATGAGTCATTAGATCACATAATCAAATAATATTTGCATAATTTGCATCATTTAGCCAGATCATGGTAGATTTGTGCAATTTGACTTTCTGCATCGCAGCACTTGGAAGGGTGTTTGTTTTGACTTGCAGTAAGGCCTCACAGGGACCAGGACAGCTATTGCCTCTGAAGCAAGCTCTCCTGGTGCTGGAGGAATCAGAGGTCTTGTTCTGCCTCAGGCACTGTGTGCCAAGTGCTGGGAGGATGGAGTTATCACTTTAATTGCATAGCGAGGCTACATGTGGCCAGAGACTGTGGAGATTGGCAGTGTTAGGCTTGCCACACGTCAGGAAAATTCCTGACATGTCCTGGTTTCCAGGTGTAAAAATGGTGCGGGGGGGGGGGTTGCTGAATCAGTAAAATGTCAGGGAAAACCCAGATGTATCGCAATGTGATGGGAAAAAGCAGCGGAAACAGCTCCAAAAACTTAACTTTGCAGGTTTCAGGAATTTTACTTTTTGAAATATGGCAACCCTAGGCAGTGTCAAAAGGCAGGAGTCCAGAAGTGCAGTTCTTGCATTTGTGGCGGGTAAACGGTGTTTCTGTGCACTCTGGCACTCATCACAGTGTCCTGTTGTGCCAGAGGTGGTTTAGTCATGCTGGCCACATGCCCTGGAAAGCTGTCTTTGGACAAACACTGGCTCCCTCGGCCTGAAGTGAGATGACGGCCGCACTTTTACCTAAAGTATTCCAATACCTTCTTTCAGAGTGACTTAAGCCACATTGTCCTTGAAGTTTCATTGTGGACCATTTGGACCCCTTTCAATTGGGTTCAGGCGGATTGATGAGCTCTGGTGGGTTAAGGGTAGAGTTGAAAGCTGTTTCCTGGTTCTGCTGAATCTCTCAGTGACTTTTCAAACCCTTGACCACAGTATCCTCCTGGACCACCTAAGAGGGCTGGAAGTTGGGGGCATTGTTATGTAAAGGCTCTGCTCCTTCCTCCTGGGCTGTGTCCAGAAAGTGGGGGGGGGTGCTCAGACAGCCCATGGGTGTTCACTTGTGAGGTGCCTCGTGGCTCTCCCCACCCCTCATGCTTTTCAACATCTATATAAAACTTCTGGAAGAAATCATCAGGGGGGTTGGGCTGAGTCTTCACCAAAGTGACAGAAAATATGAATGCAGCTTCAGATAGCAAAGTTAAAAATTTAAGCTGGCAGTGAATCTTATAGTGCATAAACACCTAGTTCTAACTATTCTTAAAAGCCTACAGAAAGTGAGCATGGCAGTTTTGCCACAGAACCCACACTAATAGCAAGACAATAAATAGAAGGCGAAGAGTATACCTTCACTTAAGGCACATTGTGCGTTAATATCATGAGGAACTTTCCTTGGAGCTTAAAGATCTAACTAATCATTGGAAATCTAGGGTTTGTATTAATTTTAGCCAATGTATTCTAATGGAAAAGGGAGGGAGACTTTTAGATGAGCAATTCCTATAATTCCAATATTTCTATTGTTCTGTTGCTTCTTTCTAGAGTTTCCTGAATTTTCCCATTTTGTTTATTCTGCTTAATTAAAAGTGGAAAGAATATAATCCTAGTGAGCAATGACTCCACTGGTTATCCTTGTTTGTTTCCTGTCTTAAAGCTATCTCACTGTTTGTCCATCACCATCATTTCACAGCAGGTGTTGATTAGATTTTGCTGGTAACTAGATTGCATGTGCTGCTATTTACACAAAGTATTAGGAGTCTAGGATGTCTCTTGAGGCCTTCCAGAACATGTTTGAGATAAGGCAGGCATCAGGGTCAATAAAGTTCATAATCGAGATCTTTACTTGTATTAAGCCTTGCCAACCTTTACCAATTCTATGATATACAGTAATAAATCACACACACACACACACAAATCACATTGATGCACACCTATTCAGAATATAGAATCATAGAATGGTAGAGTTGGAAGGGATCCCAAGGGTTTTTTATTCCAACCCACTGTGATTCAGGAATCTCAACTAAAGCATCCATGACACATGGCCATCCAAACTCTGCTTAGAAGCCTCCTGCTTAGAAGCCTTTTTGAGATGTCCCAGACAAGTGTCTTTGGGATCACAGTCTTGATTGCTTGGCCAAATAAATGAAAAAAGGAGGCATAAACTGCTTTTCCCTTCCAAGGGCTCTTATTAGATTGCAAAAAGATTAGCCAGTGGGGCATGGTGTACCTTATTGCCCGCCTCAGATCTATGAAACCCAGAAACAGCACCTGTAGCATTGAACTGATTTATGACATAGAAGACGTAGGTCATGTTTATGCCAGCTCCAGTTTCCATACCCACACCTTCCAGATCTTCCTATACTGTGTACATAAAAATGTAAGGGTGCCATGCTGCAGCTGTGTGGTTGCCATGAGGTGTGTGTGCAGCACTGCAGCAGGGCGACAGGTAGCCCAGGGTGACATGTTTAATGAGGGGAAGCTGCTTCAGAAAACCACTCTCTGAAGTGCCTCTCTTCTTCAGGTGGGGCTTCTGGCTGGTTGTGAGAGGAGGGGATTGATATGGGAGGGGATAGGTGATGGGGTGGCCAGGTGGGCGAGGTGCAAAGTGGGTGGTGGTGGTCAGGTTGGCGGAGTTGGCCAGATGTGGGGAAAAGGGGGTTGGTTAAGGGCTTGGTGGGTAGGCAGGGGAGTGAAGCAAGCGGGTGGCAACCCTCCATGTGTCTGTGCATTCATATCCATCAAAACATACTTCACATGCAGAAAGTCCCAGGTTCAATTCCCAGAATCGCCAGATAAGGCTGGGAGTGACGTGTTTCTGAAACCCTGGAAAGATGCTGCCAGTCAGTGTAGGCAGAATTGTGCTCTACTTGGAAATGTCGGCGATTGAACCTGGGACCTTCTGCATGAAAAGCAGGAGCTCTACCAGTGAGCTACACAGTGGCATCTTATACATAGAGGCTAGTGGCAAGGGGCGCCAGGGCGTCAAGTTCTGGAGAGCGCCAGGGAAGAGGCGGAGGCTGGACACAGCGCCTCCCAGCATCAGCTTGCCACCCTCACCGCCTCCGCCATGCTGCACCGAAGCAGCACCATACCCGGAGCCTCCACCTGCTGTGGCCACCGTGGCACGAAGCGGCCAGCTGAGGCAAGAGGGGCCATGTCCAGGCTCCGCCTCTTCCCCATTGAAGGAGCTGCCCTCCAGCCGCTGCCCGCCTCCTCCAGCCCCACCAGCAGTGTGTCCTCCCTAAAAAGAGGTCAACAACTCTGAGAAACGGGGGGGGGGAGATTTGCACCACGACGCAAGTTAATATGCTTAAGACAGCCCTGGACCTACAGCCCTTCTGATAAACTCATGTGCTTTTTGAGCATTTTTGGCAAACCTACATTAGATGCCTGTTAGACCCCCAATTGCTGAGGAGACTGCTGTGTGAGAGATGGGCTGGGAGAAGAATGGGAGGCGAGGTGGTTCTATATTTTGCATCCTGCACACAGCCAGTGCCCCCGCCCCCGCCACCAACATGTAGCTTAGCCATTAATTTTCCCCCTTTTAAGATTCAAATACATAGAAGTAGGTCATCTCACTGTGATTAAAATGGGGGGGGGATAAATCTCCAGCCATGCAATCTCAAATTGTCGGTTATGGACAAGGATTTTCTGTTGTGACATTCGCCACCAGGGGGCATTAAAACAGCTTTGCAAAGTTAACAGCAACAAAAATAGAATGGAAATACAGTGACAATTCTGGGTTAAATAAATGGGTGTGGATTAGAAATGGCAACAAACAAAAATGCAGCACTGAATGAGCTGTTTTGATCAGGTTAGATCCTTATCACCCAGAAAGCAAGTGAAAGCTGCAGGATGTTGCTTCTTCAACTCTATTAGGAGTGCGGATGGATCTGCCAGTTTCAGCTCTCTCTCCGTTTCTCATTTTCCCATTCTTAAATTCAGACCTGAATGTTTCTACAGCACTCATGAAGATTCTTCATTTCAGTATGAATTCCACCCAACAATCACCTTTTTTGTGTGCAGTTTTGAATCATGTGCACATTTCTGCAAGCCATTTTTTCTAGTAATAATGCATTGCTGTAAGTTATTTTCCCATAATATTCATTGTTGAGCACACTTTTACGTAATATATGTTTTTTGTAAACACTGATTGGTGGGAGAACTGCATTGCAAAATTCTGATAAGTGCAAGGCTCCCCCCCCCCTGGCACCTGTGAGGTGGGGGCGACATTGCCATTCTAAGAGAGCAAGGGAGGTGCTCACGGTGAGTTCCGGCATCTCTTTTTCTAGAAAAAATAGTACTGGTACATGTAAATTTAGAAGAATGGCTGTGTTTTGATTCTTGTATTATTTCAGAAAGTGCAAATTTGATAGGTTCATCTTCAAATGCGAACTGGACTGAATTTCATGCCACCCCTATGCATTAGGCATTCACAATGGAACAACTACACTACGTTCATTTTTTATGGGGCATCTGCATAACATTGTGAACAAAAAAATTATTCCCCCCTTTTATGGTTACTCTGCTCAGATTCCTTTTTCCACCCGTCACAAAATCCAAGTTCTTATTAAAGTCAATGGAATAGTGGAGTGCATGTGACAGTCATCTCCTGGCTTGATTACTGTAATTGGTCTACGTGGGGCTGCCCTTGAAGCTGTCCCAGAAACTACAGTGGGTGCAGAATGCTGCAGCGAGGCTCCTCACGGTGTCCCTGCCATGGGAGCATATTCACCCAGTGCTTTCTAGCTGCACTGGCTCCCAGTGGAGTACAGGGTCAGATTTAAGGTGCTGGTTCTGACCTTTAAAGTCCTTCGCGGCCTAGGACCCTCATACTTATGGGACCGTCTCTCCCGGTATGCCCTGCGGAGGACCTTAAGGTCCATAAACAGTAATACTTTAGAGGTCCTGGGCCCGCAGGAAATCAGATTGGCCTCTACTAGAAGCAGGGCCTTCTCAACACTGCCCCCAACCTGGTGGAACACTCTGTCTCCTGAGACCAGGGCCCTGCGGGACCTGATTTCTTTCCGCAGGACCTGTAAGACAGAGTTGTTCCACCTGGCATTTGGCCTGGAGCCAACCTGATCCCCTTCCCCATTTCCCCCTTTTCCTTTTCTTTCCATATGAGGCTGCATTTTAATTTTAATTTTAATGTATTAAATATTGTTCTTGTATTTTAATCAATTGTTTTATATCTAGTGTTAGCCGCCCTGAGCCTGGCCTAGGCTGGGGAGGGCGGGGTATA
Source organism: Zootoca vivipara (assembly GCF_963506605.1). Classification (NCBI taxonomy): domain Eukaryota; kingdom Metazoa; phylum Chordata; class Lepidosauria; order Squamata; family Lacertidae; genus Zootoca; species Zootoca vivipara. The sequence goes on along the minus strand of NC_083294.1, from coordinate 43,586,115 downwards.
AATAAAATTTATTATTATTATTTATTATTATATGTTCCGTCACTTCTCTCCAAGAGTCAGCTCTATCAAATGTATCCTTCTCTTTCCAAATACAACTGCATTTGCATCCACACACACACAAACAACCCTGCTAAATTGTGACTGGAAGGGTTAGAGAATAATGGTTGAGAGTACAAAACCTTTTAACCACAAACTGTGGTCCCAATCAAAATTTCCCTCTCCAACATTTGGGGCTGGAAAAAAGGGATTGATTGTTACAAGTTACCTGTCAACACTTCTCCAATGAAAATAGGGATGTCCTATTTTTTATTATTATTATTATTATTATTATTATTATTATTACCCTACACATCTGACTGGGTTGCTCCAGCTACTCCGGGTGGTTTCCTACATATAGAAACATAATAAAACATAAAACATTAAAAATTTCCCTATACAGGGCTGCCTTCAGATTTTAAATAATAATACCAACAACAACAACAATATTTATACGCTGTCCATCTGGCTGGGTTTCCCCAGCCACTCTGGCCAGCTTCCAACAGAATATAAAAGCATAATAAAACATCAAATATTAAAAATCTTCCAATACCAGTTGTATAGTTCCTTATCTCCTTGACTCGGGGGTTGCATAACTCCACACCCTCCAACATTTCTCCAATGAAAATAGGAACGTCCTAAGGAAAAGCAGGAGATTCTGGGGTCAAATCAGAAACTGGGACGGCTTCTGTAAATCTGGGACCATCCCTGGAAAATAGGGACACTTGGAGGGTCTGCTAGTCTGGAAGTGGAACCATTGTTCAACTTCCAGCTTAAAGCAGAGCAACCAATGGTTCGGTGCTGAGACATCAGAATTGGGGGATCTTTTCCAGCCATTTTTCAAAACAGTTCTGGGCACTTTTAGATAAAGACAAGGACAGTGTCCTAGCTGCTGTTTAATCATTAAAAATATCTCTGTAGGAGAAAGTGAAAGTTGGGACTTGTCAGTGAATGCCAACTTGTTCCTTAAACTGTTTGCACAGAGTCTAAGGTTTCTTTCGCCTGTTTTTCTTTCCAGATGAGACAGTTACCAGCAGATTAAAACAAAATCTGAGAATGCATTTGCTTTCAGGAAAAGAAATAGGATAGAACAGCTCTCCAGCAGAATGCACCATTTGTGATGAATTAATAATTGTATTTACTCATCTCATTGAGAATCTTTCAGGCATCCTGGGTTTATTCAACAAGGGAAGCTGCCTTTGAACAGAAGTGTTTCAAAGCCATGTGTGTGTTTCAATTTAATTTTTGTAGAGCCAGGCAAGGATTATGGTTGTTTTTTCCTGATAGTTACTTCCTGTAAATATTGGACAGGAGATGATGAAAGCTGGATTTGTGTTGTGAGTTCATCTGCAAGCCTAACTAAAAGAAAATAAGGAAGAGAGGAGGGAATGGTCTGTTCCCCTGAAGACAGACCCGCCTCCAAAGAACTTGGTTAAAAGAACTGGCCCAGCTCATTTGATGTGCAAATTGCTGAACCCAGGGCAAAAGTGGGGAACCTAGTGCCCTTCAGATGTTGTAGGATTGCCTGCAGGAAGCCCTAGCTTCAATCCCTGACAAAGGACTGGGGGAGACTCTTGCCTGAAACTCTGAAGAGCCATTATAGTATTTATTGTCAGTCACCAATACTGAGCTAGATAGGTCAATAATCCAACTTGGTATAAGGCAGCTTCCTGTGTAAATTAAGGACTCAGCTAAATTGGTAAAGAAAAAGCGATTTATAGGCGTTGCATATGCAATACAACATTGTGCCACCAGGTGGCACTGTGGTCTAAACGACTGAGCCTCTTGGGCTCGCCGATCAGAAGATCGGCAGTTCAAATCCTTGCGGTGGAGTGAGCTCCCATTGCTCTGTCCCAGCTCCTGCCAACCTAGCAGTTCAAAAGCATGCCAGTGCAAGTAGATAAATAGGTACCGCTACAGCGGGAAGGTAAATTGTGTTTCCATGTACTCTGACACTCATCATGGTCCTCCATGCGCCAGTCCTGCTGACCACATGACCCAGAAAGCTGTCTGTGGACAAACGCCGGCTCCCTCAGCCTGAAAGCAAGATGAGTGCCGCAACCCCATAGCCGCCTTTGACTGGACTTAAGCGTCCAGGGGTCCTTTACCTTTTTTTACCTATAACATTGTGCCACCAGATGGTGATGTGGAATCCCGTTTTTCTCCACCTGTTTTCCCTGTTTAAATTTATGACACATTTAATTGAAACATTTCTTTGATACGTCTAGATCCAGCCTAAGTATCCATTTGATCACAACATTGAGAACTAGAATCTTACTTAAGGGATGGGCCATAGCTGAGTGGTAGAGTGTCTGCTTTTCATGCATAAGGTTCCACCTTCAATATCTGGCATTTCCGATGCGAGAGACTGAAACTCTGGACACTCACTGCCCCTTAGGGTGGAAAATGCTGAGCTAGATGGAGCAGTTCCTATGTTGCAGCTTCAGAACATGAGTAACACAGGGCATGCACCATCGTTTGGGAATTTAATTAGCTCCCTTTTGACAATTATCAGTACAGACTAATGCAAATTAAGCCGGATCAGGATTGCTGGGCTGTGATCTATTGTAGCATGGAACCTTTTCTTCTCATTTTGAAATGCAAATCCCAGAAATGAGGATTGAGGGGTTTTTTTTTTGGGGGGGGGGGTTGCAGAGGAAGTTAAATGTTTTATTAGATACTACAACAAACAGCCAAAATGAAAAATTAATATGCTTGTTTCCATTATTGCAAAGGTTTCTTGAACAATTGTTTGTGGGGGAAGGCTATTGTGGATATTGGTTCTATCTGTGTTTGCATCCAACAAATTATTTGCTTTCCTTGTTTTCTCACATTTGCATATCCGCATACACAGAAAACAAATAATAATTATGACTCCTGCTGAAGTGGTTAAACAATCCTTCTTACCATGGAACTCTGGGAGCCATAGTTCTCTAGGGGGGGGGATCATGGTCTCCTAACAGCTCTCAGCAGCCTTAACAAACTACAGTTCCCATGATTCCCTGGGCAAAACCATGGCTATTTAAAGTGATATGATACTACTTTGATGGTCTGGTATGGTTGGGGCCTTAGTCATTCCCCCACCTCCCCAATCTTCCTCTCATAATCCAACGCCCTAAACTGTAGTTTACTTAATTTGGGCATAAATCAGCACCACCTGGAAATGTTCATTCAGGGACCATAAAGTAAGAAATGAACTGAGGGTTGAGCCCAAAATGAAATAACTTTTTACATAGCGGCAACCATTTCAGAAATGTCTATCCAGTGACCATAAATTTAAATATGACCTTGGAGTAAAGCCAAAATCAAAACAAATATGTACTTGCACTTCGGACCCCTAAACCAAGAGACATCCCAGTCCACAATTCATTAGCAAACCAGCCGTGGTGCTTTTAAGAAGATGGCAATCAGCTTCTTCACCCTTGCTGCCTGTCTCCTAGGATGCCACCTCTATGCTGAATGTGCAGGTTAGTTCATTTTAAAGCTAACTGGCCACCTGTGCTTCTTCTGACTTGAAAAGAGAGAGGAGCTCCGACATCGGATAAGGGACAAAACATTTACAAGCAGCATGAAATCTTTAAAATCCTATCTTCTAAAGATACTCCCGCCACAGGAGTATCATGAAGGACCCAATTTTCATTAACAGCTAGATCAGGGCTCATTAATCCAGCCTGCAAACCTTGCAGACCCTGCTGCCTGCTCGGTCAGTCCCTGCGCTAAACTGGCGCTGCGCGGAGGCCTTGCCATGCGGGGACTGATTTCTGCAACGCTTGCGCAGCTTCGGATTAGCTGCAAGAAGCTCCTCCAGCAAATCCAAAGCTGTGGACGCCTCTGGGCGATGCCTTTTCCTTCCCGCTGAGGCGGGCGCGTATGGCCAAGAGCTGAGCGGGAGGAAGTGGCGGCAGCGGACCCAGGCCAGTGGCATGGGCTATGCGCCCCGCGGACCCCTGGCCAAGGCTGAGGATGGCGACAATGCTGCTGGAGACAAGGCAGCGTTGGCAGCTGTGGCATGAGTGGCAGCAGAGGGGGTCCTTTGGGGTTTGGGGGGTGCTTTTGGGAGAGGGTGGGTCTGGCCCCCCGCAAGGTGTGAGGGACAGTGGACCGGCTCCCTCCTGAAAAGGTTTGCTGACCCCTGAGCTAGAGGAATCCTAAACTGGCATAATCTGGCCCTAGAAACACCTGGGATAGTCGCAGCCACACCTAAAGCTGAGCTCTGCTGGTCCCTGCCTATCAGGGCAGAAGGAGGGGGCAGCTTTTCTGTTGCACCACCGCCAGCCCAGCAGAGAGGCTGGTATCTTCTTCTGGCAATTATTATTACTTATTAATTTATTTGCTACTTAATACCTACATCGTGTGCTAGGATCCAGTGGGTTCTTGGCAGGGTGGTAATATGTCCTGCTTTACGGAGGAGCACCCTTTATTTGAACGAGTGCTCTATTTGAAGGAGAGTCACTGGTCCAAACTGGGCCAGCTCTAGGGGAAGGCTGGGTGGCGTGGGGCGCGGCGCCCACCCACCAGCCGCGGCAAGAAACAGAGCGGGGGCGCCGGAGCGATCTCCGCACTACGGCACCAGGGCGCCCGACATGCTTAAGTCGGCCCTGGGTCCAAATTCACTTTAAAGACTAAGAACTCATAAGAAGGGTACCCAGCAACAGTTAGCACTTGTGGGCTTTGCAGGGAGACAGGTCACTTGGCCATGGGCTTGGTGAATTCATGGCAGCTTCTGTGGCAGCAGAACTCCCCACCCCAACCCCTTCCCAATGACCTGATAAGAGTTGAAATAGATTTAAAAATTGTCGAGTAGCACCTTAAGAGACCAACTAAGTTTGTTCTGGGTATAAGCTTTCGTGTGCATGCACACAAACATGCTACTGGACTATTTATTTATTTATTTATTTCGACAGTGTCATACCAACACGGCTACCCACCTGAATGTGATAAGAGTTGGGCAGAGTCAGGCAGAGGAAGTTCGTGCACAATTTTAACCCCCTTCAATAGCACAGAACAGGGATTGAAGTTGTTATCTGTACACATTTCATCAGAGGTAACTCCCGCTCTGCTGCATAGGATTTCTTCCCAGGTCCAAAGAACAGATATTTCTAATCTGATGTGGTCTTTGTCTCTATTAGAGTACGGATTTAAAATAGACCCACTTGGGGGGCGGATATGCAAGGAAGAAGGAAGCAGCTACACGTAAACTTGAAGTCATAGCTAAAATGTAGACTAATAATAATGAAGAACAATGAACTCTGAGAGCCAGTGTAGTCTAGCGTCAGATTAGGACCTGGGAGACCAGGGTTCAAATCCCAATTCTGCCAGGAAGTTCAGTTAGTGACCCTGGGCCTATCACTGCCTCTCAGCCTAACCCACCTCACAGGATTGTTGTTGGGATTAAATGAGGAGGAGGAGGAGAAAAACCATGTACACCACCCTGAGCTCCTTGGAGAAAAGAAGGGACCAGGGGGGGGGGCATGCTTACTTGATGGAAGGGAAAGGAGGTTATAGAGAGTTTAGAGATCATGTCATTAAAAAGCCACTATTGAAGATATGGAGGGAAAATAGAGACATCTTAGAATCCAAAATTCCGTGGTGGGTTTCCCCCCCCAGAGATGACTCATTATTTAGCAAAAATACAGAAAGAAAGTGGGCAACCTACCAGGAATTATTAATAAAAGAGAATGGACAATTAAAATTAAAAACATATCAGCAAATGAAAGAGCACTGCACAAGCTGGCTACATTATTGTCAAATACAGAGCCTATTCCAAAAACATAGAAAAATTGGGTTTAAAGAGGGGAAATCTAAATTGCAAGAAATTCTGATAGAAAATAATGAAAAACCATTGGCAAAATTATACAACCATTTGCTAGAATGGGAGATGAAAGATGAAATAGTTAAAACAACCATGATTAAATGGGCTCAAGATATTGGGAGACCCATTTACAGCAACCAATGGGAGAAACTATGGAAAGAGGGATGGAGATTCACGGCCTGTGCAAGAATAAAAGAAAATATGTTAAAATTAATGTATAGATGGCATCTCACTCCAGAGAAAATTGCGAAAATCTATAAAACAAGCTCGAATAAATGCTGGAAGTGCCATGAAAAAATAGGAAACTATTATCATTGTTGGTGGCAGTGCAAGAAAATTAGGGAATTCTGGAATCTGGTATATGAAAAGTTAAAAAAGATGCTAAAAATAACATTTGAAAAAAACCAGAGTTATTTCTATTAAGCATGGTACCAGAGAATATCCCAGAAGACAGGAAAAACATCCTCCTCTACGCATCCGCAGCAGCAAGACTCCTAATTGGACAGCATTGGAAAGGGGAGAAAACCCCGACTATTTTAGAATGGCAGGAGAAGTTAGTAGAATTTATGAATCTCTCAAAAATGACAGCAGCAATCCGAAATACCCCCAGACAAATTTGTAAAAAAGAATGGAAGTATGTTGAGGACTTTTTGAAAAAAGAAGGATTAAATGTAGATTTGGTGATTTGCTTAGACTGAAAGATATACAGGGGAGTTGGAGATTATGTATAAACAATAACTGAAGTAAAGCGAGATAAAAGAAAATATGTAAAGGAAAGCGGTACTCAAACAACAGGAAGCAATTTTTATCTCTCTTTTTTTTCCTCCCTTTTCTTTTTCTCTTTTTTTGCCTCTTTCTTTTCTTTTTCTTAATATTTTTACTATGATATAGGATTGATATATTATTAACAGATATCTAATTAATAATCGATTATCCGGACTATTTGCTGCATAATATTTTTCTGTAAGGTTTTTTTTTTTCCTTTTTTTTCGTTTTCCTTTTTTCTTTTCTCCAATTTCAGCTATGTTTAATTTTGATTATATTTCTATAGTTTGTCTATTTTGTATCAGTTATCTGTTTATGGTTTTATGTAACCTTTTTAAAGAATTGAAATAAAGTTTCTTTAAAAAAAAAGAAGGGACCATGGGGGTTATCAAGTCCAAGCCCTGCAATGCAGGAATATTTTGCCCAACGTGGAGCTCAAACCCACAACCCTGAGATTAAGAGTCTTATGCTTCACTGCCTGAGCTACCCCAGGAGACAATGCCTTTAATCAATAAAATAATTTTGATCTTGGAGTATGAAGCCAAATGAGTAATTTTTTTAAAGGAACATCTGCAGGGAGTTCTCATTAAACCAGCCTTCATAATATCAGCTTGTTGCCCCCCTGATGATTTGGACTGCAACTCCCCTGCTAGCTGGGGCTGATTGGGATTGTAGTTCAAAACATCTGGGCAGGGCAGGAGGTTGAGAAAGGCTTTGATCAAATGGATATTATGTGTGGGATCACCTTAAAATATTTGGTTCCATGAGGTACATAGGAACCTGTCTTCTACAGAATCATACCATTGGTCCATTTAGCACCAGCTCTCCAGGGTTTGAGACACGGGGTTCTCTGTTCTACCTGGAATTACATTGACATCAAAATGTCAACCCGTCTTTCCCCTCTATTTTCCCTTTCTGGATAAAATCTGGTAAATTAAAACAAGATTTGAAAAACCCTTGTTGACAGCAACCCATTTGCATCAGGAAGGTCCCTTGGAACAGAGTAAAAAATAATATGCACATTTGATTTAATGATTAAATGCTTTCTTTTCCATTCCCATTCCATTCATTTAAGGATGTGTCTGTGGCTGCATAATGCAAACTAGAAACGCGATCCAGGCAAAGTTATGCATTTCAGAGTAACCTTGTTTTTTATGAGGAGAGTTGAGCCCCTTTTCGCTGCAGTCGGCAGGACTAAAGAGCATATAACTGGCTCTACAGAGTGTGCTTCAGTTTTTGCAAATAAGCCATGGGTGGCAATCAGAAGTTTAATTATTACCTTAAGTCAGAGCATGGGGTAAAAAAATGGACCCCAAAAGACATGGTCAGTCTGATGTCAGCTTCACAGCTGTCCTTGGATTATTCCAGGTCTGCGTTTATAACCGTGGCATTTGTTGCTCATGAGATGTACAGGTAGCATAATGTAAGATTTACATTTTACACGATGCATTTCATTAGTACAAAACTCACAACTTTATTCTGCACTTGGGTTAATACCTGCAGGATTGACGGGTCCGGGCGACATCATGCATGCACAGTGTGGGGCACGAGGACGTGTTGTGCGGACGCCCCATGGCTTGTATGCTTGGCACAAGCATAGCCCACAGCATGCGGGCACGGACACTGCTGAACTTTAAGGGGCCTGGCATGCCTGCTCATGGAGGATAAAGCAATCAGTTGCCACAAGCCATGAAGACTATGTTCTGCCTCTACGATCAGAGGCAGTAATGCTTTTGAATTTAGTTGCTATTTTCCAAAAGTTGGCCACTGTGAGAACAGAATGCAGGACTAGATGTATCATTGGTCTGATACAGCTGGACTCTTCTTATGTACTTGTAAAGCAGTAGTTCTCAAACTTTTTTCTCTTGCCCACACTGTCAAGATAAAAATTTGCTCATGCCACACTGATTTTTTTTAATTAATAAAAACTACATTGGAAAACAAAATTAAAAAAAACTCCTAGCAGTTCTTGATTAATAACATAGAACACAACTACAGTGGTACCTCGGTTTAAGAACAGTCCTCTTTAAGAATGATTCAGTTTACAAACGCCACAAAACTGGAAGTAGTGTCCCGGTTTATGAACTTTACATCGGTCTAAGAACAAAATCCGAACAGCGGAAGGGCACCGGCTGCGGGAGGCCTCGTTAGGGAAAGCGCGCCTCGGTTTAAGAACGGTTTCGGTTTAAGAACGGACTTCTGGAACGGATTAAGTTCATAAACCGAAGTACCGCTGTACTTTAGAATGTGATCATTGGACATTCCAGGTTCAATTCCTGGCATCACCTGGTAGCATTGGGAATACAGGGCTGGAAGCAGCACCAGTGATGCAATGATTAGGGCAGGGAGGCCCCCTCACACTCATGCAATTCCGAGGGACGGGGTGGTGGTGGTGGATGGCATTGGAAGCAGCCTTCTCAGTGGATTTCTAATTTCTTTTCCTGTTTAAGTTTTTGTTAACAAGAATGAGGCAAATGCTCTATTGCACCGACATAAGAGGCACAATACTGGCTTACTGGAAGAAGTTCTGCAAGGAAACCTTGAGCGTGAGTGTATTGAGGAAGTATGCAATTATGAGGAAGCAAGAGAAGTCTTTGAAGACGACTTGCAAACGGTAATCGTGAGATCTCAAATGCTGGTCATTGAGTACTTTGGCGAATGAGCAGGTGGGTGGGTGGGAATGTTTGTAATGTTCTTTACTAAACGCAACTAGGACCACATCCACAGCAGGCACTTGAAGCACCAGGGCAGCCCTTAACAGTCATGGCTTTCCCCCAAAGCATTAGGGGAACTGTGGTTTGGGAAGGGTGCTGAGAGTTGTTAGGAGGCTCCTGTTCCCCTCCCAGAGCTCCAGTTCCCAGAATTCTCTGGAAGAGGGATTGATTGTTAAACCACTCTGGGACATATTTCAGAACAGAAGGGCAGTGCTGACCTATGGTGTGAACCTGCCAAAATGCTTGTGAAATGCCTGGATGTCAATACTAAAGTAATATGAATGTTCTATAAACCTGTTTGCTGTTTCTCTGCCTGCATTTACCATTGAGGTTAATGTTAATAATTTTTCTTGTAGATCATATTTTGGAATACATACACTTACGGTAAGCAGTATCTTTTGTCTGACTTTGATTACCTTCACCAACCCGACTACCTTCACCCACCAAATGTGTTCACTAACCAGATGGTTTGGACACCAACTTCCATCACTCCCAGCTGGCATGGTGTGGGGCCAATGAGTTTTTTGGTCCACAGTTTCTGGAGCGAACCAGGCTAACACAGGCTGCCGCAGTATTCTGCGTTCATCAAATAGCAGCCCACAGACCACTGAACTGTGCTATCGCATGGAAGAAGCTTGGGTCTTTAGTAATACATTGAATATGCCTAGCATCACACTGGATTTCAACAATGATAGCTACAATCTCCCATGGCTTTGCTTTGAACTATTTTTGACAATAGGCATCATTTAAGCCAACCACAGCTGTCTTTTTTTATGTGACATTAAACCATAGCTATCATTAAACAGGAGTGCACACTTCCACACTTCCAATGTCCTCCTTGCAGTGGGGCTGGAGGAGAAGGGGGGGCATGCTACTCCTGACTCACTGCCCTGTGTTTTCTTTTATCTTTTGCTTCTGCGGTAAAATGCATTGATAGCCATTTGTAGATCACAATATGACTGATGGATATCCTTAGTTACAGTTACAATTGAATCTTGATTTCCAAGGTGGCGAGGGATGCAAGTCAAGACCATGCATGAATGGTGGAACATGTCAATGCCGACCCAATGACTACCTATGTCTGTGCCTAGATGGATATGAAGGAAGGAACTGTGAGATTGGTATGTTAATGGGGAATGGGTGCTCAGTTACCTGGAACCACAAATAAACCACTGAGCCTCTTGGGCTTGCTGATCGGAAGGTTGGCAGTTCGAATCCCCACGACGGGGTGAGCTCCCATTGCTTGGTCCCAGCTCCTGCCAACCTAGCAATCCGAAAGCATGCCAGTGCAAGTAGATAAATAGGTACTGCTCCGGCAGGAAGGTAAAAGGCATTTCCATGCACTCTGATTTTCGTCATGGTGTCCCATTGCGCCAGAAGTGGTTTAGTCCTGCTGGCCGCATGACCCGGTAAACTGTCTGTGGACAAACGCTAGCTCCCTCAGCCTGAAAGCAAGATGAGCATCACAACCCCATAGTCGCCTTTGACTGGACTTAACTGTCCAGGGGTCCTTTACCTTTACCTTTGATAATAATTATAATAGCAATCTAAACAAGTTAAGGTGTTATTTTTTTAAGTAGGGCTGTAACAACACACTAGAAAGTGAGCAGCAATTCTAAAAGGTGGACCTGTCCTGGGTGGTTGTTTCATATTTGAAGTGCCACGAGGAGGAATTGTTCTGCCTGCTCCACAGCTGAGTATTTAGGAACACTGAAATCATCAGGTGCTTCAGTTTCAACAGAATGGTGTGCAAGTTCTTCTACGCTCAATGGAACTTAAAACAACAACAACATAAGCCATTCCAAAGGAAGTTATTGGAGCATTCCAAATCATTTTACCTGTGCAGAAAAGAGTAGATCCATCTGAAAGGCAATACATGGCTATCTGCACTGATCATTTTGCAATGCATCCCTAATTATTATCATTGTATAATTATAAGATTATTGTATAGTCTTAGAATATGGTATAATCTTAGAAGGGGGTGTGGCTCTGAGGTGGTGGGGTGTGACTATCACAAAGGGACCCTGCGCTTCTGAATTTGCCGCGACACTACAGGCTGTGGATCTGTGGCCAATGATGTCATCAGCATAAGACCATTTTTTAGAGCTCAGTGATATGATGATGCAATAAAGTTGAGGAGGAGTGGGGTGTACTTTTGCAGTAAGGGTCTGATCCACTACCTATGACACCTGTATGCTGTGGTTTTAGACCTTACTGATTGGAGGACCCAATCTGAATTCCCACAATCTTGGGTTATCAAAGTCTCTTAAAGCATTGTCCACAAATAAAGTGTTTGCTCTTCTGATGTTATTGGACTCCAACTCCCATCAGCCACACTGGCTGGAGATGATGAGGGCACCACACTGACTAGCCCTACATTACAGGGTTGTTGTGAGGTTAAAATTGAGGAGGAACGATGCATGTTGCCTTGAGCCAACAGAATGAAATGCAAGTTTTAAATGGAGATCATGAGATTACCATGCCAGTGTTAACCAGATCAAAAATTTGGTTGATTTGGGGGCATCCTTGTTGTACCTGTTTCATGCCACAAGTATGTTCTTATATTTTGGCAAGTTTCAAGTAAAATTCAATTTAATTTCAAACCTCCCCCCATCAGACCTTGCATGCTCAGCGAAGAATGGAGGTTGCAAGCAGATATGTGAGAATGGCCCTACAGGGAGGGCAGTCTGTTCCTGTGCTCCTGGGTACAGACTGATGGAAGACCAGAAGAGTTGTGAACCAACAGGTAAAAAATTTGAGCACTGTTTAGTAATGTTTGACCTATGAATCTTCTACCCTTTTAGTGGAATAAAACTCCAAACCTGATGTGGGAACAGGTTCCATTGAAATCCCTCCAGGTGAGGGATTTGTGTGCAGACTATCCAAATCTGGGTGGAATGGGTACTAGCCAATAGCTACCTGCAGTTGTCATACCAGAAGGTTCACTAGTCAGTTGCATCTGGGATGGGATGGGGAGGAGGCTTTAGTTTTTCCTGCCTCTTCATGAAGCGCTAAAGAAGCCTTTTTAAAAAGTGAGAAGTCGGGAGGGGGATGTTTCTTAGATCTCAGGCTGGTGTACTATTTTGCTATTAATTTAGACTTTTGTCTTGTTATGTTTATCAATAAACTTTAGTGTGAATTGCTAGTGGGTTGCCCAGTCTTGGTGGTATGCAGTACAGTATACTGTAATGTGAGACAGCCTGTTGAATCCATGCTTATTTTATATCTTGCAATGTGCTGCAATGGATTTCCTTACTACTGGATTCTTTTCCGGCATTGTTGTGAGCTGCTTTGGTTCATGATAGAACACCTGCCTTGCATTCAAAAGGTGCCAGCTTCAATCTCTGGTATATCCTACTACTGTATGTCTCAGTCAGTGGAGGCAATCCTGAACCCAATGGACAAATGGAGAAAGGCTCTACCACCTGTGATGCAGGCAAAAGTCCTATGTTCATTCCCCATCATGTCCTAGGAGTGCTGGAAATGCCTCCTGTCTTAATTCCTGGAGTGCTGTTGCCGGTCAATATGGACCTGATCCAACGGTCCACTTTAACATAAAGCACATTCTCAAGTTTATGGATTACCCTCCAAAAGCGGACACACGAATGAGCCGGTGATGCTTGCAGCTGCAGCCTCACATCAAGGAAAGGCTAATCCTCAAATTCTAGCAGGTGTGCTTGTGCACCGGAGCCTACTTTCCAGTGCATGAGTGATTTTGTAGTTTCTCCACAGTGCCCTTTCCATGCGGGAGGATTGGAGCTCCAGAGGCAATGAACAACAGAAGCAGCAATGCTACCAATGACCCCAGAGAAGTGTCTGTCAATAAAGCCCAGATTGCTCTTGTGGGACCAACGCCTCCCGGGCCAATAAACACAAACAGCAAGAAGGGGGAAGTTCCGTGGCAGGTAATGCAACAAGAGTTCGATGTTTTGCAAATGTGGTGGCTATAGAAGGCCCACATCAGGCAATCTGCAGGAGAACCGTTCCCTCTAGTTAAAGGGGTGGGAAACATTTTTCAGTCTCAGGGCCACATTCCCTTCTGGGCAATCGTCTGGGAACCACATGCCGAAGGAGGTTGGATTACTGCAATGCATTATACATGGGGCTGCCCCTGAAGACAGTTCGGAAACCAGCTGGTGCAGAATTTAATTGCTCACCAGAACAAGACAGTTTGAGCATATAATGTCAGGCCCAATTCAAAGTACTGGTGCTCACTTATAAAGCCTTAAACAAATCAGGACTGCTATACCTCAAGGACCACCTCTCTTCATATGAACCAGCCCAGACCTAGAGATCATTCTCTGAAGCTCTTCTTCATGTGCCTCTTCCATGAGAGGTCTGGAGGCTGGCAACATGAGAACAGGCCTTTTCTGCAGTAGCTCCCCATCTGTGGAATGCATTCCCCAAGGAGGCTCAGCTAGTGCCTTCATTATACACATTTAGGTGCCTGGCAAAACATTACCCAGGCCTTTGGCCATTAAATAATCTATGGCGTGTTAAAGTTGTGGGGTAAGGGAGACTGTTACTATGATTATTATTTTATTACTATGCTATATATTACTATGCTTTTTATGTTTGTTTTAATTATGCTCCGTAAAATGTGTTCTTAATGTTGAACCCGCCCTGGGACCTTTTGATAAAGGGTGGTAGAGAATTTGAAATCCAAGTTAGTGCCTATATAAGACCAGTTGAATATTCAACTTTCAAATTCCAAAAATGATGGATGCTAAAAAAAGTTGTAACATGACTTTGGAATTCAAAGGTTATTTTGGTCAAATTAATATAATTTAGTTTTGCTTGACAAGTAAAATGTGTGTAAAATTGCATAGAAATCATTAAAATGATTGCCAAATACTTGCAAGTAAATTGTTGCTGTTGTTTAGCATTACCTGACATTTTCAGAAGATCAGATTAAAATTCTTTGGTTTTCTGAAAGCAGTTTATGTGCTTCTTCCTCAAATGTAGACTTGGCCACTCACAAAAATAACAGCAAAACTGAATTCCTCACACCCAAAAACATATTTTTCAGACACCTCACTGAAGAAATTGGAAGAAATTAAGTTTCCCTACCTAAAATGACATACCCTACCATCACAGCCTCTTGCACGAGAGAATTCTACATTTTAACTAAGTTGCTTCACTTTACTGCCAGGTAAATCTGCAAAGGGGGACGCAGGTGGCGCTGTGGGTTAAACTACAGAGCCTAGGGCTTGCCGATCAGAAGGTCAGCGGTTCGAATCCCTGCGACGGAGTGAGCTCCCATTGCTCAGTCCCAGCTCTTGCCAACCTAGCAGTTTGAAAGCACATCAAAGTGCAAGTAGATAAATAGGTACCGCTCCAAGCGGGAAGGTAAACGGCGTTTCCGTGTGCTGCTCTGGTTCACCAGAAATGGCTTAGTCATGCTGGCCACATGACCCAGCTCCCTTGGTCAATAACGTGAGATGAGCTCCGCAACCCCAGAGTCGGTCACGACTGGACCTAAGGATCAGGAGTCCCTTTACCATTACCTTTGTAAATCTGCATAGGATTGCATCCTGAAACATTCACTCAAGCCTTCCTGATTTTTGATTTCTATGCATGTAGGCAAAGGCACTTGAGATATAAGTAAATACACTTAACCTGCTACTGTATTTCTCTCTGGGTTTTTTTTTTAAAAAAAAGTCTTTTGTTTGAGTACTCTTCCATTTATTCTTTGCAAATTTCAGTGTGCTGCTGCACCATCCAGCCTTTGCTGCCCTCTAGGGGCAGCTGCCATTAACACTACCATTGGACTGTAACTGCATATATGCTTTAATGGGTCGATCCTGATCTCATCCTGGTTTTTTTCGCTCACAGGTTTATATGCTCAGCTATGAGAGAAAAGAACTGTGTGGTGGCACAATCATCAATGAGAAGTGGATTGCCACCGCAGCACACTGCATTGACTATGGGCTACACACTGTTGTGGCAGGTAAGTGATAGAGCAACTTTGAGGTGTGGCTGGAACAACCTTTGGCTGCATTTTTGCTTAGAGTCTCAGGGAGGCTTCTCAGAGCAAACCAGGAGGGCTGGAAGAATGAGAAAGCTGGATACAGGTTTCTTGGGGGCCTTACTCTGTTCCTAGACTTTGGGGGTGGGGTAGGGAGAATGCTGTTGAGCATGTACTAAGTGCATGCCCTTTCCTCAGGATCATTATTCATGTCCGTCTATTTATTTTCCTTTAACAACGTTAATGTGTCATTTCATTGTAAGACAACCTCTAAGCAGCCCATAAAAAACTAAGCAAAGTATCTAAATTGTTGATAAGAAACAGATATCTTAAAATATTCAAAAGACAATCAAACTTGAACCCATAGCTTCAAGTTACAAGAAAGGAGATTCTGACTAAACAAAACTTCTGACAGTAAGAGCTTCTGACAGTAAGAGCTGTTCAACAGTGGAACAGTCTCCCTTGGGAGGTTGCGGACTCTCCTTATTTGGAGGGTTTTTAAGCAGAGGTTGGGTGGCCACCTGTCATGGATGCTTTAGCTGAGATTCCTGCATTGCAGGGGGCTGGACTGGATGATCCTCAGGGTCCCTTCCAACTCTACCATTCTATGATCCTGATCAACAGTAGCTGAAAAGAAATAAGTATCTTGATTATAAATATATTGCATCCAGTCCATTAGCCTGAGGCTGATTTACTGAAGAACAGAATTAATATATCCATTCTCTCCAGTTGCTTGAAAACAAAGAACTCACACAACCAAGATGGATGCCCGCAGATTAGCATATACACAGATCTGTAATAGTATCTCTTTCATGTGACTGAGCCAGCAGAGATAAAGCCCCGTGATGCAGCCACTCTAATGATTAACCTGTTAGGCTGCTCTTCAACAGAACTATCCATGCAATGCTTCACAGTTCAACACAGACACATTGTAGAGTTATTTTTTTCCATTTCATTATATATTGTATACTTAACACTGGTGCCTTGAGTTCAGTGCTGGAATCATTGCTTTAATCTGACGCAGCCTGGAGCATGCAGTGTTGAAAACTAAGTGTATGTCCGGAATGCCAAATTTCCCGTTTAAAGAACCTGTGCATATCCAATCGCTCTTTTTTTCATCAGGTGAGCACAAAATGGATGCTTTCGACCACACTGAACAACAACGTCGGGTGGTAAAGGCGATTCGCTACCCTGCATACAACATTACCCACAAGTACCACAATGACATTGCACTTCTTGAGCTGGATTCACCGCTGCAGCTGAACCATTACATCACCCCGATTTGCCTTGCGGGTGAGAAGTTCACAAACAACCTTCTGCAGCATGGATCAGGCACGGTGAGCGGTTGGTGGAGACCAAAGGACCAAGGAAAAAGAGCCAGTGTCCTCCAGGTTCTGAAGGTGCACCGTGTTGACCAGACCACTTGTCAGAGGGATAACGAGTCTACCCTCTTGCCAAACATGTTCTGTGCTGGTGTCTCTGCCACAGCTAAGAAAACGCACCAGGGAGGCAGTGGAGGCCCTTATGCCATAGATGTGGAAGGCACCTGGTTCCTAACAGGCATAGCGAGCAGCTGCGAAGAGTGTGCATTGAAGGGCGATTATGATGTCTTCACTGGAGTTGCAGATTATGTTCAGTGGATAAGAAACACAACAAAGCTTGCATAATTTAGCCAGGGGCTAGATGTCTTCAGTTCCTTAAAATAATCATCTCATGGTGGTGTAAGGTTGGGCGGGGGAATATAATCATCCTAAGGTATTGTTCTGAATTTGTTTTCTAGAATTAAAAACAAAGAAGGAAGCCCAGCAGCACAAATCTGAAAACAGTTTGCATAGGAATTGTTGTCCGGAAGAGTAAGGATAGTTAAAAGGTAGTAGAAGGCCAATATTTAGTATCACAAGCCACACCAGATTCAGCTCACAACCCGTTTTTCAAAAGTACCTCCGCAGGTTGTTATAAAGCAAAGTTCTGTAAACTACTTTGGAAACTTAGCATTTTAATGCTCTTGCCATGCTATCAGCACTTATTACGTGTATAAGAATGAAGTGCCATAAAACCACAAATAAATTACCGCATTAAAAACAGCACCATTTTGAATTCAAAACGTCACAAAACTCGCCACATGGGACAAAACATTCAGTGTGTATATGTGTGTGACTCTTTCAACAGATAGATTTAACACATATTTACAAACATGCTAACAGCATAGTTTACCAGTATATTTCAAAATGAGAGGAATTTTTTTGGGGGGTGTAGTTTGGAGTACCATAGTGTTATGAGTTGATGGGCAGGGGAGTAGGCTGAATGTCAAGACCCTTCTAATTCCTGGATCCAGCAAGTGTTTAAATCTAGAAGTTGGAAGCTAGAAGCAGGCTGGGAATCCAGAGAGACAGAGCCATGGCTGATTTCTGTTAGAATCCAAGGCTGTGGATTCTACCAAACAACCTCCCCCCACTGCCCCATCATAGCTTCAGCTTGTACATATGTATGTGTAAAGAAACCATATATTATAAGGAAACCACAGTCTCTACTGTACCTCATTCCATAGGAAACATGAAGCCTGGGTAAGTGCTTGAAACCCAAGGAAATCTGCAACTGTTCGGTATTGGGGTGTCATGCAACACTGGTGTGAGAAGTGGGTTTTGTGTTTCCTGGAAGGGGACCTGTGACCAAGATGTGCCAGAGGTGAAGTGGAAGAAGGAACAGCAACACTCCTTGAGCAGTTCAGCTCCAGCAACAGATGAAGCAGTGAAGCCAGCAAGACATGGGGCGGCTTGAGCACATGATCCAGCGACAGTTTGCTGAGGTGAAGCAGCTGCAGAGTGTGTGAAAGGCCTCCTTGGAGAGAAGGGTGTGGCTCCATGCAAGTTGAGGGTCCTGCTGAATGAGATGCTACAGGGGGTTGAGAGTGACCCAGGACCCAGCTGCAAGGCACCCAGCTGGAATGGATGGCCGAAGAGATCCAGAGTGTGGGTGGGCAGCTGAAAACAAGGGGGGGAACCCACATTGGGGAAATGTGTGGTGGCTAGAACTGATAAGCTGCTTCTGATTGATTTCTCCACTCCCTGGGAGCCTGTTGTGGAAGAGGGGGTGAGGGAGAAATTGTAGGTGTGTGTGAACATGCAAGAGGAAGAGCCAGTGCCTGAGGAATTGGCAGTGGAGGAAAACATGCAGGAAAATTCAGAGACCTGTGTGCAGGCACCAGGGGAGCAGCCGGTGTCTGCTGAATTGGGTGAGATGAAACCCTTCAATGGGAATGTAAAGCTTTTAAAAGTCTTAAGATTGCAATCCTAGACCTGTCTACTCAGAAGTAAACCCCATGGAGCTTTCTCCCAGGTAAACAGATATAGGATTGCATTCTAAGACAGTACATTCAGGTTTGCAGAACCAGCCAGATTCATCAGTAAAAGTGCATACCATTCAGATCTAGCAAGATGAGATTAAAAGGCTAAAATACTGTTGCACCCCACCCCACTCTCTGAGCAGTGTGAGATTCCAGGGGTTCCAGGCGCTTACCCAGGGTTTGTGTTTCCTTCAGAATGAAGTACAGCAGAGACTGTGGTCATTAAAATATATGATTTATTTACACACATATACAATCTGAGCCTATGATGGGAGGGTTCACAGCAATAAGACTCCAAGATGGTCTTGCTTCTCCCATAGCCACAACCTTGGATTCAAACAGAAAAAGCATGGCTCCGACCCTCTGCCTTCCCAGCCTGCTACTTCCAGCCTTTGTCTTTTTAACTACCACTGAGTTAAGGAAGGAGGGTCCACCCATTTGTTTTCTGGCACCGAACCACTTCCTTTGTTTCCTTAATAGCTCATATTTAGGCCATTACCTTACCAGGAAGCTAGCCTGGCTATTCTAGGAACTAAAATCTTTCCTTAGATTTTTAACAATTGCTGTACCCAGGTATTAGAAGGGTCTTGGCATACAGACTGCTCTTTCCCCACGCAACTCATAACATTATTATTTTGGTGAAAATCAATATAGACATGGCTATCTTTTAAAACTGTTGGAAGCCACATATTTGGCGCCTGATAGGATCCCATCATTCAAGCTATAATGGATTCAAGGTATCATTTTCTTGCTGAGTGGTATAATACTGTTGAACTGATACATTAGAAAAGCATCAGAAGGCATTAGCAATTTAGCATTTGTAGATGCATAATGTACCCTGCAATCAGATGGCAGTTTCGCTTTAGCTCAATAAGTGCCTGCTACAACATCACCACCCAAAATAAACACGCATGTTCTTTTGCAAGCTTTGCAGTAAAACTGTGGTTCAACAGCCAAGACTGATAATTTAAAAGAGTTCCAGCTCTCCTACAGGAACAAAACTCCAGACTTTGGGGACCATTTCAGTAATCTAGGGGTAACCAGCTTGGTGCCCATGAAGCCTCTGAGCCCTGAGCTCCTCACCCCACTCCATTGCCCCCTTGACCATGAGAATCTGAGGGTGCTTGACATTTTCTCCCTTGAGAAATACACAGAGGTGAAGGAGGAAGTTGGTAGTTTCATTTTTAATGTCGCGGTCTAGTCCAGTAACATATTCCATAGAGAAAGATACATAGCCACAGATAACTCTGAGTGGGCAGCTTGCCCTGGTGGAGGTTTGAAGCTGACCAATCCCTTTTAAGCCTCTGGTTCCAGGCGGTCTCTCCAGCACCTTGTGACTCTTAAAGGACCAACCCTCTGGCCTGGTACACTTCCTTCAGTGCTGGGCCGGTAAGGTCTTGACAGGGGTATGTGTGTTCCTTGGGGGAAGGTGCTCATGGGGGTCCACGCTCTGACCCTACAGATGCAGAAGGTCGGTAGAGACTGGTCCATTAGGGCAGATGGGACACAGTACACTGCCCCACCAACCTCAAATCTGCCCTCAGCCAGTGCCCTCCTGATTACCTTCTTGCTTGTATCCAAGTCCAGGGGCTGGGGCTGGTTGCCAGTTTCCTCCTCCTCCTCCTCAACCTTGGTGTTGCCCTTATAGGACTCAGCAGCAAGGAGGATGGGGACAAAACTAGACTACTGTTGGCCTCCCTGCTTACTGCCCTCCCATTGGACATCAGCCATCACTGCAGGAGGCTCTTGGTGGGGGGGGGGGCTCATGTTCATCAGCTTCTGCTCCTGCTTTCCACCAGCAGACTCACAGCCCTGCACCTGGTCTGATTCCTTGGGTGGTTCTACACACAGGGGAAAACACATACTATAAATAAGTTATAAATTAAATCGTTATAACAAAAGGGGGGAAAAATCACACGTAAAATTGCCTAGAAAAGTTTTGTGCTCTTCAGCGCCATCTGGTGTTGCATGTTTACAACGCTGGGGTTTCTTTGTTTTTTACTAATGTCGCTGAGTCCCTTGGCTGGAATGTCTGTAGCTCCTGACCCACAAGCCTTAGCAGCTGCTGAATTGGGGCCATGACATTTACAGGTGCTTTTCAAAGCCCATGATTAATTCTACTTTTAGTCAGATCACTTGGAAAAGCAATGAGTGTGCATGCACACCTTCTCTCATTCTGTTTCTCCTGGGAGGAGGCTGAGTAATCCAAATGTACCTATTGGCTTAAGAAGGTTGGCAACTCCTGCACTAATCCCTTCAGTCTTGACATAGCACCTTATTGGTTTATTGATGCCATTGCAGATAAGCTTTGCACACAAAAAAGGAATGAATTATGTAAACTAATTAATTAATTAATTAATGAGGTGGGACCATTCTACCCCAATGCAATCTTAAATAATTAAGATAACCAAAAAGTACAGCCTTACTGCAGACAGGAGTATTGCTGTTTGGTGCAAATGTAGATATTGAACTCTGTCTGTTTTGCAAAAAGTACAAAGTAAACTAAGAAGAACAAAGGCAGCCATGTACATCAATAAGAAAAGTCAGTCAGCAGCTGGTAACACCTCTATTAGGTCCAACCAAAAAGTCACAAAAAACACAACACACTTCTGGATTCTCTGGAGATCTTCCTCAGGGGGAAATGATAATAAACACAACAGTAGAATAATTAGTTAAAGCTATGAGGTGGCTCACAGATTTAGTCTAAAGCCCCATGTGCACTATACATTTAAAGCACCACCAGCCCACTTTAAACAGTCATGGCTTCGCCCAAAGAATACTGGGAACTGTAGCTTGTTAAGGGTGCTAAGTGTTGTTTGTAGGCTCTCCACTACTCCCCTCCCATAAAACAACAATTCCCAGAGCGCTCAATTCCTGTTCCCAGGGCACTCTGAGGTTTACAGCTCTGTAAATAGAGCCCCCCTAACAACTCTCAGCCCCCTTAACAGACTATACAGTGGTGCCTTGCTTAACGAATGCCCTGCTTAATGAAATTTCCGCTTAACGAAAGGATTTTTCGAGCGGAGTTTGCCTTGCTAGACGAATTCGTTTTATGAAAAATTCATCTAGCGAATCGCGCTTTCCCATAGGAATGCATTGAAATTCAATTAATGCGTTCCTATGGGCAAAAAAAAATATCAATGCATTCCTATGGGATTCTCTAGACGAATTTTTTCGTTATAAGAAAAGACCCGTGGAACGAATTAAATTCGTCTAGCGAGGCACCACTGTAGTTCCCAGGGGGAATCATCTCCTTGAGGGGGAAGCATCTCTCTCTTAGAGTGGTATAATACTTCTTTAAATGTATAGCGCAAATAGGCCCCAAGACAGAGATTTCAAGCTTATTCCTTCTGAAGTGCTACATATTTGGATTACTGGGATCAAGAAGGGGGAAATGGCAGTAGTGCTCCATTTATTTGAGAAACACTCAGTTTATAATCCCATTCTTTCCCAAATGAAAACTGCGTAGGCAGGGAATAGAAGTAAGGAGAAGCATGGCCGTCTTCCCCTACCCCTCTCTATCCTTCTGAGTTGTTGATATTTGATGATGCAGCAATGCTGAGGAGGAGATGGGTGTGCTTCTGGATGATGAGTCTAATCAGGGGTGTCAACTTGAATAAAATATTAGGGGGGGGGGGGCAATCAAGCACCACTCTGCATAATTGATGGCAAAACGCAGCTCACACACACACACACACACACACACACACACACACCATTTGAATGGCAATGCCAATCAATTTTCGGGGGGCCCTCAAATATTTTATTGGAGGGACTTCAGCCCCTAAGAGTTGACTCAAATGGGTCTACTCCAGTGTATAGGGTTTATTATAGACTTTATTGACTCACAAGGCAAGATGGTGAAAACTCACTTTGGGTTCTCTGTGAGCTCCACTAACCTGGTACCCTCCAGGTGCTGCAGAATGACAATTCTCCTGACCCCTGTGCTGGCTGGGGTTGGTGGGAACGGTGGGAGACACCAGATCGGCGAAGACTGGTCTAAAGACTGCCATGCTTTTCCTCACTTCTATTCCCTGCCTACACAGGTTTCATTTGGGAAAGAAAGTGTAGAAACCAACCTGCTTTGCATAGGTAAAATTTGCATCCACTGCCCCACCCACTTTGGCCACCAGCTCTGCCCACCATTGGCATGTGGGCCTTGGAAAGTTACCTAGAAGAGAATCTAGTATTTGGCCCGAGAAAAGATTCCCCAGCCCTGCTCTTCCGAGACCCTAGCCCTTAGTCTGTGAGATTTTATGTCATGGCCATGCTGAAACTGGTGTTTCAATATAGGGGAAGCCATTTTAGAAACTTCCGGAGGCACTTCCTTTTAGAAGATGACCTCAAAGCTGAGCCCAAAACAAAACAAATATGTACTTGCCCTTTGGACCCCTTAAACTGGTGGCTCCTAGTCCACAATACATTGTTAGCAAAGCAGATGCGCTGCTTTTAAGAAAATGGCAAACAGCTTCTTCGTGCTGGCCATCTGTCTCCTGGGATGTCATCTCCGTGGTGAATGTGCAGGTGGGTTCATTTTAAAGTGAACGAGTCACCTGAAATGAGACCAGGGTCTGGTAGGCAGATATGCAATCAATAATTTACAAGGAAGGAGAAACATTTTTACGTACAGGATTTTTTTTAATGTAGTTGCCAGTGTTGACCCAACTTTCATTAATTTAAAGAACTGAGGGGTGGGGGGGCTTCATATAGCCTTCAGTTCACAGTATAGTTGAATTAAGAAATGCAATATCTCGGTGAACATTTTGACAGATACGATTTAGTGCCTGCCTACTGTTTTATGAGTAGCTTTGATTTGTTGATGATTTTAATGTGCTTTCAATATTTTTAAAATGATACTTGCACTGTGTATTTTTTGATGTGTATTTATTTAATATATATATATTTATATACCACTATTCATTACAAAAATATCAGAGCTGTTTGAAATTGTACAAAAAGAAGCCTACTACAAAAACCATGTAAAAAAAAAAGTTGACATCAGAAATCAGCAAACTGTTTTAGAAAGAGTTAGTTACAGGTAGGTAGCTGTGTTGGTCTGCTGTAGTTGAAACAAAATAAAAACAAATTAAAAAAATTCCTTCCAGTAGCACCTTAGAGACCAACTAAGTTTGTCATTACCTGTTCAGGGCTTTGCAAATTATTACAAGGAACTTGGAATGTGGCTCGGTAGTAGATGAGCAGCCAATGAAAATGTTTTAACAATGGTGCCTTGTGATATCCATCAGATGCCCTCTTCAGCAATCTGGCCGCTGCGTTCTGCACTAGCTGGAGTTTCTTGCTTCTAGCCATCCTGGGTTCCGGCAGAAGAAAGAAACAATTAATAAAAATAGATTAAACAAGGAAGAAGAAATTGTGACAGTTCCAATTAACTAGAGGCTACAGTGTGGTGTTTAGAGTGTTGGACTAAGACCTGGGAGACCAGGGTTCAAATCTCTGATCAGCTGTGAAGCTTACTGGGTGAACTTGGAGTCAGTCACTCACTCTCAGCCTAACCTACCTCAAAGGGTTGTTGCAGAGAGAAAACAAGGGGGAGAACTATGTGTGCCACCTTGAACTCCTTGGATGATAATAATAATAATAATAATAATAATAATAATAATAATAATAATAAACATTGCATAGACAAATAATGATGAATGAAAATGAATATAATTATTTCCACATTTGGCATATAAGCCTGAACAGTTATTTAAAATGCAATGTGGGATATTTGCAGGGAGTTCACCTTAAAAAATGGAAGATTAGGAATATAGTAAAAAAAATGCATAAAATGTACTTTGATGATTCCTTTTCCTGCATTTTAGGATGTGCATCCAGTTGCAAACTTCAGGCACAATTCAGCCAGAGTTATACATGTTTAAGTCTTGCAGCTTTTAATGGATTTTGATGGGCAAGTTAAGCTCCTGCTTGAACTTGTCCCACTGAAATCAATGGTATGAATGGCCACATAACTAGCTGTGTGGCTCATTCCTTAGCTTTGGCAAATAAGTCATAGGTCACAACTGGGAGTTTAATTATTACCTTAGTGAGAGCAGGGAATACAAGGGCTGAGGGAGCCTCATTCAATAAGATTTCAGTATGGCCAACTGCCTTGGATTGTGCCAGTTCTGTTTTTTATAGTTCATACTAGCTGGCCTGGCCACGCGTTGCTGTGGGTTTTTGTGTTAAATGGATCCTTTTCTGTTAAATTCACCTTCAGAGTCCCCTCACCTGCCCTGTCCCAGCCCTGACTCCCCTACTGTAAGTTTCAAAAATAAGACTCCCCCACCCATGCGTGTTCCTGAAAATGCCCCCACCCCCCACTGCTTTGGCTGACTCAGGGTCCTCCCTCCCTCCCATGGCTATGGGGTTTCCCCCTCCCTTTGTTGTGCCTCATCCCTGTGAGCCCCATCTCCTGTTGTTGTGCCTCATTCCTGTGATTCCCCCACCCTGTGAAAGGCCCATACAGTGGTACCTCAGTTTACAACCACAATTGGTTTCGGAAGTCTGTACTTAAACTGAAGCATACTTAACCTGAAGCGAACTTTCCAATTAAAAGTAATGGAAAGTGGATTAATCCATTCCAGACGATGAGAAACACCCCCTAAAATAGCAATTTAACACGGATTTTACTGTCTAATGAGGCCATTGATCCATAAAATGCAATCAATAAAACAGTACAAAATGAAAATGTGATTGTGTGGCGATACCCCGATGCCTCCCCGAGAAATAAAAACACTAGACACATTGCATAAGGTTAATGGGCATAAAAGGCCACAACTTTATTGATTACGGATGTAGAGGGGTATTGGCCTAGGCATTGGATCTAACCGACTATATCTGACTCCAGCCCGCTCTGCTGGCAGTCTGTGAAAGGTTAACCACCGTTGGATGAGTCCTGCGATGCACATCAACTAGGAGCTCATCCTGGGGCCACCGCTAGGGGCGTGCCCTCTGGCCCTCACCTACCACGGCTTCGGACTTGGCAACGCCCCCAGACTCCTTAAGGGAGTACCTTTCCGCATTTTGGGGGAGGTGATGGCCGCAACCTCCCCCCCACACCTGTACCTTCACGAGATAATCCAATGCCTACCGCCAAAACCCAAGTTGTGACGAGTAGCTACGAGGTAGGCGAAAACCACAAGGCCTGAGCCAATTTGCCAAGTGGGAAAAACTCCTACCAGGCCCCAATAGGCGACCAACCGTAGTCCATAGCACTGTCACGAAGAAACCCTGCCTACGTGGGGGAGGTGGGTGGGAGAAACGCAGTTGTTGAATCCAGAAGAAGCAAGCAAGGCAGAGTCCCTGCCGCGCTCTTGTTCAAATAGGCGAGCCGCGCCCCCCAGAGCGACCTAATTGGCTGTGCTAGGGGCGTGCCGCGGCAGGGAGATGACCAATGGGCTGGGGGGGGAATGCTAACCATTCCCCCCCCCACGTGAAGGCCTCGTGGCGCCCACAACATCTCCTCCCCCCGAGGTGGGGAAGAGACTTTGTGTGGCGATACCCCGATGCCTCCCCGAGAAATAAAAACACTAGACACATTGCATAAGGTTAATGGGCATAGAAGGCCACAACTTTATTGATTACGGATGTAGAGGGGTATTGGCCTAGGCATTGGATCTAACCGACTATATCTGACTCCAGCCCGCTCTGCTGGCAGTCTGTGAAAGGTTAACCACCGTTGGATGAGTCCTGCGATGCACATCAACTAGGAGCTCATCCTGGGGCCACCGCTAGGGGCGTGCCCTCTGGCCCTCACCTACCACGGCTTCGGACTTGGCAACGCCCCCAGACTCCTTAAGGGAGTACCTTTCCGCATTTTGGGGGAGGTGATGGCCGCAACCTCCCCCCCACACCTGTACCTTCACGAGATAATCCAATGCCTACCGCCAATCGAGCCCAAAGGGCTCGCCGCCAATACCCCCACAACCGCAACCAATACCTAATAGCAAAAGGAATGTCAGCAAGCCAAACACCATTTCCCTCGTTTGAGAGGTGTATGCCATCAACACGGTACAGGGACGCCTTGCAAAAGGAATGTCAGCAAGCCAAACACCATTTCCCTCATTTGAGAGGTGAATGCCATCAACACGGTACAGGAACGCCTTGCAGTCATACGACTCCAGCCTGCTGCGCTGGCAGTCTGTGAAGGATTAACCACCGTTTTGTGAGTCCTTCAACTAGGACTCACCCTGGGGCCTCTCAGAATCCTATGGCTGGGCACAAGATAGTTTGTCCATTCAAAGCTGAAACCTTTCTGGTCACTTTGTCCATTTGAAGCTGAAACCTTTCTGGCCACTGCCAGAACCAAGAATTTCCTTCATTTATCAATAGCAGCAGGGGTGTGAAAGTCGTGCAAAATGCGTCTCTTCAGCAGTGAAGACCAAAGATAGTTCAAGATTTGGAAAGGCAGTCCCCAGCTCGACAAAGTCTTTAAAATCTTCAGTGCAAATCAATGCCTTTACAGTAAGCCAAATCATTTCCACCGGGCTGCACCTCCAAGAAAACAGGGGGATTTTGTGAGGCGGCCCTGGCGGCCTTGGCCTACACAGCTGGCAGGAGTCTGACCCAGCACTTCCATCTCCTTGTAAAGCAGGAAACTTTGACCCGTGGAGGTAGCCCCAAATTGGGACCCAGTCTCCAATCAAGGGCGCGCGCCTGGGCATGGTACTGTGATCAACCATCCAGATATTCACCGTATTATCTCCTGAGAACAAAGCAAAAGAATGTAAGTGATTTGCCAAACTCAGTTGCTTAGTCACATTGTGCAGCGGAGGTAACCCTTGTAAGCTTGGACTTCCATTGACCCAAATCTTTTATTCTCTCCAATGAGAGGCCCATGTGTACCACTGCTGTAGCAGACCGAATTCGGAAGGAATGTGCAGTACCACACAGGGACTCTTCCCTCTCCTGTCCATTTTTGATTGACGAATGTGAAGCAATAGTTATGTATCGGATAGAATTAGGTCGGATAACCAAGTGCCCTTGACAGACTGGTCGGGGGCAGGGAGCTCGCACACCCATCCTGATGGATGATGAAGGGGCCAGGCGTGGGTGTCCTTAACTGAAGGAATCGCCTGGTGTCCTTTACCGATTCTTATTCAATTTTTAAGCTAAGAGAGGAATAGCGGCTGTCAGGCTAGTAAAAGACTTAACCACACGTCCAGGTAACATAGTCAGGCAAGGTATTAAAGCACCTGATCTGTGGCGGGAGGGCTGACTGTGCCTGATATCCCCAGATTTGCCCCATAGGCTATAAAATCTGAAAGCCAAAGGCTTTGAACCGAAAGTCAATGAAATCAGCCATAAGAGTGGACAGAGCCAATATGTCGCTTCTCCCACAGCCCATCGAGGCTAGGCATCGCGATGCCGTTAGTAATTCCAGAAATAAATGTGCTGGTAAGTCGAAGAGAAACTTAAGGTGAAGCTGCACAATTGCGCAGAGTGGGAGTGACATCATCTTGGACCGCTTTGCAAGGGTGGGGAAGAGACTTTTTTTTTCTTACCTGGGCTGATGACGATGGAGGCATCGAAGCGTCCGCGACTGGGCTGCAGCCACGGAAGCACTCCCATGGCTTCACGAAGGCATTGGAGCGAAGGCCCAGCCTCCTGGAAGGCTTCGGAGCGTCCGTGACTTCGCTCCAGGCCTTCAAGGAGCCATGGGAGCGCCTCCACAGCTGCGGCCCAGCCTTCAGGCCTTTGCGGAGGCCTCCGTAGGCCTCGGACACCTTGGGTTACTTACTTCCAGGTTACAGTCGTTCGTAAACCAAAAATTCATAAACTGAGGTGTTCGTAAACCGAGGTTCCGCTGTATTTTGTTTGTTTTTGCCTATGGCCTACTGGGCAATGTTGCAGCCTACTCAGTTTTCCCTGTCCCAACACACACACCACACACTGCTTTGGCTGAGTCAGGGTTCTTCCTCCCACCCCCAGGGCTATGTGTCCTCCCTCCTTTTGTTGTGCCTCATCCCTGTGACCACCCACCCCACCCCCCGGTTGTGAAAGGCCCTATTCTGTTTGTTTTTGCCTGTGGCCTACTGAATGGTGCGGCCTACTCAGTTTTTCCTGCTTGGCAATGCTGCGGCCTATTGAAAAAGCTGGGCCTTGTTGCTGCAAAAGGACTGTGCCTCATCCCTGTGATTCAGTTGGTTGCTGTGGAATTTTGTGATGTCATCTGGCAGCGCAGTTTTGGAAGTGGCAGGCTGCAAGCTGCCTTTCTATAGGATGCTGCTGGAGTCTTCAGAGCTTCTGGTGGTGACATCTAATTTGGGCGCCACTTTTTGTGTTTAATCATTATTTTAGGTGTGAAAGGTGTGGTTTTTTGGGAAAAAAATTAATGCCCTCCCTGATGGGCATGGAACATTGTGGCCAAATTTGTTACATTGCAGTTCAGCAGTTACGGAGAAAGGCTGTGACCTCCATGCACGCAATGCCTACATCTTTATATACGTATATAGATCATGCTTATGATCTGTGCAACCACCCCCTCGGTTTCCGAAATAGGGTTGCCATATTTCAAAAAATTGTTGAGCTTTTCTTGACAAAGTTCTTGGGTGGTTTTTTTGTTTGTTTGTTTGTTTGTTTTGCCAAAGAAGTTGTTGTCGGCTTTTTTTGCGAAATCTCAACAACAACAGAAATGACCCTAATAATAATAATAATAATAATAATAATAATAATAATAATAATAATAATTTATTATTTACACCCCACCCATCCAACAGAAGAATAAAATAATCGATTAAAGATTAAAAGCCTCCCTAAACAGGGCTGCCTTCAGATGTCTTTTAAAAATCTGGTAGCTGTTTTTTTCTTTGACATCTGATGGGAGGGCGTTCCAACCTAAGAAAGCTTGAAAGACCTATATTGGCTCCCAGTACGTTTCCGAGCACAATTCAAAGTGTTGGTGCTGACCTTTAAAGCCCTAAATGGCCTCAGTCCAGTATACCTGAAGGAGCGTCTCCACCTCTATCGCTCTGCCCGGACACTGAGATCCAGTGCCGAGGGCCTTCTGGCAGTTCCCTCGCTGCAAGAAGCCAAGTTCCAGGGAACCAGGCAGAGGGCCTTCTTGGTAGTGGCACCCACCCTGTGGAATGCCCTCCCATCAGATGTCAAAGAGAAAAACAACTACCAGACTTTTAGAGGACGTCTGAAGGCAGCCCTGTTTAGGGAAGCTTTTAATGTTTAATAAATTATGGTATTTTAATACTTCTGTTGGAAGCCGCCCAGACCACACAGCAGCTACCTGATAGATCGGATCTGGCCACTACCTCTCCAGGCTGGATACCAGGGGTCTCCACCTACCCCAGCCAATCGTCCAATCCTGCCTGGGGAAGTGTTGCCAGGGGACAGGCCAGGTAAGGGGGAGGGACTTTCCAGCTCACAGAATAGAATTTGAATCTTACCTGCAAGAAGACAATGCTGTTATACAGCCAATTTGGAGCGGGGGAGGGGGGAGTGAGAGGGTCTGGCGTAGCATTTTTATCTACCGCATTTCAAGAAGGAAAACACTTCCCTCATAGATAAGCAGCGGAGAACCTCAGTCCTGGGTGGGGGCAAATGCAGCCCCCCATGTCTCTCAACTCGGCCCTCAGATTCTTTCCCAGGCTCCACCGCTCACCAGCCTTTAGTGTTTCTGCCTGGCTGGAATGAGTCCTTGAATTGCAATCATGCCTCTTGCCTGCCAGAGTGGATTGAGAGAGGAAAGCAGTTGAATGTGCCCCCCTTTAAAAAAGGAAATCACATACCGTGTTTCTCATAAAATAAGACATACCTACAAAATAAGACGTGGCAGGCTTTTCACGAGTTGATTAAATATAAGACATACCCCCAAAATAAGCCGTAGTGGGGGAGCAGGTCTGGCAAGGAAAGGAAGGCGTTTAAGCGCCTTTGGAAGAGTTGGCAAGAGGCAACAGTGCGCCACTCGCAGTGGCCGTCTCCGCCACCGCCGCTGCCACCGTGCTTTGGTGCTGGGCGCGTGCCCACAGCCACCTCTGCAGCCGCTGGGATCTCCATCGCTGCAGCCACGCTCCTGGGCGCTCTCGGCACTTCCCCGCGACCGCCTCACTGTGTTTTGCGGGGGCTTCCCGACGATCAGCTGAGAGGCGGGCTAATCGCCCCCAGTCGCCCACACAGATCATGGGCTTCACCTGCAGCCGCAGCTGCCTCTCACCAGGCTCTTCGCGCTGCGCTCCCCGAAGCGGCTCCCATGCAGCCGCCTCTTGCCGGGCCCTCCGCTGCCGCTTCTCTCACAGCTGCCTCCACTGCCGCTTCCTGCTCCGCCAACGCGGCCGTGCTCCTTGGATCATGGTGTTTCTTCTGCTCCCCAGCAGCACGCAAATGGGAGGGCCGGAACCCCGCTGAGCTCCGCAGCTCCACAGTATTATTATTGTGCTTTGTTATAAGGGCAGCCTTGCTGTTTTTATTTTCTGCTCCCCAGCTCTCACCGGGTCCCGCGCAGCGCGCTGCTGCCGGCTCTCACCGGGTCCCGCTGGGTCGGGGCTTGGCGCAGCGCGCTGTTGCTGGCTCCCGCTCGAAAAAATAAGGCATCCCCCAAAAATAAGCCACCGTGGGGGGTTTTTGAGGAAAAATAAATATAAGACGGTGTCTTATTTCATGAGAAACATGGGTATTTTGCTCCACCCACTTTTCCTCTGACTCCACCCACCATTTACATGTGGCCCCTGGAAAGTTGCCTATGAGGGATGCAGCCCCTGAGGCGAAAATATTTCTCCACTCCTGGCATGCATTATTATCTCAAGCCTGGGCTATAGGTGCAGCAGAAGGTGGTGATGGAATAGATGTCACAGGTTTGCATTTTTAACGCTCCCCAGTGTTGCAAACTCTCTGCAACCAGAAGGCCAACACTGAAGCAAAGTCGCTGCACTAGAATCTCCTAGCCTGATGGAGTCGCTTTCTACTTGCAGGGCATTTTTGACACATAGGAGCAGTCTGAACTTTTATCTCCAGCCTGCATTCTGAACTAGGTTGGGCTGGTCTTCTTCCACCTCATTTTACTGCACTCACCCTCCATAATAATAATAATAATAATAATAATAATAATAATAATAATAATAATTTATTTGTACCCCACCCATCTGGCTGGGTTTCCCCAGCCACTCTGGATGGCTTCCAACAAAGATTTAAAATACATTAGAAATCCTTACAACACACCTGTAAGCTAGGCTAGCATTGTTGGTGTTGGCATCCATATGTCTTGGGACACCTTCAGGGATAAAGTTGAAACTGTTGAAGAGTTACAGTGCCTGCTGCAGCTATAGACAACAAAATGGGGGAGACATTTTTTATTGCAGTGGGGTGTCTGGTTTCACTGGTGCAGATGAACCATGGTTTTTCTTCTCTCTGTGCCCTCCCAGCAACCATTTCTCCTATGGTCATTGCTGTAGATGCACGACCTGCCTCTCTGTCTCCAGGCACTGTGTCTGCAAGGGATTCCCACACGGTGGAGTTGATGTAGACAGCCTTCAAGTCACGTTTGCAGATACCTTTATAACGCAGAGCTGGTCTGCCAACAGGCCTGGTACCTGAAGACTGCTCCCCATAGAGCTTGTCCCTTGGGGATCCTTCCATCCTCCATTCTGTGTACATGACCAAGCCAGCATAGACGTCGCTGAGACAGGAGTGTGAACATGCTGGAAATACGGACACATATTGCCTGATACTTGTTTCTGCCATGTGATGCCCCAAATCTTCCTGACGCAGCACACATGGAAGACATTGAGGCGTTTCTCCTAGCAGGTGTAAATTGCCCATGACTATAAAGCTGTGTGTTCACCGCACAAGCCTGGTAGACCTTCATCTTGGTATTGGTCCTTAGCATCACATTCTCTCATATCCTTTTGGAGAGGCGAGCCATTGCCATCACTGCCTTGCCAATACACTTGTCTAGCTCAGGGTCCATGGAAAAGTTAGGCAGGTAAGCAAAATTGTCTACCACCTCAAGGGTGCGATCATCAATGCTGATGCCTGGTGTGCTGGCAGTGTCCTGACCCAAGCGGCTGGTCTTCGTCAGGCTGATGGTGAAACCAAACTCGAGGCAGGCTTGGGCAATACAGTTGATGAGTCTCTGGAAAACTTCCTTGGAGTACACTGTCAGGACTGTATCATCTGCAAACAACATCTCAGTGGGGATTTGAACCCAGGTCTTAGTCCAACACTCTACCCATGGCACCACTCTGGCTGTAATAATGTCTTGCCTACATCCATCCAGGTGAATTTGTGGCTGTGGTAAGATTTGAGTGGTGAACTATTTACCAACCAAGCATCCAAATAGCCATGGCTTTCAAAAGGGACTCTGGGTAGTTATTATTCCAGTTAATTCTTTTGCTCATTTCGCTCTCTGACCTGTTGCTTCTTTGCAACTTGAAGTTTTTATAAACCAGGATGAGGCGAGTGCAGTTCTGCCACGCTACAAAAGGTACAATTCTGGGCGGCTGGAAGAAATGATTCAAGGAAATCTTGAGCGCGAGTGCCAGGAAGAAAGATGCAGTTATGAGGAAGCAAGAGAAGTATTTGAAAATGATGAGAAAACGGTGAGTTCCAGTTATTAGAATGAAAGATCTAGAACTTCACCACGGGTGTGCAATTGAAAAAAGAACCTGCTATGCAATCTAGAGCTGTTTGCAAGGAGTCTAGTGAAATTCTCCATCCTACTGACAGGCAGATAATTTTTAATTATTTTTTTTCTGAGTGGGTTGAACTATTTAACTGAATTTCTCCCAACAGGAGGAGAAATTCTCCCATAGTTTGTTGCAAGTTAGAAAGAGCAGCCCCTCCCAAAATGTATGTGTGTGTGTGAGAGAGAGAAAGGTTGCACTAGTGTGATCTCATTGAGTTCAATGGGGCTTTCTAGCAGGTAAGTATGTACAGCAGCCTTAGTGTGCTTTACCAAACCTCTTTAGTAAATCCTAGTGAACTCTTTGATTATGTGGCAAGGTATCCAAATTCTTTACTTAGAAAATTTCGTGACGTACAGACAAAGTAGATGTATGTGAGTCCCCTTATTTTGCACATTCTGCCAGTTTTACTTTTTTGCATAATTATTATTTTGCTGGGATAGGGAGTGAGAAGGACTTGAGCCTTTCCATTGGCTTCTGAAAAGCATATTTAGGTGCCAGTTCAGCTTTTGCACTTATGGTAGGCACAACACCTCAGACTTTAAAGGATGCCTTAGTTTGGCAGCAATAAGGACTAGAATCCTGTTTTTCTTTTGAAGTGAAAATAGAAGCTGACTTCCACAGCAAAAAACGTAAGATGTGGGTTCTCTGTGAATGTACTATCCTCATTATTTCTGACTGTAGATGATTAGAAGGAGTTTGTTATGTACTCAGTCATGGGTTAAAGGCACTGACATCACCCTTGTGCAGTGATGGCGAACCCATGACACGCGTGTCAGCACTGACACGCATAGCCATTTTTGGTGACACGCAGCCATATGCCAAGACCTCACTTCTGGCCGGCGGCGGAATGCCGCAGGCGACACACCTCTGGGGGCCTTGTGGACTTCCGGCGAGGCAAGATGGTGGTGGGCACGGAGCCACAGAGCTCCTGAAAGTGACCAGCGCTGCAGGAGCTGCTGGACGGGCTCCCAAGCCACTGAAACCGCCGCCGCCCGGACACTGGGGGCCACCAGTGCAGCAACTGTGGAGCTGCCAGACCCCACCCCCACCCTGCAAACCTGATGGATGGCCTTGAGGCACTCCGGAGGAGGAAAAAGGAAGCCACGGCCCCGCTGCTGCTGCCGTCGCAGAAAGGAGGGAGAAAAGAAGGGAAACCAAGGCAAAGGGAAACAGGTCCGCTCGCTCTGTTGCCGTCCCCGTTGCCCCCACCTCAAGGGAGAGGAGGGGGCCCTTGGAGGAGGGAGAAGAAACCTGACCCCGACCTCGCTGCTGCCGCCACCACCGCCACCTCGCCACCCTCCCGGGAAGAGAGAAGAGACACCCAAGTAAGATGAAACCCCTTCACTGTCGCCCCACTGCCACGCAAGCATAGCCGAGTGAGGGGAGAGGTGGGCAGAAGAGGGCCACGAGGAGGCACAGGCCCAACCTGAGCCCACCTCCCCAGCGGCAGACCCATTGGAGGAAGGCCTGAGCCCAGAGTCCCACTGGGAAAGACCTCTGGGGTTTGCCTTATTTTTTTCCTTTTTTAATATATATATTTTAAATTTATTTTTTAAAAAAAACTTTAATAATTTTTCCCCTCCCCTTTTTCCTTTTTTTAAAAGGGGAAACAATTATACATTTTTATTATTTAAACTATAAATATCGTGAAATTGTGGCGTTTTTTCTCGGGTGACACACCACCCGAGTTATGCTCGTTATTTTGACACAGCAAGCTCAAAAGGTTGCCCATCACTGCCCTTGTGCATGGGTCTGGATCATTATACAAATGTTATATAGATGGCTTATATATGTTAATTGCTTTCCTGCTTTCATTTTCATTTGAATTCAGCTTTACCATATTTCTTACAGCTGGAATTCTGGAAGGTATACCTTGGTAAGTAGGCTTTTTTTTTTTTTAAGACACTTCAATTGCATTGCATTGCATGGAGGGACGCAGGTGGCGGTGTGGGTTAAACCACAGAGCCTAGGGCTTGTTGATCAGAAGGTTGGCGGTTTGAATCCCTGCAACGGGGTGAGCTCCCATTGCTCGGTCCCAGCTCCTGCCAACCTAGCAGTTCGAAAGCACGTCAAAGTGCAAATAGATAAATAGGTACCTCTCCAAGTGGGAAGGTAAACGGCGCTTCTGTGTGCTGCTCTGGTTCGCCAGAAGTGGCTTTGTCATGCTGGCCACATGACCTGGAAGCTGTACGCCAGCTCCCTCAACCAATAGAGCGAGATGAGGACCGCAACTCCAGAGTGGGTCACGACTGGACCTAATGGTCAGGGGTCCCTTTACCTTTACTGTATTTTATTCTCAAAAAGAAACAGTTGCATTCCAACTGGAATCATGGAAAGAGCCAGAACAGTGGTACCTCGGGTTACAGACGCTTCAGGTTACAGACGCTTCAGGTTACAGACTCCGCTAACCCAGAAATAGTACCTTGAGTTAAGAACTTTGCTTCAGGATGAGAACAGAAATCGCGCAGCAGCGGTGTGGCAGCAGCAGGAGGCCCCATTAGCTAAAGTGGTACCTCAGGTTAAGAACAGTTTCAGGTTAAGAATGGACCTCCAGAACCAATTAAGTTCTTAACCTGAGGTACCACTGTAAATGGAAGATGCTTGACTCCTGAGTTTTAGGGCTCTCTCTCTCTCTCTCTCTCTCTCTCTCTGTGTGTGTGTGTGTGTGTGTTTGCTTTTAAAATACTGTTGTGCAGTTGCATGCATAAGGTCTGTCGCTAACATTCTGGAATGCAGAAGTGCTGAAATTCAGACAGAGCAGAACCCAAAAGAAACCAGCATACAGTGGTACCTCGGTTTACAAACACAATTGGTTCCGGAAGTCTGTACTTAACCTGAAGCGTACTTAACCTGAAGCAAACTTTCCCATTGAAAGTAATGGAAAGTGGATTAATCCATTCCAGACGGTCCGTGGAGTACTTAAACTGAAAATACTTAAACTGAGGCATACTTAAACTGAGGTATGACGTCTCTCTCTCCCACCCCCTCCCTTTTTATGGCTTGTTGGTAGAGTCTGTGCCAAAGGTTCCTTGTTCAGTCCATGACATCTGCAGGTGGGTCTGAAACTCTAGAGCAGGCATCCCCAAACTTCGGCCCTCCAGATGTTTTGGACTGCAATTCCCATAATCCCTGACCACTGGTCCTGTTAGCTAGGGATCATGGGAGTTGTAGGCCAAAACATCTGGAGGGCCGCAGTTTGGGGGTGCCTGTTCTAGAAAGCAACTGCAAGGCAGCGTGGGCAGCACTGAGCTAAACAGACCCATGATCAGGCTTTGTAGAAAATAGCTTCCTGGATCCACTGCTGTATTTTGATTGGGATAATAATCCTTGATACTAGATTATTGCAATGCACTTTATGTGGGGTTGTGTTGGGACAGGTGTGGAACCTCCAACTGGCGAAGAATGCAGTGGCAAGACTGCTGATAGGGGCAGGCAGCCTTGCAAAAATATTTGTATTGACTGCCCATATGCTACTAGGCCAGGTTCAAGGCGCTTATGCTGGTCTACAAGCCTTCAACAACTTGGCTCTAGGATACCGAGCCTTCCTCTCCTAGCTTCATCTCTGAAATAATGTAGAGGAGCACTGTTGGTTGCCCTGCATGTTACAGAGGCCTAAATAGCTTCAAAATAGTAGAGACACACTAATGGTCTCTCTTGCTGGCCGCTTTTAGAAGCTACAGGTGAAGGCTGAGTGCAAGGTGGGGACCGAAGGCGGATAAACGTCCCCAGAAGAAGAAGCACAATCCCCCCCACCAGAGATACTACCCCTCCCCTAACACCCCACCCCCACCCTGTCTTTTTTGCTTATGCTCTGAAGCAAGTGATAAAGATGTGTAAATAACAATGTAACTGTTGGATAATGCAAGTTCCTATTACATTTCCTTCTTCCTTTCCAAGACGGAAACCAGTGTGACTCAAACCCCTGTTTGAACGGAGGTCGGTGTGAAGATGATATCAGTAACTACATATGCTGGTGTCTGGGTGGTTATGAAGGAAGGAACTGTGAATTAGGTATGTTAAGAGGGAGTCTGTCTCTGTTGCACAATGCCATAAATCCAGAGGATGTTAAGCAACCGACCATTGCTGAGTATGGTAGTGTGTCAAAGGCCCTATCTGCACTGCACCTTTAAAGCTGTACAGCACCACTTTAAGCAGCCAGGGCTACCCCCAGAGAATTCTGGGAGCTGTAGTTTGTTAAGGGAAACCCCTATTCCCCTTCAAAGCTACAGTTGTCAGAGTGGTTTAACAATCAAATCCTCTTCCCAGAGAGCTGTGAAGGGATGGAGGAGGACTTTGGGACAGACTGTGAGGGGAAGGGTCTTTTGGACAAGGCATAAAGGGAGGGGTTGTGGTTGGCAATGGGGTGGGATGTTTGGTGGGGTTGGCGAGCAACACGAGCAGCAATGGCAGGCCCTAGTAGAAACATAAATGCTGAAGTCATTTTCCTGTGTGAACCATCCTTTAACGCTGATCAGTGATGGGACTTCTTCATTGTCTCCATGTTCTCCACCCTCCACAGCCCTCTTCTGCTCTTAACCCATGATTAAATTTGATTCCCTTTACCCCATTGCAATCAGATGCTACTTGCGCCACAAAGAATGGAGGTTGCAAACAGTTTTGTAAGAATGGCCCAGGAGGGAAAGCATCCTGTTCCTGTGCTTCTGGATATAGGCTTCAAGATGATCAGAGGAGCTGTGAGCCAACAGGTAAGTCTCCTTTTTGTTACAGCTTTATTAAATTTTGAGCTGTATATCTCTCACACACTCTACATATTTAATATTTCAGGCCTCTGTTCCTGTCATGGACACATTTTCCACCAAAATAAAAAAAATGAACATTCCTTCTATTTGATGTATTTAAAATTGGATGGAATGGGTGCTGTCCAATAAGTGCTTGCTACCTTCACACTAGAACATACACTCATCTGTTTCATCATCTCTGGTGGGTTGTGGCTGTTCTATTTTTAAAACCTGTAATGATGAACTAGATTTGTCCCACCAATCTTCCCATTTGACCCACAAGGCCATTTTGGCCAGGCTACACCCACCAACTTTCCTGTGGGATAGGGCAGCGTTAGGCAAGAAAATATTTGCAGGCACTGTGTTGCCCAAGCACAGGACATGCAAAGCCCCTTGTGGAGCGTGGGGAGGTGGACAAAGGGCTGCAAGCCTCTTCCTCCAAAAAACCAGCCTTACACTTGGCCTAGCCTCCAGTTCTGAGTCCCAGTTCCTGGCTTCCAGATCCCTACCATATGGTTCTCCTCCACTGTCCAGCCACTAGAGCACATCTGATTGGGGAAGGCTGCTCAATGGAAAAGGCTGCTCAAAGAAACCTTTGCCCTGAGTCAGCCAAAGTAACTAATCCTTGCCTACCGAGTACAGTGTCAAAACCAGAAAGTTATTACTAAGCAAGAGGCATTTGTCTGCAATGTTGTTGTGGGCCAGAGTCCCCTTTGTCAGAGGCAGGGGTGTTGTCTTCTTATTTTGTTTCCCCCAGTGCCCTTCCCATGCGGAAAAGTCACAGCTCAAGAGGCAGTAAAGAAGCTCACCCGCTCAACGCCAAATACATTTGATGACTGGTTGGTCACCAACACTACTGATGACCTTGAGGAGGAGTCAGGAGATAATGCCACCCAGGTTGTTTCCAAAACGGGAGTCAGAATTCGAGTGGTTGGTGGCATGGACAGCAAGAAAGGGGAGATTCCTTGGCAGGTACTGTAGTTGTCATGGTTGCTTTGTCATCTGGGGGTGCCTAACCTTGCGACTTCTTGTTCACTATCAGGAAATTACGAAATACTTTATCCCTCTAAGGCAGCGGTAGCCAGTGTGGTTCCTTCCAGATGTTGCTGTGCTGCAACTCCCATCATCTAAATGCTTCCTTGGGGCTGATGGGAATTGTAGTCCACCAAGATATGGAAGGCACCATGTTGGCCATGTCTGCTGTAAAGAACACTGGGCTTTAACTAATGTAGGAGGAGGGAAGCAACTTCTACAGCTAACCTTTCTCACTCTGAAACAAACCTGTCACCCACTCAGCACAGCTTAAATCAAGGAAAAGTTACTCATCAAACAGTACAACCCCATCCCTTTTCTCTGTTCCACTCCTTAGTTTAGGGCCACAGTAAGATGGAT
This sequence comes from Zootoca vivipara, assembly GCF_963506605.1. NCBI lineage: Eukaryota > Metazoa > Chordata > Lepidosauria > Squamata > Lacertidae > Zootoca > Zootoca vivipara. Next base: position 43,546,710 of record NC_083294.1, on the reverse strand, counting down.
TAGTCCTTGAGGTGACACAAAGCTCTTTGTTATATTTAAGGTGACATGAGTGTCTGAAATTCAATTACTGTTGACATTTGCAAGGGACACATTTTGTGAATGTTCCCAAGTCACATGGTCAGGTAATGAGTGTCTGAAATTCAATTACTATGGGCAAGGGACTGCCCACCTCTGAACTAGAAGCAGATGTTTCTTGGAGAGACTAGATATTGTATGGACGATGTACAAAATGCTGTTCAAATGTGCACATTCCACAAGTCCTGTTTGAGAGTGTGCGTATTTGCCAGGCAATGTGTACCCTTCTCATGGGCACATTCTCCATGACACATAGTGAATGTGTAAAATAGCTGGTTGATATGCACATCAACCACCCAACTCACATGATCCCTAACATACAGTACATAGATCTATAGATCTATTTTTCCCTTTCATAGGGTGCCAGTGATCACATCCTGGTAACTATCAAGAGAGGCAAGCATCTCTCTGTGTTCGGGGGCACTCACACAATGTAGCTATGGTCAAAATCACTTCTGCATGTAAAATTTCCATAGCCTTTCTGGATTGGACCAATGGTGTTCTGTTTCCCAGGGTGCCCAAACCATAGCACATATGTCCCAGTAATGTAGACAACAGACATGCTTTTTCCCAGACAGTTCTGCAAGCCCCCTGCTCATAGTCCTGTTCTTTGCTATCAGGCAACCTTCACCTTCCCTTTGAAAATGAGTCTCGCCCAAAGTTGAGTGGGTCTCCAGGCTGGTTATATAAATTTCCCGTGGTCTAGTTCAGCCTTCTCTGCATGCAGGTTTATATCCTCAACCAAGAGCAGAAAGGATTCTGCGGAGGCTCAATCATCAACGAAAGATGGATCGTCACTGCAGCCCACTGCCTTGAGTATGTGCCCCACACTGTTGTGGCAGGTAAGTCACAGAGTAATGTTCGTGTGAGTGCTGTGTTCCTCCTTGCCACATTTTTGCCAGAGCAGGGACAGAGAACCTCGGGGGTATTTACAGAAACAAGGAGGTAGGAAGAGAACAATCCAAGCTGAGTCCAGGTTTTTGGTCTGGAAAATACATGTGGGTTATCCTAGCCTTAATTTAGGGCTGCCAAATGTCCAGATTTTCCTGGACTGCGGGGAATTTCTGAAAGGTGGACTTTCAGAGGCAAGTCAAGGGTTTGTCTAAAGAAAGCACAACAACTTTCAACAACTTTTTGAATATGGCAACAGTACTTATTTTGCACCTTTGATAGGTTGAGTAAAATAAAGCACACTCAAGCATCTACAAAGAGTTTTGTCTTTGTTGGGTAATCATGGCCACAGGAGCTTGGGAATTTGCCATACACTGGGAAATGTTTGGGACTGATCACAAGACCCTCTGTGCTTGCATGTGGATCTGTCAGTGAGCTGTGGCAGCCTCAGAGCACCTCAGTTTAGGTCAAAGGACTCTGAGCTTGTAGGTTAGGGCTCACATATATGGGAGGGGGGAAATGAACCCCTCCTGACCTGCCTTCTGGCACTTGCCCCAGGCCACATGCTTCACCTGCCTTGCTTTGCACTCCCAAGTGTTTCTGCATGGCTGGGATGTATCCTTGAACTTGATACCTCTTTCATGTCTGGTTGGAGAATGTGGATGAGTCTGCCAGTGGGTGTAGAAACTAGCCAGTTGCATGAAGGCAAAGTGTGCATTCATTGACCCACCTACTTTGGCCAACACCCTGCCCACCCTGGCATGTGGCTCCTGGAAGGGTGAGCAGAAAGAAAAGGGGTGGGAAAGTTTTCGGAGCCCAGATGCACACCATTCGTTCCAGGTAGTACCTCTAATTTCATATACTTGTGAAGCTGTCCCTCTAGGTTTTGGCAGGTATGCCTGGTGTTCAAGGGAGGGTGCAGTTAATATTTCTGCAGAACTGGGGCTCAATAGTCTCTGAGCTTCATCGAATACTTGACTCACTGATACCAGCCCATGGGGTACATTCCCTGAACTCAACAGATGCTAGGTCTGAACTAGCCTGGGAATCCTTGTTATCATGATTCACAAATGTACACTAAAGCCACATTCACACCACAGATTTAAAGCATGATGATACCTCTTTAAGTCATCATGGCTTCCCCTCCAAAGAATTCTGGGAGCTGTAGTTTGCTAGGGGTGCTAAGAACTGCTAGGAAACTTCTATCACCCTCACAGGGCCTAATGCTTTAACAATCTGCTCAGAGAACAATGGGAATTGTAGCTCTGTACTAACCATAGCTCCAAGGATAATTTGGGGGCAACCATGACTGTTTAAGGTGGTATTGTAGTAGCTTAACCATATGCTGTGAAGATGGGCCTGCTAATGGTCCTGAGAATTCAGTGACTGTCGGTGCCCATTGGGATTGGCAGAGTAGAAGACAAGGAGCCCAACAGCAGGTGGAGACAGAGCCAATGAGAGCCAGAACCAACACATCATAGTTTTGTCCCCATCCTCCTCCTCCTCTCTGCTGAGTTTTACAAGGGCAACACTGAAAATTTGGAGAAGGAAACTGACAGGCAGGGCTCCCACATCCCAGACTTCTTGTGAAGTTTCAGGAGCAAATCAGCAGTAAATCTCACCGTTCAAGTTGGAGTTAATTCTTTATTAGCAAGAACACAATTTGCACAAACTTGTCGGAGTGTCAGGCTTAATGAGCACAGCAGCTCACCCCCATGGATAAGTTGCCAAGACTGAAAGTCCCCACCTCCCTCCAGCTGTTCCTTCCTCTCCAGGGCTTTTCCAAGCAACCGGAGACTGCGCCTGGGTTTCATCCCTCTTCTGGTTCTGGAAGATGGGGAAAGGAGCTTGTCATAGCACACTGCGGAGACACCCATGACTCTTCACCAGCCAGACTCATCTCCCCCTCTTGGCCTCCCTTCTCCCACTCTATTGCTTCAGCTTCTGCCTCTGATTCCGGACGCCTCTCTGCTACAGACTTCCCACCAAACCCTATCACCCCTTCCGCATTTAACACCTCCTCTTCCCAGTTTTCTCCCTCTGACCACTCATCTTTGTCCCACGACCACTCCCTGGGCTCTGGGCCTTCTTTCCTTGGGGGTTCTCCAGCTGGTTCCTCCCACCATTACTCTGTGTCCAACTAGCCCAAGACATCAAACATGAAGGCAAGCAGATGGGGGGAAGGCTGGCTGAGGTGGGGGGCAGTGCCCCTATGTGCCCTAATGGATCAGCCCCCTCTTCCATCATTATCATTATTATTATTATTTTAAAAGGATGCTTTGGCTCTTTATCAGGTGAGCATAACGTCAACATCGAGGACGGCACTGAACAGCGTCGCCGGGTGACCAGAACGGTCCCCCACCCAACCTACAACGCTAGCAACAAGTACCACAATGACATTGCCCTTCTTGAGCTGGACTTGCCGCTGGAGTTCAACCAGTATGCCGTTCCCATTTGCCTTGCGGACAAAGAGTTCACAAACAGCCTGCTCAAGCACAGCATCGGCACTGTGAGTGGCTGGGGGAGGCTGGCATTTCAAGGAAGGCTGGCTAGCATCCTACAGGTTCTCAAAGTGAAATACATTGACCGGCCAACCTGCCTAAGGAGCACCAGGTACCCCATCTTGCCCAACATGTTCTGTGCTGGCTACTCAGATGAAGAGAAGGACACGTGCCAAGGGGACAGCGGGGGCCCTTACACCGCAGACATCGAAGGCACCTGGTTCCTAACGGGGATAACCAGCTGGGGGGAGGAGTGTGCGAAAAAGGGTAAATATGGCGTCTACACCAGAGTTTCAAAGTACATTAAGTGGATAAAAGACATGACGACTTTGAATGCAAAGTAGCCCAGAGTTGTGATAGGGGGAGAAGTTCTGAAAATCCTTTTAGATCTGCATTTCTCCAAATTTTCCAAAGCAGTTATATCTCCAGCCAAAAGTACCTGTGCAGTGGGGTAATACGTGCATGGAAATGGCATATATATATATTCAAGAACATAACATTTTAAAAAATGAGAGCATTTGGTGAAATCAGCATTAAAATGCTGGTGGATTTTCATAAGGACTCCCTACCCCCAAATAGATTGCAAATTGAAGGTGTATGGGAACTTTATTTTAAGACTGGGAATAAATGAGAAACAGGGAGAAATTGAAAGTGATTGCTTTGCCCATCCTTGCCGAAATGTATTCCAAAGAAACATATGATTGGGGGAAGGGGGCAACACATATAACCCCCCTCCCAAGCCCCCTTTTTAAAATAGTTTCACAAAATTAAACACAACTGAGCACACATCTTTTAGATAAGAGTTTACAAAGGAATTGCTACCTAGAGGTAGTGTTGGGCAAGGGGTAGAATATTTGGCTTGTATTACTGAAACTAATGTTAATTATCACGGCTGTAGGAATTTCAAACAAGCCACATCAGCTTTGGCTCCCTACCTGTGGTGTTTAAGAGTAAAACACAAGATTTTAAAGGTATTGTGGGAAATTAGCACAGCGGGTGCATTAGAATGCAATCAGCATTCAGTGCGTTTATTATGAAACTGCAAATAAAATACCATGTAAAAAGCTCCTCTGTTGTTAATTCATGCAGCATAAAACTCCACACAAAATGAAAATGTCTCATATATATATATTTTATTTAACAATGTTTATAATTCTTTTTAAATATAGATTTAACACATTTTACAAGTACATTTACAGTATAATTTCTAGAGAGGGCAGAAACCCTTCTGGTTTAGCTTCGATATACATTTTACAGCTCAAGTGGTAAACCTGGCTACTCTTAAGGTGTCAAAGATTTGTGCAAATTTTTCCAAAGTCCTAAGAGTACAATCCTAAATGTGTCTACTCAGAAATAAGCCCAGCGGATCTTATTTCCAGGTCAGTGGGTGCAGGTTGCAGCTTAAGACTGTACATTCAGGCTTGCAGAACTAGCCAGCTTCATAAATAAAATAGTGCACGATTCAGAACTAGAAAGACACAATTAAAAGGCCAAGGTGTGTTGTGGTTGCCAAGACAAAGTATTTAGGTGTGGAGGTTTGGGTTTTTTGTTCTTTTTTAAGTGATCTCCACAGCACGACTGGCTAATCTACAGTAAAGAGTAAAGAAGAAAGGAACCCATTTTAAATGTAACTAGTAACTAATGTACAGTAACTTTGGATGGTGCTTTATAGAATATCTGTTAAAACGGTCCATTTGAATTCTCACAAAGGGCTTGCATATTCTAGGATCCTGCCATTCATTCTACAGTGTTGTTTTCTTGCAGAGTGGTGAACAAGCAAAAAAATGGTTCTGAACAGAATAACAGAATTATAGAGTGAGAAGGAACCCAAACCACCACCTAGTCCAGTGTTTCCCAAACTTGGGTCTCCAGCTGTTCCCCCCCATTGTCCCTGCCCACTGGTCCTGCTAGCCACGGATGATGGGAGTTGTAGTCCAAAACTAGCTGGGGACACAAGTTTGGAAAATACTGATCTAATCCAACCACCTGCAATGCAGGAATTGAAGCTAAAGAATCCCTGAAAGATGGCTATCTAAGCTCTGTTTTAAAAAACTCCAGTGAAGGAGAGTCCACCACCTAATATATCACACAGTATTTGCATTAGAGGTGATTATGAAATTGACGGTTGGAGGAGAGAAACCATCCCCACCCCGAATACACACATTACCAATGTTTTTTGAACTTATGTCCCCAGCTGTTGTTGGACTACAACACCCATCATTCCTAGCTAGCAGGACCAGTAATCAGGGATGATGGGTGTTGTAATCCAACAATGGCTGGGGACCCAAGTTTGAGAAACACTGCATGATTAGGCTGATGAAATGTGTGCTAATGCACTGTGGCAGTACAAGCTTGGAATCTGTGGTTCAGAAACTCAAGTCTGATTTTTTTTTAAAAAAATTGTGTTTCTCCCCTTCACATTGTGGTGTGTAAGAAAATAATAATAATGACTACTGCAGCTTACCAAGACTGTATCAATTCTTATTTGCAGGCATGCAACCAAACGCCTGTCTTGAGCCATTCTGAGTAGTGAGGTCACAACACCTACCCTGTGTTTATTCTTCCCATATGAAATTTGAATTACATACATTACGTAGAACTACCTGTATGGACACATGAATGCTAAGGGCAGAGATAAAACGAAGAAGCACAACAGGAAATAAATTATGTAAACTTCATTTTAAAAAGAAAGAATGAAAGAGAGGGGACATACTCTCTCTCCTCCATTCCAGCATCACGTCATTCTCAATAACAATGCTGAAGAGTACAGTCTTAGCACAAAGAAGAACATTGCTTTTTTAGTGCAAACAGGGACACTGAACTCAGTTATGGCACGTGTGTTCCCCAAAAAATCACAATGTAAACTTGGACACTTAGTAGGTCACCCAGGAACTCCAGGGAACCCAATAGGAGTTTCGACAATCTTGAGTTGTCAAATATGATCTTGAACTACATCCTACGGATACCCTGGGCTCTGGATCAGACCCTTAGTGCAAAAGGAGACTCCACTCCTTCGCAACAGTATTGCATCATCCAGCCTGAAAGATGGTCATATGTTGTTGAGATGTATCCATGCCTGTTCCAGAGGGGCAACAACCAATGAACTAGAAAGCAGCTTATTGTGACTATCTGGTCTAGACCCAACCGAACATAGGAAAGTGCAGCCAACTGCAGTGACGTGTGGTTGGGAAACACATCTTCAAGAGGAAGCATCAGGCATCTTAATAAAGGCAAAAGGAACCACCCAATTAGTTATTAAATGTAGTTCAGTGGATGCCATGGAGAGGACGGGGAAAGTGAAAACAAAATGGTACCCTATTTTCCATTGGTGGGAGGAAGTGGGAATTAAATATGCCAAAAAACAAAAACAAAAATGACTTCTACTGAAGGTCATGGAGAATGTTGATGGAGCTGTGATGTGCTGCAAATGTGATGGATGACAGAGAGGTGGATCTCCAGCCATGGGTAAGTCCTCCCTCTTGAACAACCACTTCAAATCGCCACTGCAGCATTCAAACATGACATGATATGAGTTCTCCCTTTAAATTCAGGGGGAGCTTAGCTTTCTCGTCTTATACATGGCAGCGTCTATAAAGCAACGAAGAGCAACATTAGCATTAGGAGGAGCGTATTCCAAGATTACATAGGTTCTTACGACCATGCAGCTTATAACTCCTCTGTTCCCCAAAGCACAAGGCAGTGTAGGACAAGCTGGCCAGAGGACTGCCTTCTGTTCCAAAAGCCAGCAAGAACGAACAAATAAGAGAAAACTCAATTCAACAACTTTGCATTCCACAGAGCAGTCACAAATCATTAAGGCTACATAGACACGCAACTTAAAGTGCATAAAGAGTGCAATCCAGTGCATTTAAATAGCTTTGCAATTTGACTGGTTGAGGTTCTGCTACAATTCCTTTCCCCGAACACACCCCCACCCACCCCATCGATAATTGCAAAACATTATCCAGCACGCTTGTGAAAAGTGGAAATAAACCCATAGTTGTCTCCAGCTGCTCAGGACAGACCCAACGCAATTAATGGACCTACGTTCATCATGTCCATTCATTTCAATGGGTCTACACTGAGTAGAACTGGTGTTGGGTGCAATCCCTCCCCTAACTGAATCAAACCACCAAAGACCAGCTAAAAGGCAAGTTCGCTTTGTTAACACAAGGTTTTGGGCCAAGACCCTCCCAATAAACAAAACTCTTATCGGAGATTTAATAAAATGGCAATATATATTATGATGCACCAAACTGGCCTATTAACAGCTGTCAGTTCCCAGAGGGAGTAAACCCAATATTCCTATTGAGATGCCATCAAGCTGGCCATACTTTCTTTCTTAGGTGCCTTGAATTCTGGACATATCTTACAATATATTTGTCAAGGTTACGGCCCTAGACCCTGGTTTACGAATTGCAGCCCATCAGGCGTTAGGTCAACTTTTTTTTCTTTTGGCGATTCTAGGCAAGATTAGGCAATCCGTAGCATTTGTGCATTCTTTGGCATAAAAGATAATAAGGTGGGATTAATTCCGAACCATGACCATTTAAGTGAGAACTAGGACTTCGAGATGCCAGGCCACAAGGTCATGGAAGCATGGAATTAATGCAGCATGCAAAAATTCATTTGAAAGCAGAATAGAGCAGGAAGTTAAGGGGGGGGGAGATCTCTTATTAAAAGTGCTACTTGTTGGTTGAATATGATATAAAGGATGGAGCATAAAGCATGTGGACATGAGAGACTGCTTTACAGCAGGTAAGGAACCAGCCACATTTTGACCAGCAGGACAAGCCTTTATTTGTTTTTATTATATTCCCACCTTTTCCTCAATGAGCTTAAGGTGCTGTGTGTGCTGCTCCTTCTCCCCATTTTATGCTCACAACCCTGTAAGATAGGCTAGGAGGCCACCCAGTGAGCTTCATAGCTGAGTGGGGATTTAAACCCTGGCCTCCAAGGTCCCAGTGTGATATTCTTACCATGACACACCAGGCTAGCTTACTGTGTCTACTGTGAGCCAACTGAGCCCACTTTACTCTTCCCCGGTTAGTGTTGTATCCAAACGAATTGTTATGGCTTGTTTCACTCCAAACAAAGCATTTAGATCAGTGTTTCCTCAAACCTGGGTCTCCAGTTGTTGTTGGACTACAACACTTTTCATCCCTAGCTAGCAGGACCAGTAGTCAGGGATGATGGGAATCCTGGAGACCTAAGTTTGAAAAACACTGGTTTAGATAAACCAAGGTTTCCTCTTAGCTCACCAATCCTACTTTGCATGTGCGAATGGAATCATGGTTCTTTGGTTCAGGTGTAATGGCAAGCCAGCAATTGTGTCTTGTTTTCCCCACATGCTAGTGGGGAAGAGTGGAGCTGGTAAGATTTGCTTGTGAATGGTAAACTGTGGGTTATGGCTTACTTTGATGTGTAGACACTGCCCATATATCTATATAACTAGCATTGCCTGCTCTGACTGGCTCCCTATGGTCCCAGGCAGAAGTTTTTCATATTGCATATTACCTAATCCTTTAAAGAGGCGATCCCAGGAATTTCACTTGAACGTGGGAAAATCTCAGATAAATAAGTCTTAGGTGGATTGGTTTGGATGCAAGGCTATACCATAGTTTAGCATTACAAGAATAAGCTGCAGTGAACCTTGCAATTCTCTCTCCTCTGTCTGCCCTCAACCCCGGGATAGCAACAAGGTGAAGTTGGGAAACTTTTTCTTCCATTTTAGATTTTAGAAAAAGAGTTGACAATGTCATCTACATGCAGACAAAGAGTGATTAATCCTAATTATGTGTTAGTTGAAACTAGTCAACTTCAAACCATGGTTTATGAAGCTGGCTTGTTCCGACTAACTATAATTAGGATAAACACAGTTTAGGATTTGTGTGAACCACTAAACAGTGGTTAATTTAAAATGGAAGTGAAGACTTTGGGTCTCCTCTTCCTCAGGATCATGCTGGAAGTGAGGGGGAAGTGCTTGTTCTCCTAATGCTAAACAATTGTTTAGGTTTATGTCCTAATGCCACCATTATCTCCTGGCTTTTGTCTGCACTTTATCCTCTCCCAGTGTAAAAAACAATAAATTGACAAATGAACCCTTATTTCAAAAGAGACAGTGTGCCCAGTGACACCAAAAGGCCCTGAATCGTAAGAGGAAAAGAACTGGGGAGTAAACAAAAGGTATCCCATTAGAAACAAGAGGTGAAGGATTTCAGATACGCTTCTCTATTGAATGCAGCTCTCTTTCTAAGACCCACAGGTCTCTGCCTCCACCCATCCTCTGTCACTTGCTATTGCCATTAGCACTGGATCAAATATATTTTTTCTACTCAGAAAGAAAAAAATAACAACCTGCAATTAACTGAGTGCAGAGGAATGGTGTGGCCATCACTGGAGCATGGATGAAAAGTCCAGCCTTTCTATGTAGAGTCAGGTTTTTCACACAGAATCTTAGCTGAACATATTAGCTGTCATTTTGAATGAGCCAGCATGTTTCTAGTCCTCATTATTTGCAGGGGAAAATGTGTGTGTGCAGGTTCCCATGAACTAGGGAACAAGTGTGTCCTGGCAGCCATGTCTATTGTTTGGTGGTTAGTTGTTAAGTGATTACATGTTCGCCTGGATTAGATGTTAAAGTCTCCTGCCTTTAGCACTTATTACCATTATTATTATTATTATTATTATTATTATTATTATTATTATTATTTGGCAGTTCCATATTTGCAAGAAGTAAAATCAAAGTAAGCAAATGAAAAGGAGAGGGGAAAGATTGTATCATACTACTGATAACTTTTTGAAGCAATTCAGATACTTGATTTTTCTCCCCTGCTCAGCGTAATTCAAAAAAACTGTGGCGAAAGCCAGGATTTCCTCTAAGCAAGCAGCCAATGCAAAGCAGCCAGTGCCTCCAAACTCCTGCAGATTCCAGTTCCAAAACAGTCAGAGTGAGATACACTCAGAGTGAGATACCTGCATCTCGGGCATGGCGAACACGACAGTCCCCGAGAATGATTTGCAAACTATTGATGGGCACCCAACCTTCTTTTCTTCGGTTGAGGTTTTTGACCAGCCTTTTAAGATGATAAAAGAAAAGAAAACATATGCATTAAAAAGGTGTACAAGAAAACCAATGTTTGCATATCTATACACAGCACGCAGGACGACTAAACTACGGTAAAACACAGTTTTATGGCACCTTAAAGGCTAACTTGTTAGGCTCGTGAAAGACAAGGCAACCGATGGCTATGAGCCATGATGGTGTTGTGCTACCACCAGTGTTAGAGGAAGCTTGCCTCTGAATACCAGGTACCACAGTGCACAAGTGGGGAGAAGACCAAGGTACTCATGTCCTCCTTGCTGACTTCTTATTTGGGCCACTGGTTGGCCACTGAGGTCAGGAAGCTGGCTTAGATGGGCCTTTGCCCTTGCTCTTCTTATAGTCATAAGACTAGAGCCCAGATCCATAAGGCAAGGGCCATAGCTCAATGGTAGAGCACCTGGAGGGCATGCAAAAGATCCCAGGTTCAATCCTTGGTATCTCCAGGTAGCGCTGGAAATTTGGAGGAGACAACATTGAGCTCTAGGTCCAACTCAGTTTCCTCTGGAGTGGGATATCAGTTGGCAAGTGAATGAATACACAAGGAGGTGGGTGGGGTATGTAAAGCACAGAGTCAACAGCACGTCAGCAGCATGTTACAGCCTGTGGCAACCCAGTTAGAGCCATCAGGTGCCAAGGAGATAAAGAACTACACAACTTTTAGAAGACATCTGAAAGCAGCCCTGTATTGGGAAGTTTTTAATGTTTGACATTTTATAGCTATTTTAATACATGCTGGAAGCCGCCCAGAGTGGCTGGGGGAAATTATTATTATAAGTGAGCATAGTGTTGACAATAACTAGTGAAAGAACAATCACCTTTCAGCACTGCTGAGTAGTTCAACGATGGCAGTGAAACAGGAAGCCGTTACAGTGGTACCTCGGGTTAAGAACTTAATTCTTTCTGGAGGTCCATTCTTAACCTGAAATTGTTCTTAACCTGAGGTACCACTTTAGCTAATGGGGCCTTCCGCTGCCGCTGCGCCGCCACCATGCGATTTCTGTTCTCATCCTGAAGCAAAGTTCTTAACCTGAGGTACTATTTCTGGGTTAGTGGAGTCTGTAACCTGAAGTATCTGTAACCTGAAGCGTCTGTAATCCGAGGTACCACTGTATATTCAAAGCTACTTAAGCTCAAATTATATTGCCATTTTCATCAGTAATGCTAAGTTTAGTTGCTGTAGGTTTGCTTAGCACAGCATTGAGCTAGTTGAATTCCCACAGGCTGTGCTTTTGAATCTTATTCCTATTTAACTCAGGTCTCTCATCTATCTGTCTACCTACTATCTATGTATGATATGATGTGTGTGTGTGTGTGTGTGTGTGTTGTGAGTAAATTCATCCAATGTCTTGCACTTGGAACTGGGTGTGGAGAGTGAAGGTGAATGGGACACAGCTGTGGGCAGCCTGAGGAAGGACCCTCTGCCCTGTGCGGATTTTCGTAATATTTTGTCTAAGTTTTCTGTTGCTGCTTCAATTTCCTGTACACCGCTTAGAGATATTTTAAATATAGGAATTAAACAACTAAATAATCTATCAAAGTATGTATCTCTATAAAGGGCCACAAGACTCCTAGTTGGTTTTGCAGCACAGGCCGACATGGCTACACCTCTGAAAGCAGTAACAACATATTACCAGATTCAAGAGATTACAGCTCCCTCTTCACTTCTCATTGTTTGTTTATTGAAGCTATTTCTATACTGCCTTTCATGTGAGGATCAGAAAGCAGTGTACCAAAGTTCAATGAAATCACACCGAGACAAAACTTCAGAATACAGTGGTACCTCGGTTTAAGTACACGATTGGTTCCAGAAGTCTGTACTTAACCTGAAGCAAACTTAACCTGAAGCGAACTTTCCCATTGAAAGTAAAGGAAAGTGGATTAATCCGTTCCAGACAGGTCCGTGGAGTACTCAACCTGAAGCGTACTTAACCCGAGGTATGACTGTAATTGGTTCCAGAAGTCTGTACTTAACCTAAAGCATACTTAACCTGAAGTGACCTTCCCACTGAAAGTAATGGAAAGTGTATTAATTCGTTCCAGGTGGGTCCACGGAGTACTTAAACTGAAAGTACTCAAACCGAAGCGTACTTAAACCGAGGTATGACTGTAAATACAACAGCAGCCAACATAAAGCCAAAACAAACACACTGGGAAAACAAACACTCTGTCTGCTATTGGGGAGTGAGTTTCAGTGCAGGTATCGCAGAGGAATCCAGTGTGACAGCTGCACTAGCAGAAACTCATTGCACCACAGATTGTGTAATCTATTTTGCAACAAAGTTATCGGAAATGTGCTTGTGTGTTCTCTTGGGCAACAACATTCTACTGGGACAAAACATTTTGCCAGCGGAACAAGCTTACAGCGGAGTGAATTTAACTTAAAGGTAAAGGTAAAGGGACCCCTGACCATTAGGTCCAGTCACGGACGACTCTGGGGTTGCAGCGCTCATCTCGCATTATTGCCGAGGGAGCCAGCGTACAGCTTCCAGGTCATGTGGCCAGCATGACAAAGCCGCTTCTGGCAAACTAGAGCAGCAAATGGAAACACCCTTTACCTTCCCGCTGGAGCGGTACCTATTTATCAATGTCAACACCTGCCTTAATTGTTGCTGAAAAAGATCTGGGGTGCTCACCATTGTCCTTCTCCATCTTCATGCAATAGTTGAATCACATCCCCATTTTTCACTAGCAAGTCTTCTGAATTGCTCATCTTGCAGTCTGCCAGGGCTTTATATTTTCCTGGGAACTGAGACACCAGGAACAAAGATATGGCTTATTTCCAGAGAGCAGTTCCAGCCTCCCAGGATGCCAAACTTCCCCTTACAAAAATATATAAATAAACCCTCTCACATACTCCAAATCTAATTAGAGCCAGGCCACATCTGCACTGTGTGTTTAAAGCACTATGATATCATGATTTCCTGCAAGGAATCCTGGGAACTGTAGTTTATTAAGAGTGCTGAGAGCTCTTAGGAGACCCTTATTTCCTGCACAAAAGTGCAATTTCCCCTGGGAAGAG